>NC_137898.1:15874002-16474002 GCF_963455335.1 Martes martes
ACCTTATCATGTGGGAACACATGTCTGTTATGTCACTACTTCCCACCCATAGAACTGGAATTCACATGTTTCTCTGAACTATAAGGGTCAACTTGTAAAATGTGAGTCCTCAGGCCTAAAGAACAAAGGAAACAATATTCCAACAGACAATTCTGACTCCATTGCTCACACCTCAGAAACTGTGGGTAATGACCCCATGCCCTTGGAATAATTGGACTTTATGTAAGAACTTTTTTGTATGTAGAGTTCAACATAAGTTGACCAGAGTACTCTTTTTTGATCTTAGAATTCATAGTGATGGATGGGACTCAACATCTTTATGTCAGGTCAAACATGGCATAGATTCTGAGCCTGTCATATTTTAATTGTGAGGTTTGGACCAATTGGCTTCAAGTCCATGAGCCTTCTTAAATTAATTAATCTGCACATTTTGGATAAGAAAATGACTCAAAGGAGGTGTTTTCTTTGTTTCTTTGTTTGTTTGTTTGTGTGTTTTTAAAATTCACCCATTAGAAAGGCCAAAATATGGGACACTATCACCAACAGATGCTAGTGGGAGTGTGGAACAACAAGAATTCTCATTTAATGCTGATGGGAAAGCAAAATGGTGCAGTCATTTGGGAAGACCATATGTCAGCTTTTACAGAACTAAATTAGCAATCCTCACTGCTTGATTTTTTACACAAATGAGTTGAAAATTTATGTCTACAAAAACACCTGCACACATGTTTAACAGCAGCTTTTTTCACAATTGTCCATACACCTAGAAGCAGCCAAGACATCCTTCAGAAAGTGAGGATAGATAAACCTCAACATCAGACAGTGGAGTTTTACTCATTGACAATAGAAATGAGCTACAGGCCATGAAAAGGTATGAAGACCCTTCCAATGTGTTCCCCATGGTACTTGGCATTCAGCTCCATCAAAGATATAAGACTCTTCTTGATCTTCCCTGTCACTAACATTCTGGTTTCATGTCTTACTTACTAACTAGACTTTTAGGAGCTCAGTGTCTGGCTTATAACCCAACACACAATAGAAGCTCAATAATAATTATTGAATGAATAGATGAGCCAGTAGCCACAACATATTGAAACAATTAGATTTTTCTTTTTCACCCCCTGGCTTTTGTTATGCAACCTCTCCTAGGAATCCTCTCAGAAAAAACACGTGCTTATTCACTCTGATGATTCCCCTTCAATTTTTGTTCCCCTTTTTGATATGTTTTCATGTAGGAAATTTTCCTGACCCCTGGTCTTTGTTGTGTGTCCCTCAAACAGACTTTCATTGCCCCCTGTGCTGCCACCACCTGCCCATTTATAACATGGTCTTATCATTTTCTGTTCCCCGCTGGGTGTCTCAGTAGATCTGAAACTCTTTGAAGGCAAGACCCTTCTTCCTCTGTACTCACCTCTGAAGACCAGCAACCATCAGTGTGTCTGATACACTTGTTGGGCTCAAGAAATTTCTATTGGTGAATGAATGAGAGATATATGATCAAATATAAATGAATGGAATATATTTACCCTGAAGTTGTCTTGTGTGTAGATAGCAGCATGTATTTTTTAAAATGACAATTCATAATGAAATGTTACCAAGAAGTAATTAATTAACAGAGAAAAATGACATGAACAGCTCAAATTCATATGATGATGACATCTTGCTGAGAGCAGGGAGAGTATCAAAGAAGCTATTTTCTCCAACACTGAGGATCTCAGTTTCAATTTTTTTTCTTACTACACAGTTTAAGTAAGAGTTTAAAAAATTGTACTTTCTCAAAGAGATTTAGCTAGAATTGGCAGAGCCTAGATCAGTGAAAGGTAGGAAATGAGTGCCTGGTCTCTGGTACTATTGCTTCTCTCTACATTTTCTTGACTATAACTTTCTTCCCTTATAACATTATTCACTCAATCAATATTTTTTATGCCCCAGACATTATGCTGCCTTGTAGAAAATATTTTTGACCTGTAGTCAAGTACTCTACGGAGTGTGACTTTATGTTATAGATAGAAATTCCTCTTAAATAATAGGATGTTCATTTATTTGAGTCATCATTTTTTTCACAACATTTAGCAGCCTAAGATGGGTGACATGAGCATTACAAAATGACACTTCAGGCTACATGGAAATTTGAAAACTTCGGAGAGCCTTTGTTACCCCTCAGAGGTTAAATGGCTCTTTGCTTTTATAATCCTATTATCCTTTAATACCATACTTTTATAGGCAACATGTTACATCAACCTTGATGTATAAGGCTGATGTATAATTATAGATAGTGAACGTGTGTGTGTGTGTGTGTGTGTGTGTCTGCGACTAGGCTTTTTCTTTCTTCCACACTTTCCTGTTCCACTCAGTGCGGAATCTGACATTCCCAGCAGCTTACTATTTTCATTATACAGTAAGTATTCCTTGCTAAGTCCATCCAAAATGTCCTTTTGACCTTTGTTTCCATTGTATCAATGTTGAGCATAAGGCATATTTATTTCTCACTTGAAATAACTTTTCTACTACACAATTTCCTAATGGCATTTTTCATCTGGTCATTTCTCAGAGTATAGATTAAGGGGTTTAACATCGGTGTTATCATAGTGTAGAACACTGCGACTGCTTTATCAATAGATAAAGTAGCTGCAGGTCTCATATACACAAATATGCAGGGCACAAAGAATAGGACAACCACTGTGATATGGGAGACACAGGTAGAGAGGGCTTTGCGCTTTGCCTCCAAGCTGTGGTTCCTTAGGGAACGCAGAATGACCACATAAGAGACCATCAAGAGGAGAAAGTTTAACAGACAGATGAAACCACTGTTGGCAGCAACGAAGAGCCCTAGAGTGTGGGTATCAGTGCAGGCAAGATTGAGCAAAGGGTTCAGATCACACATAAAGTGATCTATGATATTAGGGCCACAGAAGGGCAAAGGGATGATAAAGAGGATCTGTATGGTTGCATGAAGAAAGCCTCCCACCCACACCACTCCCATTAACAGGCCACAAACCTGCCGATTCATGATGGTGGTGTAGTGCAATGGCTTGCAGATGGCCACATAGCGGTCATAGGCCATCACAGTGAGTAGGATGACATCAGCACCTCCAATGAAATGTTCCCCAAAGACTTGGGTTATACATGCATTGAATGTGGTGGTCTTCTTTTCACGGAGTGAATCTATGATCAGTTTAGGGTTATTAACAGAAGAATAACAGGCATCAATGAAGGAGAGATTGGCAAGGAAAAAGTACATGGGGGACCCCAATAATGGACTGGCGGTGATAGTGACCACCGTGAGCACATTTCCCACCAGAGAGACGATGTAGGTGACCAAAAAGACAACAAATATGATTTTCTGCATCTTTTGATTCTCTGTGAGCCCCAGTAGAACAAACTCTGTCACATTGTTCCTTTTCTCCATTATGTCATTTTAGGATTAATTCCATTACCTGAAAAGAAAAAAAAAACCAATAACTTTTGAGTAATGTGACATTGAATTTATTAAGCTTCTTAATCTAGCAAATAAAAATTACCTAGATTCTAGTGAATTGTGGAATCTCATGAAGTTTTTTGAGACAGAAAATAAGTTTTTGCTGATTACTAAAATTATCTCCTTGATGAAATTTCTGTTGAGTATGGCCATGGAGAACTTTGTAAACAGAGAGGCAAGAGAACATGTGTGTACCCTTCATCATCTGTGGTGACTAACTCTAACATGAAGTAGTGGATCCTACACATAATGGCAGCTGAGTATGAAAAGGGAGGGTAGTTTCTGATGTAAAAGTTATGAATGCAAGATTAAGGAATTGTCCCTCTTCTTAGGATCAGTGGAAAAATGGCAGAAATTGAGACTATCAATGTAAAAGTGAAGTAGAATATGAGGAAAGGGAAATAAGGAATATAATATTAATAAAGATCTACATGTGTCTGGATGAAATGAGGTGAGGTTCAGGAAGGGGACGGAAGCTGGGGAAAGAAACCCCATTTAGGATGTTCTTTCTAATACTTAACAGAAGACTTACAGGGCATTGGTGGTGGATCTGTAAAGAAAGTATACAAAAGTGACCATAAATAAATCATAATGCTTTTGTCTAAATACATAATGTTATAATTTATACATATATTTGGTTATGTATGTATTTATAAGTGATTGCTATATATATATTCATGGCAGAGTAACAAGTGCTCTGTACACAGGATCCCATTAAATACTGTCAACATCCTTTGTGGCAGGTATTATTCCATCCATTGTGAGATGAGAAAACAGTGTCAGAGACTTAGGTTAATGGTAAAAATAACAATGACTATATTTATTAAATTGAATATTTAGTGGCTCGGAATGTGTTTGCAGACATTTGCTTATTTAATCCCCACCACAAATGTGTAAGGTAATTCCTGCTATTGTTTTCATACTTATTTTATACATTATGCAATAGAAAGAGAAGTTAAAGATCCTGGCAAGATCAAGATGCTAATTAAGGGCAGAACCAAGATACCTTCAGGTTATGATAGTTAATGATTTCCTTTGAAGTTCTTAACCATGCTATATATTGTTATAATTAACAACACTGAACTAGCAATCTCTTTTTTACATAACTTAATAATTATAATTGCTTTACTGCTCCTTTGGAGGCAAGTGTATATAACACTATTACATTAGAAGACACACACAGAGACATGTAGAACTTTTGTATAGGTAATCATTTGACTATGAGTACAATTTTAGCTCTCCTACTTTGTAATGTGAGTTTAGCATAATTTCAAACATAACATCAATATACACAGTTCAATTTCAGAGGTTGTACTAGTAACTAACCAATAGAAATTGGATTTAAAAAATCCATTTGTAATGTCTTAAAATTATAAAATAATCAAGAACAAATGTAGCTTATGGAGAGGGTTGTTGGGTTATGGACATTGGGGAGTGTATGTGCTATGGTGAGTGCTGTGAAAATTTAAGCCTGACGATTCACAGACCTGTACTCCTGGGGCTAATAGTACTTTATGTTAATTAAAATAATTTTAGGGGTGCCTGGGTGGCTCAGTGTGTTAAAGCCCCTGCCTTTGGCTTGGGTCATGATCTCAGGGTCCTGGGATCGAACCCCATATTGGGCTCTTTGCTCAGTAGAGAACCCACTTACCCCTCTCTCTCTGCCTACCTCTCTGCCTACTTGTGATCTCTGTCTGTCAAATAAATAAATAAAATCTTTAAAAAATAATTAAAAAAGAAGAAATGTAGAAAGATAAAAGGAAAATGTACTCTGAAAGCAAAACATTTGTTAAGAGAATATAAACACCTTACTATATAGAAGAATTATTGTTTGTGACAGATGTCTCAACATTATTAAGAGGGGTTTCTCCCCAAAGGCATTTCCATATTCACATTTTCTCAAGCATAATTACAGGAACATACTCAAAACTTTTCCAAACAGCTTTAAAACTCATATGGAAATACGAGGGCCCTAAATTAGGTCTCACAATATTAAAAGAGAAAGAATTTGGAGAACTTACATGATCTGATTTCCAGCGATGTTACAAAACTGTTGTGTTCAAAATGATATGGTATTTTCATAAAGATACCTGAGAAGACCAACAAAGCAGAATAGAGAGCCCAGTAGTAGACCCACACTTATATGGTTGACTACTCTCAGCAAAAGTCTGCAGTCAATTGAGCGGTGAAAAAATAGTTTTTGCAAAAAATGAGGGTGGAAACACTGGGCATCTTTACTGCACAAAACAAAACAAAACAAAACAGAAAGAACTTTTATCTGTATATCATACCTGTACAGATTAATTTAAAATGGATTTAGAGCTATCTGTGGAATGTAAAAGTTAAAAATATTGGTGTAAAACATAGGGAAAGATCTTCATGGCCTTGGATTACAAGAAAAATTTTCTAAACATGTGGAACAAAGGTGTCCCACATAGGGGCGCCTTAGTGGTGGAGAAGTTGGTTGAGCATTGGAATCCAGGTTTGGGCTCAGGTGGTAACTTCAGGGTCCTAAGATAGAGCACCCACGCTGGACTCAGCACTCAGGGTGCAATCTGTTAGAGAATTTATCTCTCTCTCTCTTTCTGCCCTTCTACCATGCTCATTATCTCTCTCCCCGTCTAAAATAAATAAATATATCTAAAAAAAAGTGCTAATAACACATGATGATTTGCACTTCACCAAAATAACAACAATGCAGCAGAACTAGTTTACAAAGAGGGATGAGCTAAATAGTTGAGGATGTGAATTAACTGGTATCCTTCTTGAAGTGTTTTCCATGTGTGTGCACAGGAGAAGCTTAGACATATGACCAGCTGTCTCCTGATGTGGATCTGTGCAGGCTAGCTCTGGAGCATAGCTTGGTCAACACTGGACATGACACTGGTATAGATAAGCTCTAAATCACTCAGTTATCATGTCCTTTAAGATGAAGTGCTAGAAGTGCTAGAATCTCTCATTTCCTCAGCCCCAAAGGAAGCAGTAAACTAGAATAAAGCATTTTCTTGTTTCAGTTGCTTACTGGTTATTTGAACTAGTTATTCAACCTTTAGAACCTTCTGTGTTTTTATCTACATAGTAAAGCTAATAATATGTGCATTGAAATATGCATTATCATGAACAAGAACTAATATAATGAGTTTAATCCAACCAACAATCTCTCAGTGGATTTTTGTTATCCTTTGGCTAAGTAGATTGATCTGAAACAGATTAAATACTATAAAATTTGATTTCCTGACCTTTCTTGCATGCAAAAACATCACCTGCATGGGTTGGCATGTGGAAGAGAGAGACTGACTGGCTTCGGTGCAGGGAGATGAGGCTGAGTCTAAACCACCCGCGACTAGACTGTGAGCAGAGAAGGAACCAGATGGGAAACACTTTAAAGGCTTTGTTGTACTTGGCTTCTTTCGTCTGATTTTTCCACATTATTTGTGCATTTCCTCCCTCCCAAATTTTGGAGAAGAGCTGTTTATATCTTTCTTTCGTTGTTTTTTGGTCTACTGTTTTCCATCAGCTCATTCATCAATGCTAACATCAAACCAATAAAATATCACAAATCATTGATTTCATTTATCTACCTACCCTGCACACCAAAGATCTCGATAATTTCCTAAAAAAGGACTGAAACTTGTCATCTTTGGCTCCTTGTCCTGCTTCATCTCAGCTTTTCCTGCACTAACCTGATGCTATTATAGGCTACAATTTCCCTCCTATTCTTCAGAAAGCTGGAGCAAAGGGCAGTCACACTCTATAGCCTTTTGAGGCCTTCAGGGAAAAGGGACCAATTTTTTCCCATAGAGACAACTGCAGAAAGTTTATACCCAAGAGCACCAAGCATGTTAATGTGACAATGGTTTTGCAACTCTTGGGTCAAGACCTGTCTAGAAATGTCTTTGGAATTATAATTACAAAAAAAAAAAAAGACCTATTAATTCTCACATGGTCATATAGGTTTGTATTCTGTTCCTCCAAACAGAATTGTCTTCAGGAATAGGCATAAAATAAAGGGATGATTCCAAGGACCGATATACTCATATTAGCTTTTGCAAGAATATAAAAACCCATTTTGCTTATTTTCTTTCTGAGCTATCAGTAAGCAGCTAAATCAGCTTTCAAAATTCTCAGGCTGCTTTCCTGAGGGATGAGATCCACTTCTTGCATCACCGAATCTTGGTGAATATTGGAAGGCACATCCCTTATAAACTGTAGAAAGATTAAGATATTTGAAAATATTTCCAGAGAATATATCTGGATTTATTTTAATTCTGGGTTTGTAACTCTGCATTTGACTCCAGGTTTTGGTACTAGAGACAAACTGGCAGAGTGAGTATCTGAGAATGAAATGCTTCCTGATGCAGTCCCAAATATAACCAGACAACCACTCAGACCTTATGGTTAGTGAATTACCCTTGTCACCTTGGTTTGGGAAGGGTCCCACCACACATGTGCTAGGCTAGTTTTGTAGGTTTTTAAAATATTTATTTCATACAATTTCACTCTAAAACATATAACTTCTCTTGCAGCATATGAGAATTTGATTACTCTAAAGAAGTTTTAGCATACCTTAGTTTCAATGGCACATTTGCTATAAGCAAAATTCTGCCTTTTGTGGAGCCAAATGGTAGAGTTGGATAAGCAATTTTCAAGTAGGCAGTGAATTTCATTGTTTCCCCAACTCTTCAATATAAACAGTCCTCTATATTCCTATTTAAAAAAGACTAGTTTGGCTGTCTGTTTCGCTCAGTTGGTTAAGTGTCTGGCTTAGGCTCAGGTCATGGTACCAGGGTCCTAGGATTGCGTCCCATGTAGGCTCCCTGCTCTGATGAGAGTCTGCTTCTCCCTCTCCCTCTACTGCTTCCCTGCTTATTCTCCCTCTCTCTCACTCTCTCTCTCTTTGTGTCAAATAAATAAATGAAATCTTTTTTTAAAAGACCAGTAAATGCTTTAATATGTACAATAGCAACTTGTAATATTTCAAATCATCTGTATTCCTAAAACAGAGAATTTCTTCTGAATCAAACATGGTAATTTATAGCACTCTACATTCTGTTATAAAAAGGGAAAGATTGAATGTGTGGGAGGAACCTTGTTTTAAATATGGCAGTTTCAGAATGACATTAAAAGCATAGATTGCTCTAGGCAATATGGACATTTTAACAATGTTTATTCTCCTATCCAAGAGCAAGGAATGGTCTTCCATCTTTTTGTGTCTTCTTCAATTTCTTTCATGAGTGTTCTGTAGTTCCTCGAATACAGATCCTTTACCTCTTTGGTTAGGTTTATTCCCAGTTATCTTATGGTTCTTAGTGCTATAGTAAATGGAATTGATTCTCTAATTTTCCTTTCTGTGTTTTCATTGTTAGTGTACAAGAAAGCAACTGATTTCTGTCCATTGACTTTGTACCCTGCCACATTACTGAATTGCCGTATGAGATCTAGTAGTTTGGGGGTGGAGTCTTTTGGGTTTTCCATATCATGTCATCATGTCATCATGACATCCGTATCATGTCATCTGTGAAGAGAGAGAGTTTGACTTCTTCATTGCCAATTTGGATACATTTTACTTCTCTTTGTTTTCTGATTGCTGTTGCTAGGACTTCTAATACCATGTTGAACATGAGTGGTGAGAGTGGGCATCCTTGTCATGTTCCTGATCTCAATGGGAAGGCTGTGAGCTTTTTCCTATTGAGAATGATATTTGCTGTGGGTTTTTCATAGATAGATTTTATGAAGTTCAGGAATGTTCCTTCTATCCCTATAATTTGAAGCGTTTTAATAAGGAACAGATGCTGGATTTTGTCAAATGCGTTTTCTGCATCAATTAAGAAGAACATGTGGTTCTTTTTTCATAGAGCTAGAGCAAATAATCCTAAAATTTGTATGGAATCGGAAGAGACCTCGAATTGCTAAGGAAATGTTGAAAAAGAAAAACAAAACTGGCAGCATCACGTTGCTTGATTTCAAGCTTTACTACAAAGCTGTGATCACCAAGACAGCATGGTACTGGCATAAAATCAGACACACAGACCAGTGGAACAGAGTAGAGAGCCCAGATATGGACCCTCAACTCTATGGTCAAATAATCTTTGACAAAGCAGGAAAAAATATCCAGTGGAAAAAAGACAGTCTCTTCAATAAATGGTGCTAGGAAAATTGGACAGCTATATGTAGAAGAATGAAACTCGACCATTCTCTTACACCATACACAAAGATAAACTCAAAATGGATAAAAGACCTCAATGTGAGGCAGGAATCCATCAGAATCCTAGAGGAGAACATAGGCAGGAACCTCTTCGATATCAGCCACAGCAACTTCTTTCAAGATATGTCTCCAAAGGCAAAGGAAACAAAAGCGAAAATGAATTTTTGGGACTTCATGAAGATCAAAAGCTTCTGCACAACAAAAGAAACAGTCAACAAAACAAAGAGGCAACTCCCAGGAATGGGAGAAGATATTTGCAAATGACAGTACAGACAAAAGGTTGATATCCAGGATCTATAAAGAACTCCTCAAACTCAACACACACAAAACAGATAATCATATCAAAAAATGGGCAGAAGAACTGAACAGACACTTCTCCAATGAAGACATACAAATGGCTATCACACACATGAAAAAATGTTCATCAGCACTAGCCATCAGGGAGATTCAAATCAAAATCATTGAGATCCCACCTTACACCAGTTAGAATGGCCAACATTAGGAAGACAGGAAACAACGTGTGTTGGAGAGGATGTGGAGAAAAGGGAACCCTCTTAAACTGTTGGTGGGAATGGAAGTTGGTGCAGACACTTTGGAGAACAGTGTGGAGATTCCTTAAGAAATTAAAAATAGAGCTTCCCTATGACCCTGCCATTGCACTACTGGGTATTGACCCCAAAGATACAGATGTAGTGAAAAGAAGAGCCATCTGTACCCCAATGTTCATAGCAGCAATGGTCACGGTCGGCAAACTGTGGAAAGAACCAAGATGCCCTTCAACGGATGAATGGATAAGGAACATGTGGTTCATATACACTATGGGATATTATGCCTCCATCAGAAAGGATGAATACCCAACTTTTGTATCAACATGGATGGGACTGGAAGAGATTATGCTGAGTGAAGTAAGTCAAGCAGAGAGTCACTTATTATATGGTTTCACTTATTTGTGGTGCATAACAAATAACATGGAGGACATGGGGAGATGGAAAGTAGAAGGGAGTTGGGGTAAATTTTAGAGGGAGATGAACCATGAGAGATTATGGACTCTGATAAACAATCTGATGGTTATGAAAGGGCGGGGAGTGTGAGGTTGGGTGAGCCTGGTGGTGGGTATTATGGAGGGCACATATTGCATGGAGCATGGGTGTGGTGCATAAACAATGAATTCTGTTACACTGATAAGAAATTAAATTTAAAAAAAGGTAAAAAAATAAAATAAAATATGGCAGGATCTTTTCCTTTATAAATAGCATAATCCAAAATGTATACATAATGCAGGAATCCTAAATACATGTTTCAGAGTGAAAGAAGCCAATGTGAAAGGGCCCTTTTTGTATGATTTCAACTAGAGTTCTTCCTCCACTTGCAAGGGAGTTATGTCCCAGTAAAACCATCATAAGTAGAAATTATCATTTTTAAGACTCTTATTTTTTATTCTTATAAATTTTATTATTTATTTGAAAGTGAGCAAGAGAGTATATGTGTGTGTGTGAGAGAGAGAGAGAGAGAGAGAGAGAGAGACATCACAAGCAGGGTGGAGGACAGAGGGAGAGGGAGAAGTAGATTTTCTGCTGAGTGGGGAGCCAGATGTGAAACTTGATCCCAGGACCCAGAGATCATGACCTGAGCTGAAGGCAGAGGCTTAATTGACTGAATCACTCAAGTGTCCCTGAAACTGTTTTGGGTTATACACATGCGATACAGGAACTACAGGCATTCTGGAGGCACTGTGCAAAGAAGCATGAATTACAGGAAAAAGTAATGTGGAAGAAAAATCAAACAGTGTTTTCAATTTTTTTTTGATGTTTACAGATTAAATTTTATTCCTTCTTAGCATCATAAAACAGAACACATAGGTTTATATACTTGAGATAATAATATATAAACTAACATTTTTATGTTTTCAGTGTTCCAAGAGTCATTGTTTATGCACCACACACACCCAATGCTCCATGAGTACATGCCCTCCTTAATACCCACCACCAGACTAACCCTTCCCTTCCAAACCCTCAGTTTGTTTCTCAGATTCCACAGTCTCTTAAGATTCTTCTCCACTCCAATTTACTCCAGTTCACTTTTCTGTTCCTTCTCCTAAGGTTCTCCATGTTATTCCTTATGCTCCCTAAGTAAGTGAAACCATATGATAATTAACTTTCATTACTTGACTTATTTCACTCAGCGTAATCTCTTCCAGCCCTATCCATGTTGATACAAAAGTGGGGTATCCATCCTTTCTGATGGGGGTGTAATAGTCCATTGTTTATATGGCCATATTTTCTTTTTCCATTTGTCTGTTGAAGACCATCTTGGTTCTTTCCATGGTGTGGTGATTGTGACCATTGCTGCTAGGAACATTGGGGTACAGTGTTTTTATAACAAAGAGAAATTGGACAAACTGCCTTCTCAGCAGCTACTAATAAGGAAGTGACGCTTTCTCATTTTATTTTTTAAGATTGTATTTTTATTTATTTGACAGAGAGAGAAACAGAGGGAACAAAAGCAGGATAAGTTATACAGGGAGAAGCAGGCTTCCTGCTGAGTAGGGAGGCTGATGTGGGGTGTGATCCCAGGACCCTGGGATCATGACCTGACCTGAAGGCAGACACTTAATGACTGAGCCACCCAGGCACCCCATAATAGAGAGGCAGATCTATTGCAAGATTTAGGTTTTGAAAATACATCATAAGACATTAGTCAGTCTAAACTTTGAAAGGCCGGGGCGCCTGGGTGGCTCAGTGGGTTAAAGCCTCTGCCTTCGGCTCAGGTCATGATCCCAGGGTCCTGGGATTGAGCCCCGCATCGGGCTCTCTGCTCAGCGGGGAGACTGCTTCCCTTCCTCTCTCTCTGCCTGCCTCTCTGCCTACTTGTGATCTCTGCCTGTCAAATAAATAAATAAAATCTTTATAAAAAAAATAAAGTTTGAAAGGCCATGTGCTTAAAATGACCAATTTTGTTACCAGAATTAAGATCATCTTCATGTGTAGAATGGGTAGATCAATAAATGGGCAGAACAATATCATGGAATCAGCAATCAGATTAAAAGTCACAAATGACAGGGCGCCTGGGTGGCTCAGTGGCTTAAAGCCTCTGCCTTTCGCTCAGGTCATAGATCCCAGGAGCCTGGGATCTAGCCCTGCATCAGGTTCTCTGTCAGCAGGAAGCCTGCTTCCTTTCATCTCTCTGCCTCCCTCTCTGCCTACTTGTGATCTCTGTCTGCCAAATAAATAAATAAAATCTTAAAAAAAAAAAAGTCATAAATTACTAGTACACCTGAAGGCCTCTTCACACTTCTTTAAAATGACCACCTTTGGAAAGTAATCACTATCTTTATCTATAAAACAGATGAAGTTTATCTAGTGTTTGAATTTGTAGAAAATCAGTAATGCAGATTTTACTCTTCAGTGTCTGTTTTTCTCAGTATGTTCATGAGACTCATTCTTTATGATTTATCTGTTTCCTGATTATTTTCATTGATCAGGATATCTCACTGCATGGATATGTGACAACTGACCCATTCCTTCATTGCTAGACATTCAGGCATTTCGTTTGCAAGGATATTGTGAGTACAGTTACTTTGAATATTTTAAACATGTCTTTTGTTGACTGTACATCATCTGTTGATACGTGCTTTTTACAAAAGGTACACATAATACACGTAACTCCTAGGGCATGAAAAAATTGTAACTGAAAGCATGAAAAAGAACAGTCAAAATGCAGTTGTATTCGTTTTTTATTTTATTTTTATTTTTAAAGATTTATTTTATTTACTTATTTGAAAGAGAGAGGGAGAGACCACAAGAAGGGGAGTGGCAGGTAAAGGAAAAGGCAGGGAGACCTATGGTAGGCTGGATCCCAGGACCCTGGGAACATGACCTGAGCTGAAGGCAGACAACTTAACCAACTGAGCCACCCAGGCACCCAAAATGCAGTAGTGTTGGAAGTGGCCAGATACATAGAAAAACAAACAAACAAACAAACAAAAACAAAAACAAACAAAAAACACTACACTCATCAGCTGTTGAGTATGAGTTATTTAAAATAGGGGCGCCTGGGTGGCTCAATGGGTTAAAGCCTCTGCCTTCGGCTCAGGTCGTGATCCCAGGGTCCTGGGATCGAGCCCCGCCTCGGGTTCTCTGTTCAGCGGGGAGCCTACTTCCCCCTCTCTCTTTACCTGCCTCTCTGCCTACTTGTGATTTCTGTCTGTCAAATAAATAAATAAAATCGTTAAAATAATTCATCCTATTTTATGCCACATGTATATTCTCAACAAGTGTCAAAATATCAGAGTCATTCAGAGCAATGTATCTAATGACAATGCAGATAAGGTAGGAAACAATAATAAGGGGGTAACTTTCAATTGCAAATATATGCTAATTTAGAAACATTTTTAATAAAAAGTGAAAGGAAATCATAATAGAAATTAGAGAATAATTAAAAATGAAGTTAATACAAACACTATTTATCAAAAAATATGCCAATTCTTAGAGGTAAATCCATAGCTTGTGTTCAAACACAAAATACACTATTACATCAATAGAACATATGTTACCACCTAATTATTACTACATTTGAGATTAGCCAGAGCAGAAGGTGTTGAATAGCAGTGTTGGATCATTAGATTCCATACCTGAAACTATTATTACACTGTATGTTAACTAATTGGAATTTAAATAAAAACTTAAAAAAAACCCTAACTGCAACAATGCTAGCAATATTCCCTATAAATAGATAAATACTAAATAAATGCTAAATATATTTTTAAAAAATGACTGAAATGCCTGGTGTTGTTGAGGTTGTGGAGAAATGGGAATGCTCATATATTGCTTTTAGAAATGTAACATAGCACCACCATTTTTGAAAAAACTTTGTCAGTTTCTGAAAAGGCTAGCATACACTTATCTTATAACTCAGCAATTCCACTCTTAGTTATCAACCCAAGAGAAATGATAATTTATGTCCACCCTAAGTCTTCTACATGAGTGTTCAGAGAGCATAATTCACTATGGTCCTTACATGGACACAACTCAAATGTCCACTAGCTAGTGAATAAGTATACAAATATGGTAGACCCATACAGTGGGATATTATTTTTTCTAAGGGAGAATAAACTGCTAATAATACAATGTGATAAACGTCCAAACCAGTATGGTAAAGGAAGAAGATAGTATCATCTCTTAAAAATACTGTTTTTAAAAAGTCTATTTCTGTCCTGGTTATGTTATGTGGTATCATAAATGGATCAAGGGAAAAATTGAGGTGTCCTTGAGATTCCCTAGATCTCTGACCAAAGCTCTGCAGATTCATTATGTCCCAACAGTAGATGTCAATGTGCATAAAACTTGGATCCTTAGTTCCTTTCTATACCCAGAAATGAAAATTCTCATGGTAAATGTATTGGCTTCCGCTCACCTCAGCTGTTTAATTTCCCTTTTTATTTTATTTATTTATTTATTTAAAATTAAGTATTTATTTGTCAGAGAGAGAGACAGAAAGAGAGGGAACACAAGCAGGGGAAGCAGGAGAGGAAGAAGCAGGCTTCTGGCCAAGCAGGGAGCCCAATGCAGGGCTTGATCCCAGAACCCTGGGATCATGACTCGAGCTAAAGGCAAATCCTTAATGACTGAGTCACCCAGGTCCCCTTACCCAAGATTTTTAACCTCAACCCCTCTACTTCTTCTTCCCTTAGAAGCTGTCCAGTCTCTTCAGAGATGATTCTCTCTTTTCCAACTTTGCTACCTTATCATGTGGGAACATGTGTCTGTTATGTCACTCCTTCCCACCCACAAAACTGGCATTCACATTTTTCTCTGAATGGTAATCGGTTTACTTGTGAAATGTGAGTCCTTAGACTTGAAGAACAAAAGAAACAGTATTCTAACAGACAATTCTGATTCCATTGCTCACATCCCTGTAACTTTGGGTAATGACCCAGTGTCCTTGGAATCATCTAACTTTATATAAGCATTTGCTGTATGTAGAATTCATCATAAGTTGACCATAGCACACTCTTTTGATCTTAGAATTCACAGTGATAGATGGGACTCTGTATCTTTATGTCAGGTCAAACATGCAAGCCATCGATTCTGAACCTGTTATATTTTAATTGTGAGGTTTACACCAATTGGCTTCAAGTCCACGGGCCTTCTTGAATTACTTAATCTGCACATTTTGGATAAGCAAATGACTCAAAGGAGATTTTTTTAAACGATACATCCATTAGGATGGCCAAAATATAGGACATCATCACCAACAGATGCTGGTGAGGATGTGGAGCAAGATCTCTCATTTATTGTTGATGGGAAAGCAAAATGGTGCCACCAATTGGGAAGACATTTTTTCAGTTTTTACAGAACTTAAAGAATTTAACAATTCCACTCCTTGGCATTTACGCAAAGGAGTTAAAAACTTATGTCAACAAAAACCCTGCACACACATATTTAACAGCATCTTTATTCACAATTGTCCATACAACTGGAAGCAGCCAAGACGTCCTTCAGTAGGTGAGGATAGATAAACTGCAATATCAGACAGTGGAGTATTATTCATTGCCAAGAGAAATGAGTTCCGGGCCATGAAAAGTTATGAAGACCCTTCCAATGTGTTCTCTATGGTACCTGGCATTCAGCTCTATCACAGATATGAGTCTCTTCTTATCTTCCCTGTCACTTTCTAGTTTCATGTCTTACTAACTAGACTTTTAGAAGCTCAGTGTCCAGCTTATAAACCAACACATAGAAGAAGCTCAATAATTAATTACTGAATGAATAGATGAGCCAATAGCTACAGCATATTGAAATGATTGTGTTTTCTTCATACTATCTTTCACCCTTGGTCTTTGTTATGCAACAAAGGGAATATTCTCACCCTAACACATGCCTATTCACTCTCATGATTCTCTTTCCTCCTTTGTGCCCATTTTTGATGTTTTTATCTAGGAAATCTTCCTGACCCCCTGGTCTTTGTTGTGTGTCCCTCACACATGCTTTCTTTGCCCCCCCTATGCTGCCACTACCTTCCCATTTATAACATGGTCTTATCATATTCTGCTCCGCTCTGGGTATCTCTCAGTAGTTCTGAAGCTTTGATGGCAAGAACTTTATTCTGCTCTGTTCACCACTGAAAGCCCAGCAACCATCAATGTGTGTAATATATTTTCTGTCTAGAAATATCTTTTGATTAATGAATGAGGAATAATACACACACACGCACACACACAGATATATAAATGGAATATATTTTTCCTGAAGTTGTTTTGTGTATAGATGGAACCACATATTTTAAAAACTCTTCATAATGAAATGTTACCTAGAAATAATCTAATTAACAGAAAAATGTCACGAACAGCTCACATTCATATGATGATGAAATCTTTCTGAAAGCAGGGAAAATATCAATGTAAGATATTTGTTCCTTCATTGAGAATCTCAGTTTCAATCTTTGTAAATACATAGTTTACTCAGGAGTTCAAAAAATTGTCATTTCTCAAAGAGATCTTGCTAGAAATCTCGGTCTGAATCAGATAAAAGTAGGAAAGAAAGTCCCTTGTCTCCACTATTATATCATTGGTCTAAATTTTCTTGATGTTATTCAACTTCCTTCATGCCATTATTCACTCATTCAATATTATTGTGCCTGAGACATTATGCTGACTTGTAGAAACTATTTTTAACAAAGAGTCAAGTACTCTATGGAGTGTGACTTTGTTTAATAGAAATTTCTCTCAGATAATAAGATGTTCATTAATTTGAGTCATTATTCTTTCTAATGGGTTAGCAGCCTAAGACAGGTTTTATCAACAATACAATATGACTCTAAAATCTACGAGTGAATTTGGAAACTTGGGGTAATCTTTGTTACCCCTCAGAGGCTAAAGGGCTCACTTTTACAATGCTTTTACATTTTAGACTCTAATTTTATAGGAAGCAGGTTATATTCAATACTGGTATATGATAATGAGCAGATTTCTTAATAAAATATGTTAGATTTTATATATAGTGAATATTCATAGTGAATATGAATATATATATGCCTATACTACATGCTGTGTGTGTATGTGTGTGTGTGTGTGTGTGTGTGTGTGTGTATGAAAAGCTATGGTTAGTTTTTTTTTTTTTTTCTTTCTTGCACACATTTCTGCTCCATTCAGTTCAGAAGTTAGCATTCACAGTAGTTTATTTTTTCTTTATTTGGTAGGTATTCCTTTCTGAGAACTTCCAAAATGTCCTTTTGACCTTTGTTTTCATTGAATCAGTGCTGAGCTCCCAGCATATTTATTTATCACTTGAAATAACTTTTCTACTACACAATTTCCTAATAGCATTTTTCATCTGGTCATTTCTTAAGGTATAGATTAACGGGTTTAACATCGGCGTTATCATAGTGTAGAACACTGAGACTGCTTTATCAATAGATAAAGTAGTCACAGGTCTCATGTACACAAAAATGCAAGGCACAAAGAATAGGATAACTACTGTGATGTGGGAGACACAGGTGGAGAGGGCTTTATGCCTTGCCTCCAAGCTGTGGTTCCTTAGGGAGCGCAGAATGACCACATAGGAGATGATCAAGAGGAGGAAGAGGAAGACACAGAGGAAACCACTGTTGGCAGCAACAAAGAGCCCTAGAGTGTGGGTATCAGTGCAGGCAAGATTGAGCAAAGGGTTCAGATCACACATAAAGTGATCTATGACATTAGGGCCACAGAAGGGTAAAGGGATGATAAAGAGGATCTGTATGGCTGCATGAAGAAAGCCTCCCACCCACACCACTCCCATTAACAGGCCACACACCCGCCGATTCATGATGGTCATGTAGTGCAATGGCTTGCAGATGGCCACATAGCGGTCATAGGCCATCACAGTAAGTAGGATGATATCAGCACCTCCAAAGAAATGTTCCCCAAAGATTTGGATTATACATGCATTGAATGTGGTAGTCTTCTTTTCACGGAGTGAATCTATGATCAGTTTAGGTGTATTAACAGAAGAATAGCAGGCATCAATGAAAGAGAGATAGGCCAGGAAATAGTACATGGGAGACCCCAATAATGAGCTTGTAGAGATAGTTACCATGGTAAGCATATTTCCTACCTCAGAGATGATGTAAATCACCAAAAAGATGACAAATATGATTTTCTGCATCTTCGGATTCTCTGTGAGCCCCAGTAGAACAAACTCTGTCACGTTGTTTCTATTCTCCATTATTTCATTTTATGAATAATTGCATTACCTGAAAAAATTCCTTTTTATTAATGTAACCTGGAATCTCTTAAGCTTTTTCATCTAGTAAGCAATACATACCTAGATTCTATTGAATTGTGGATTCTCATGTGGTTTTCTGAGATAGAAAATAAATTATGAGTTCCTTAAGATTACATAAATTATTTTCTAGTTGAAATTTCTGTTGAGTATGCCCGTGGGGAACTTTGTAAACACACAGGCAGGAGATCATTTGTGCACACTTTGTCATCTGAGGTGATTAGTCATGTAACAGGAAGTAGTCAATTGAATACATACTGGCAGTTAAGTAAGAAAAGGGAGGTAGTTTATGATGTAAAAGCTATGAATGAAAGATTAGGAATTTTCCCTTTATCCTTAGGAAATGGGAAGCCATGAAAAGAAAGTGAGAATATACGTGGGAAAGTGAAGAGGAATTGAGGAAGAGATAATAAGGGATAAAATTTTAATAAAGTTCTTCATGTGTCTTGGATGAAGTGGGGTGAAGTTCAGTAAGAGGTTGGAAGCCAGAGACAGAAACCCCAGTTAAGAGATTATTTATTATAGTTGACATAGTATTAACAGGATGTTGTTTGTGGGTACATAAAGTATAAAAAAGCTACTATAAAAATAATAATGTTAATTTTTATATACAATATTATATTTGCTAATGATATATATATGTGTGTATATATACATATATAGAGAGAGAGAGAGAAAGAGAGAGAGAGGGAGAGAGAGTGTTTAATAATTGATATGTTTGTGGTATAATAGCAAGTGTTATATATATGGGATCTCATTAAATACTGATAACTTCCCATTTGTTTGGTATTATTGCATCCATTTTGAGATGAGTAATCAGTATCAGAGAGTTAGTTTGATGGTAATAATAACAATATTTACTAAAATTGAGTATTTAGTGGCCTTCAGTGTTTTTGTAGATCTTTGCTGATTTAATTCCCACCACAAATTGTAAGATAACTCCAGCTCTTGTTTTGACATTTATTTTATATGTTAAGTAATAGAAACATAGAGGAGGTAAAGATCCTGCCAATATCAAGATGCTAATTAAGAGCAAGAACTAACATTAGTTCCAATTATACTTCTTCATGGTTTTCCTCCAAATTATTACCCATGCCCTATATAGTTATAATTAACAACATTGAACTAATTATCTTTCTTATATGACCACAGTAATAATTGCTTTATTACTAATTTGGAGGCAAGGATCTGTAATACAATTTCATTAGGACACACACACACACACAAACACACACACACACATAAAGACATGCCTGAACTCCCAATTATCAAGTAAAAAAATAATAAAGTCAAATAAAAATTTTAAAAATGGGGTACTATGTTTATTGAAAACTCTTTTAATCTTGACTCCTCCCTCTGACTTATTTCTCCCTACTATAATCTGCCTCCAAAGCAAACCATCTGTTTTTTTGTTTTGTTTTGTTTTTTTGTTTTTTGTTTTTTGGGTTTTTTTTTAGTTTTCAGTCAAGCTTTCAAACCATCTGTTAAATGTTGAAAAGGCTTTCCATTGTGGTTAAGTGCTTTGGTTTGAAAATCAAAAAGACAAGGTTAGAATTCTGATTTTTCCACTTGCATCTTCTTTTATCTGGAGTACCTTTCGAGTACATTACATCCTTGTTTCCTCATCTATAAAGCAAGATTAATCATATCCATATGAGAGATTTTCATGAGAATTTTTGAGGGAAACCTACTTGAATATATCACCACTCTGTTGTATGCACAGAGGACTTTCATCTATATTGTAACTGTGTAGGCACCTAGGATATAGGAATTATTGATATTTTGAGTGATAATAATGAATTCATTTAACTGTGCAAGATTTCAGGAAGAATCCTCTCCAATTCTACTTTTATTTATTTATTTATTTAAGATTTTATTTATTTATTTATTTGACAGACAGAGATTACAAGTAGGCAGAGAGGCAGGCAGAGAGAGGAGGAAGCATGCTCCCTGCTGAGCAGAGAGCCCAGTGCGGGGCTTGATCCTAGGACCCTGGAATCATGACCTGAGCAAAAGGCAGAGGCTTTAACCCACTGAGCCACCCAGGCACCCTGTCTCCAATTCTACTTTTAAAGAAGGCACACGGACTCAATTATCCGTAGCCTTTGTTTCCAGAAAGAATTCTACATTCATGCTTGGATAAAACAGTTGATGCTGTGTGTCATTTGTTATTCGTACTTATGTCTCTTCTATGTGAGAAGTGTACTTCCATTGTGTTTTCATTCTCATGATTAGTCTATATTATTAAACTAGCTGTCTCATTGCAAAAGCATGCTGTTTCATGACAATGAGCAGGGTCCTACAATTGGCTTCAATTCCTTGAGTTTCAATTTTTTTTTTTTTCTGTCAGCTTAGGTGAATGATACTTACCAACTATCTTTTCAAGAAATGGGGCGAGGATGGAATACTTGAATACTATATTTGAAGGGACTGAAACAATGATTAATATATATGGGAGGCAACAATATTTAAGATGCATCAGCAATTTTGCACACTTACCTTACAAACTTAGAAGATCTTAATGATGTTTGGAGGTGTTCAGAAATAATCCCATCTTCAAACTGACCTCCTCTCAGATAGGTAACTTTCAATATGAAAGATAAGACACACCCAGTAAGAGACTAGTCAAATAATTTGATACCAAATCAAGTTTTTAAGAAAGTGTTTTTATCAATCAAAAGATTCCCTTCTAGCCTAAAGCCTCAAAAAGTTTTTACAGAACACTTGGAATTTGAATTTAGAATGGATTATTTTGGAAAAAATATGGAGACGTCATCTATAGATGGCTCTGGTCCCATAGGGAAGAAGCAAGATGTATAGATAAACACATTCAAATGGTTCATTCTGAGCCTATGAATCTTGCTCTGCAAATGGAATCAACAAAAATCATATTCACCTTACACTGCATGCATACTTAAAGAGTTTTCCATAGGTTCAAGGACCTTGTCCTGGTGTTGTTACTTTTTCTCCCAGGAATTAATTATCTCCTCTCATAGAAAGGATTTGTCTTAGAAACCATGCTGAAGAGACATGTTTGACAAACATCCAGTTGTGAATAGGGAATTGCATGCCCCGTACTTGGAATCCAAACACATAGGAATACCCTTTCTCTAAATGCGCCTGAGCTTCTAAGAAAACGGAATGTTAGGCAAGTAAAAAAATGGCATAATTACAGTGTGGTGACCTGCGATGTAGCTAACCTATTGATTCATGTCACAGAGAGAACTTTTGCCTTCTTAGCAATAATATAACTTCTCTGGAACCTGCTACAGATTGCTTGAGAGCTAGAGCAGTAAGGACATGAAATCAATGGCTGGCATTTTAAGGTTCTTTACTCCAAAAGCTGTTTTTGTTTGTTTGTTTTCACAATCACTTGGAGACAGGAAATAAAAACAAACTCTAAGAAGCTCCCAACTAGTTATCTTTGGGATTCATGGTTTGTTCGTCGTAGAATACTAGGCACCATTAAAATTGTGGAGGCAGATCAAAACACAAGATGAGTCTTAATTGTTCTACAACTATGTCACTTAATACTGTTGTTTCCTTTGAGTAACTCTAGGAGACCTGTGGTGATGTATTATTGTGGTTTTAAGGTGTGTTCTCTGATGACTAACAATGTTGAGATTTTTTTTCATCTTATTATTAGTCATTTGTATACCTTCTTTTATACATTTTTGTTCAAGTAGTTTGCATAATTATTTAAACCTAAGGGGTTCTGGTTTCCTTATTACTAAGTTCTAAATGTTCTTTACATATAACACAGGTGTTTGTCATATGTAAGTTATGTATATCTTTAAAATTTTCACCTCATCCATGGATTGCTTCTTCATTTTTATCAGTGGTGTTACCTGATAAGCACTGTGTTTTAAAACTTTGACAAATTTCAATTAAAAAAAAACATATATATATATATTTATTTTTTAAATTTCTTCTCCGTGTTCCAATGTTAATTGTTTATACACCACACTCAGTGCTCAATACAATATGTGCACTCCATAATACCCACCACAGGCTCACTCAACCTCCCACCCCTTGCCCATTCAAAACCCTCAGATTGTTTTTCAGAGTCCACAGTCTCTCATAATTCATCTCCCCCTAAAATTTGCCCCAACTCCATTCTCTCCATCTCCCCATGTCTTCCATGTTATGTCTTATGCTCCATAAATAAGCAAAACCATATGATAAGTGAGTCTCTGCTTGACTTATCACTCAGCATAATCTCTTCTAATCCTGTCCTTGTTGATACAAAAGTTGAGTATCCATCCTTTCTGATGGAGGTATAATACTCAATAGAATACATGGACCACATATTCCTTATCCATTCATCTATTGAAGGGCTTCTTGGTTCTTTCCACAGTTTGACGACTGTGGCCATTGGTGCTATGAATATTGGGGTACAGGTGGCTCTTCTTTTCACTACATCTGTATCTTTGGGGTAAATACACAGTAGTGCAGTTGCAGGGTCATACAGAAGCTCTATTTTTAATTTCTTAAGGAATCTTCACACTATTTTTGAAAGTGGTTGTCCCAACTTGCATTCCTAACAACAGTGTAAGAGTGTTCCCCTTTCTCCATATCCTCTCCAACACACATTGTTTATTGACTTGTTAATTTTGGCCATTCGAACTGGTGTAAGGTGTTATCTCAATGTGTTTTTTTTTTTTTAAGATTTTTTAATTTATTTCATACACAGAGAGAGATCACAAGTAGGCAGAGAGGCAGGCAGAGAGAGAGGGGAAGTAGGCTCCCTGCTAAGCAGAGAGCCCGATGCGGGGCTCGATCCCAGGAACCTGAGATCATGACCTGAGCCAAAGGCAGAGACTTTAATCCACTGAGCCACCCAGGTGCCCCTCAATGTGGTTTTGATTTGAATCTCCCTGATGGCTAGTGATGAACATTTTTTCATGTGTCTGATAGCCATTTGTATGTCTTCATTGGAGAAGTATCTGTTCATGTCTTCTGCCTATTTTTTGATATGATTATCTGTTTTGTGTGTGTTGAGTTTGAGGAGTTCTTTATAGATCCTGAATATCAGCCCTTTGTCTGTATCGTCATTTGCGAATATATACTCCCATTCCGTGGGTTGCCTCTTTGTTTTGTTGACTGTTTGCTAGGGAGAATCTTCTGATCTTGATGAAGTCTGCAAAATTCATTTTCATTTCTGTTTCCTTTGCCTTTGGAGACATATCTTGAAAGAAGTTGCTGTGACCGATGTCAAAGAGGTTACTGCCTATGTTCTCCTCCAGAATTCTGATGGATTCCTGCCTCATGTTGAGGTCTTTTATCCATTTTGAGTTTATCTTTGTGTATGGTGGAAGAAAATGGTCAAGTTTCATTCTTCCACACATAGCTGTCCAATATTCCCAGCACCATTTGTTCAAGAAACTATCTTTTATCCACTGGATATTTTTTTCCTACTTTGTTTAAGATTTTTACCATAGAGCTGAGGGTCCATATCTGGGCTCTCTACTCAGTTCCACTGGTCTATGTGTCTGTTTTTATGCCAGTACCATGTGGTCTTGGTGATCACAACTTTGTAGTAAAGCTTGAAATCAGGCAATGTGATACCCCCAGTTTTGTTTTTCTTTTTCAACAAATTTGGGGTCTCTTCTTATTCCACACAGATTTTAGGATTGCTTGCTCCAGCTCTTTGAAAAATGCTGGTGGAATTTTGATCACAATAGCATTGAAAGTATAGATTGTTCTAGGCAGTATAGACATTTTAACAATTTCTGATCCAAGAGCATGGAATGATCTTCCATCTTTTTGTGTCTTCTTCTATTTCTTTCAGGGGTGTTCTGTAGTTCCTCGAGTACAGATTGTTTACTTCTTTGGTTAGGTTTATTCCCAGGTATCTTATGGTTTCTGGTGCTATAGTCAATGGAATCGATTCTCTAATTTCCCTTTCTGTATTTTCATTGTTAGTGTATAAGAAAGCTATTGATTTGTGTACAATGATTTGTATTATGCTACATTACTGAATAGAAGAATGAGTTCTAGTAGTTTGGGGGTTGAGTCTTTTGGGTTTTCCATATAAAGTATCACGTCATCTGCAAAGAGATAGAGTTTGACTACTTCATTGTCAATTTGAATACCTTTTATTTCTCTTTGTTGTCTGTTTGCTGTTGGTAGGACTTCTAATACTATGTTGAACAAGAGTGGTGAGAGTGGGCATCCTTTTCGTGTTCCTGATCTCAAAGGGAAGGATGTCAGCTTTTTCTCATTGAGGATGATATTCACTGTGGGTTTTTCATAGATAGATTTTATGAAGTTGAGGAATATTCCCTCTATCCCTGTACTTTGAAGCATTTTAATCAGGAACGGATGCTGGATTTTGTCAAATGCTCTTTCTGCATCAATTGAGAGGAAAATCTTTTTAATGTACTGTTGGATCCTATTAGCTAGGATCTGGTTGAGAATCTTAGCATCCATATTCATCAGGGATATTGGTCAAAATTCTCCTTCTTGTTGGGGTCTTTGCCTGGTTTGGGGATCAGGGTCATGCTGACTTCATTAAAAGAGTCTGGAAGTTTTCCTTCTGCTTCAATGTTTTGAAAGAGCTTCAGGAGAATAGGTGTTATTTCTTCTTTGAATGTTTGGTAGAATTCCCCAGGGAATCCGTCAGGTCCTGGGCTCTTGTTTTTTGGGCGGTTTTTGATCACTGCTTCAATCTCCTTTCTAGATATCAGTCTATTCAGGTTGTCGATTTCTTCCTGCTTCAATTTTGGAAGTTTATAGTTTTCCAGGAATGCATCCATTTCATCTAGTGTTGCTTAACTTGTTGGCATATAACTGTTGATAATAATTTCTGATGATTGTTTCTACTTCCTTGGTGTTAGTTGTGATCTCTCCCTTTTCATTCATAATTTTATTAATTTGGGCCTTCTCACTTTTCTTTTGGATTAGTTTGGCCAATGCTTTATCGATCTTATTGATTCTTTCAAAAACCAGCTTCTAGTTTCATTGATGCGTTCCACTGTATCTCTTGTTTCTATCTCATTGATCTCTGTTCTAGTCTTGATTATTTCAATTCTTATGTGGGGAGTTGTCTTAATTTGTCATTGATTTGCCAGTTCTTTAAGGTATAAAGACAGCTGGTTTATTCTGGATTTTTCTTTTTCTTTTTCTTTCTTTCTTTCTTTCTTTCTTTTTTTTTTTTTTTTTTTTTCTTGAGGGAGGCTTAGATGGCTATGTATTTCCCCCTAGGACCAACTTTGTTGTATGCCATAGGTTTTGGACCAAAATGTCTTCATTCTCATTGGTTTCCATGAATTGTTTAAGTTCTTCTTTGATCTCCTGGTGGATCCAAGCATTCTTAAGCAAGATGGCCTTTAGCTTCCAGGTGTTTGAGTTCCTTCCAAACTTTTTCTTGTGGTTGAGCTCCAGTTTCAAACATTGTGATCTGAGAATACGCAGGGAATAATCTCATCTTTTGGTATCAGTTGAACCCTGATTTACGACTCAGTATGTGGTCTATTCTGGAGAAGGTTCCATGTGCACTCGAGAAGAATGAGTATTCTCTTGTTTGAGGGTGGAATGTTCTGTATATATCTATAAGTTCCATCTCATCCAATGTGTCATTCAATGCTCTTGTTTCTTTATTGATTTTCTGCTTGGATTATCTATTACTGAGAGTGGTTTGTTAAGATCTCCTACTATTAATTTATTCATATCAATATGACTCTTTATCTTGATTAACAGTTTTCTTATGTAATTGGCTGCTCCCATATTGGGGGCATATATATTTACAATTGTTAGCTCTTCTTGGTGGATAGTCCCTTTAAGAATTATGCAGTGTCCTTCTGTATCTCTGACTACAGTCTTTAGTTTAAAATCTAATTATCTGATATGAGAATTGCTACCCCAGCCTTCTTTTGAGGCCCATTGGTATGAAAGATGCTTCTCCATCCCTTCACTTTCAGTCTGAATGTATCCTTAGGTTCAAAATCTGTCTCTTGGCAACAACATATGGATGGGTCCTGTCATTTTATTCAATCTGCAACTCTGTCCCGTTTCTTGGGCACATTAAGGCCATTCACATTAAGAGTGATTATTGAGGGATACATTATTACTGACATTGTGTTACCTGTGAAGTCTTTGTTTCTATAGATTGTCTCCATAAATTTCTGTTCAATGATATTCTAGGGTTTTTTTCCTCTTTTATAGAATCCCCACTTAATATTTCTTATAATTCAGGCTTGGTGGTCACATACTCTTTTAAACCTATCCAGTCTTGGAGCTCTTTATCTCTCCATGCATTTTGAATGTCAGTCTTGCTGTGTAAAGTATTCTTGGCTGCATGCTCTTCTCATTTAGTGCCCTGAATAATTCTTGCCAGCCCTTTCTGGCTTGCCATGTTTCTGTGGACAGGTCTGATGTTATTCTGATGGGCTTTCCTCTGTATGTAAGGAATCTCTTCCTTCTAGTTGCTTTCAAGAGCTCCTGTCTAAAATTATGATTCATCATTTTCACTATCAGGTGTCTTGTGATCTTTCTAGATTCTATGATCTTGGGGGAAATCTTAATACCTCTAGGACATGTACACTGGTTCCATTTGCCAGATTGGGGAAATTTTCATGGAGAATTTGTTCAAATATATCTTCTAGTCTTCTTTTTTTCTCCTCCCCATCAGGGATCCCAACAATTCTGACATTAGAACGTCTCATGGCATCACTTATTTCCCTAATTCTGTTTTCATGGCTTCTAAGCTGTGTGTTCCAGGCTTCCTCCTGACCCTTCTTCTCTATCAGTTTGTCCTCTATATTACTAATTCACTCTTCTGCTTCAGTTATCCTAGTTGTTAGAAAATTTAGATTAGAGTGGAACTCATTGAGAGCATTGTAACATCATCCCTGGTGGTTTTTACTTCTCCCAAAATCAATTCAATTTTGTCGTTAAAGGCTTTCTCCAACCTAGCCATTGCCTGGATTATTGTTAGCCTGAATTCCCTTTCCTACATACTATTTATGTCCATATCCAATAGCCCTGATGGAGAGGGCACCGTCTCTTCATTTTTTTTCTTTTGGGCATTCCTCCTCCTAAACATTTTTGTGAGAGATGGCTAAAAGGATATGTAGCTGAGTGTATCAACTGTGGTGCAGGAAAGGTGCATCAGGAATGCTTTTGTCCACTGGCATCTTCTGGCCCCGTGGAGATCCAGAAGTGTATAATTCTAATCTCAGGCTGATTTTGTGGGTGATCAGAGTTCTTTGGTAGATAATCAGCTCACTTCAGGGGACTGGTTGAAACAGCACCTCCTACTTCTCCACCATCTTGTCACCTCTCCTCACATGGCCCTCAGACAGGCCCAGGTAAATGAAGAGAAGACCCTGGGAGCAGCTATTCAAATTGTGCAAATGACTTGGTAATAGCCCCAATTGTCTGGGCGCCATTGTCTACAAATGAATTTTTAAAATCCAATTTCTATTTATTTATGAGTACAAACTATGAAATTGAACTATGCATCTATTGACCTTATATCTTGAAATTATGCTAAACTCACGTTACAAATAGGAGAACTAAAATTGACTATACTCACATTCAAATAATGTGTGTGTGTTTGTGTGTTGTGTGTGTCTGTGTGCATGTCTGCTAATGTAATACTGTTATATACACTTGCCTCCAAGGTAGTATTAAAGCACTTATTATTATGGTCATATTAAAAAGAGATTAATACTTCAGGGTTGTTAAGTATAGCAATATAGGACATGGATGAAAATCTGGAGGGAAGTCATTAACTATTATAATCTGAAATAATCTTGGTTCTGCACTTAATTAGCATCTTGATCTTGGCAGGATCCTTAACTTCTCTATGTTTCTATTACATTATGTATAAACTATGTATAAAATCAATAGCAGGAATTATCTTACAGGTTTGTGGTGGGGATTAAATCAGCAAATGTCTGCAAAAACACTCAGATCCACTAAATATTCAATTTAATAAATATAGTTATTGTTATGATTACCATCAACCTAAGTCTTTGACACTGTCTCCTCATCATAAAATGGATGGAATAATACCAACCACACAGGATGTTATCAGTATTCAATGGGATTCTATGAACAGAGCACTTGCTACTATTCTGTGAATATAGCGATCAGTTAGTGGATTGTACACACACACACACACACACACACACATATATGATTCTACATTGTATATATAACATATGCAAAATTTATATACATATACACATATATAGTCATATGCATTAAAATACTATTTTTATGGACCCTACAGAAAGTATGAGTCATAAGAGAACATTTTGAACAACTCTATGCTAAATTTAAAAAGACTGACAATGCCAGTTTTTGGTGATGTTGTAGGGAAACAGAAACTCTCACAAGTTGCTGGTGGAAATATAACATAGCGCTACCACTTTGAAAACACTTGACAATTTCTTGATATGTTAAAATACACTTAACATGGGGCACGTGGGTGGCTCAGTTGGTTAAGCCTCTGCCTTCAGCTCAGGTCTCACTCCTGGGATCTAGCCCCACATTGGGCTCCCAGCTCTGCGGGAAGTTTGCTTCTCCCTCTCCAACTCCATCTGCTTGTGTTCCTCTCTTGCTCTGTCTTTCTCTGTCAAATAAATAAATAAAATCTTTTGGAAAATTTAAAATAAAATACACTTAATGTATAAGTCAGCAATTCAACTCTTAGGTATCAATCGAAGAAAAATAATAATTTATGTCCACAAGAAGGCTTGTACATGAATGTTCACATTTCATCATTCACTAGGGCCATTAACTGGACAAAATTCCAATACCTATCAGCTAGAATAAGTATACAAAATATGGTAGAGCCATACAGCGGCTCACTATTCTTACTAAAGAGGAACAAACTGCCAATAATACAATGTGATAAACCTCTAAAACAGTATGGTAAGAGAAAAAGACAATATTTTCTTTTGGATGTTATGAAGTATGTGGCTTCACAAATGAATCAAGAGATAAACTGGGGTGTCCTTGTGATTCCATAATCTCTGACCAAAGCTCTGTGGATTCATTATGTCCCAGCAGTACCTGTCAGTGTGATAAAAATTGGATCATCAGTTCCATCCTGAACCCGAGTGACAATTTTCACAGTAAATGTAGCTGTTACCTCTCACCTCAGCTGAGTTTATACCCCATTTTTAAACTTATTCCTTCCAGTTCTTCTTCCCTTAGTAGCTTTCCAGTCTCTTCAGATATGATTCTCTCTTTTCCATCTTTACTACCTTATCATGTGGGAACACGTGTCTGTTATGTCACTCCTTCCCACCCAGAAAACCGGCATTCACATGTTCCTCTTACCTGTGAAGAGTCTACTTGCAAAATATGAGTCCTCAGGCCTAAGGAACAAAGGAAACAATATTCCAACAGACAATTCTGACTCCATTGCTCACACCTCAGAAACTGTGTGTAATGTCCCAGTGCCCTTGGAATAATGAAACTTTATGTAAGAAATTTTTTGTCTGTAGAATTCATCATAAGTTGACCATAGCACACAGTTTGGATCTTAGAATTCGGAGTGATGGATGGGACTCAATATCTTTATGTCAGGTCAAATATGGCATAGATTCTGAACTTGTCATATTTTAATTGTGAGGTTTGGACCAATTGGCTTCAAGTCCATGAGCCTTCTTGAATTAATTAATCTGAACATTTTGGATAGGAAAATGACTCAAAGGAGGGCTTTTTTTTTTTTTTTTTTAAACTCTTCATCCATTAGAGAGGCCGAAATGTGGGACACTATCACCAACAGATGCTGGTGAGGATGTGGAATAACAGGAATTCTCATTTATTGCTGATAGAAAAGCAAAATGATGAAGTCATTTGGGAAGACCCTTTGTCAGCTTTTACAGAACTAAAACAATTTAGAAATCCCACTCCTTGATTTTTACACAGGGGAGTTGAAAATTTATGTCCATAAAAAAAACCTGCTCACGCAGTTTAACAGCAGCTTTATTCACAATTGTCCATACAACTGGAAGCAGCCAAGACATCCTTTAGTAAGTGATGATAGACAAACTGCAACATCACACAGTGGAGTATTATTCATTACCAAGAGAAATGAGCTACAGGCCATGGAAAGGTATGAAGACCCTTCCAATGTGTTCCCCATGGTACTTGGCATTCAGCTCCATCACAGATATGAGACTCTTCTTGATCTTGCCTGTCACTAACTTTCTAGTTTCACGTCTTACTAACTTGACTTTTAGGAGCTCAGTGTCCAGCTTATAACCTGACACACAGTAGAAGCTCAATAATAATTGTTGAATGAATAGATGAGCCAGTAGCCACAACATATTGAAACAATTAGATTTTTCTTTTTCACCCCTGGTTTTTGTTATGCATCCTCTCCTAGGAATCCTCTTAGAAAAACACGTGCTTATCCACTCTGATGATTCCCCTTCAATTTTTGTTCCCCTTTTTGATACGTTTTCATGTAGGAAATTTTCCTGACTCCCTGGTCTTTGTTGTGTGTCCCTCAACAGGCTTTCATTGTCCCTTGTGCTGCCACCACCTGCCCATTTATAACATGGTTTTATCATTTTTGTTAGGGTCCGTGATCAAAGGAATGAGACATGCAAAGCGAAAGTCAAGCAAAGCTTTATTTCATGCCAGGCATCAGAAACCAAACCGACCTGTAGGGGCTGTCTCTTAGGAAGAGGCTGTTAGAGTCTGAGATCAAAGGAACAAGAGGCAACAATGATGACGAACCCGACAAGGCCGCTCTGGACGAGGCCACTCTGGATGAGGCCGCTCCGGACAAGCCTGCTCCCCAGAGGAGGCTGCTCTGAACAAGGCTGCTCCGGATGAGGCCGCTCTGGGCAAGGCCGCTCCCTGGATGACGCTGCTCCAGATGATGCTGCTCCACGAGGAGGCCGCACGCAGCCAAGGCCGCTCCCCGGAGGAGGCTGCTCTGGCGAGGCCGCTCCAGTGAGGCTGCTGGCGGCGGGGCCGCTGCTTGGGGCAGCAAGGCCGCTCACGGCTGTGAGGCTGCTGGCGGCAAGGCCGTTCTCCATGGCGCCGCTGCCAACGACTATGACTACCAGTAGGACCAGGACGCTCCCGCCGACCATGATGACCACGATGCTCTGACAACTACACTAACGGCTCTAATGGTTCTCCCTAATGGCTATTCTAACTCCTTCTCCTCCTCCTACTACTCCCCCTACTCCCCCGCCCAGCCTGACAGACTAACCTTTATAGAGGTGGTTGAGCCCGGCCCACACACAGGTGGCCAATGGGATTTCAACTCACCACAGGAAATATATGCATGCCCCACTGATTGGATGTCTCCATCTGGCCTGGCCCACCCCTATATCTGGGGTTTGCAACTATGTTCTTCTAGCTAACTAGGCCCTTACAATTTTCTATTCCCCTCTGGGTGTCTCAGTAGATCTGAAACTCTCTGACGGCAAGACCCTGGTTCCTCTGTACTCACCTCTGAAGACTAGCAACCATCAATGTGTCTGATACATTTGTTGGGCTCAAGAAATTTCTGTTGGTGAATGAATGAGAGCTATATGATCAAATATAAATGAATGGAATATATTTACCCTGAAGTTGTCTTGTGTGTAGATAGCAGCACATATTTTTTAAAACAACAATTCATAATGAAATGTTACCAAGAAGTAAATCATTAACAGAGAAAAAATGACATGAATAGCTCAAATTCAGACTTTTCCATAAATTATACTGGATGTGTTGGGTATCCATACGAGGAAAGATGAATCTAAACCACAACCTCACCTCGTACCATACACAAAAATGAAATAAAAATGAGTGTGAGGGCTACACGTTAAAGCTAAATCTATAGAAATTGCTAAATAAATATTTTTGATCTCAGGAGTAGACCAATATTTACTAGATACAAAATAATCATGAACCATAAGAAAAATTTTTAAAATTGGAATTCGTCAAAGTTTTAAAAGTCAGTGCTTATCAGGGAACACCACTTTGAAAAATGAAGAAGCAATCCATGGATGAGGTGAAAATTTTAAAGATATACATAACATACATATGACAAACACCTGTATTATATGTAAAGAATATTTAGGCTTAGTAATAAGGAAACCAGAACCCCCTAAGTTTAAATAATTATGCAAACTACTTGGACAAAAATGTAGAAAAGAAGGTATACAAATGACTAATAATAAGATGAAAAAAAATCTCAACATTATTAGTCATTAGAGAAAACACATTAAAACCACAACAATACATCACCACAGGTCTCCTAGAGTTACTCAAAGGAAACAACAGTACTAAGTGACATAGATGTAGAACAATTCAGACTCATCTTGTGTTTTGATCTGCCTCCACAATTTTAATGGTGCCTAGTATTCTATGCCAAACAAACCATGAATCCCAAAGATGACTTGTTGGGAGCTTCATAGAGTTTGTTTTTATTTCCTGTCTCTGAGTGATTGTGAAAACAAACAAACAAAAACAGCTTTTGGAGTCAAGAACCTTAAAATGCTGGCCATTGATTTCATGCCCTCACTGCCCTAGCTCTCAAGCAATCTGTAGCAGGTTCCAGAGAAATTATATTATTGCTAAGAAGGCAAAAGTTCTCTTTGACAGGAATCAATAGGTTAGCTACATTGCAGGTCACCACACTGGAATTATGCCATTTTTCTGCTTGCCTAACATTCCGTTTTCTTAGAAGCTCAGGTTCATTTAGAGAAAGGGTATTCCTATGTGTTTGGATTCCAAATACAGGGTGTGGAATTCCCTATTCACAACTGGATGTTTGTCAAACATGTCTCTTCAGCATGGTTTCTAAGACAAATAATTTCTGTCAGAGGAGATAATTAATTCCTGGGAGACAAAAGAACAACACCAGGACAAGGTCCTTGAACCTATGGAAAACTCTTTAAATATGCATGCAGCGTAAAATGAATATGATTCTTGTTGATTCCATTTGCAGAGCAAGATTCATATGCTCAGAATGACCCATTTGAATGTGCTTACTCCATACATCTTGCTTCTTGCCTATGGGACCGAACCATCTGTAGATGACATCTCCATATTTTTTCCAAAATAATCCATTCTAAATTCAAATTCCAAGTGTTCTGTAAAAACTTTTTGAGGCTTTAGGCTAGAAGGGAATCTTTTGATTGATAAAAAACACTTTCTTAAAAACTTGATTTGGTATCAAATTATTTGACTAGTCTCTTACTGGGTGTGTCTTATCTTTCATATTGAAAGTTACCTATCTGAGAGGAGGTCAGTTTGAAGATGGGATTATTTCTGAACACCTCCAAACATCATTAAGATCTTCTAAGTCTGTAAGGTAAGTGTGCAAAATTGCTGATGTATCTTAAGTATTGTTGCCTCCCATATATATTAAACATTATTTTAATCCCTTCAAATATAGTATTCAAGTATTCCATCCTCGCCCCATTTCTTGAAAAGATAGTTGGTAAATATCATTCACCTAAGCTGACAGGAAAAAAAATTTGAAACTCAAGGAATTGAAGCCAATTGTAGGACCCTGCTCTTTGTCACCAAACAGTATGCTTTTGCAAAGAGACAGCTAGTTTAATAATCTAGACTAATCATGAGAATGAAAACACAATGGAAATACACTTCTCACATAGAAGAGGCATAAGTATGAATAATAAGTGACATATAGCATCAGCTGTCTTATCCAAGCATGAATGGAAAATTCTTTCTGGAAACAAAGGTTACAGATAATTGAGTCTGTGTGCCTTCTTTAAAAATAAAATTGGAGGGGCACCTGGGTGGCTCAGTGGGTTAAAGCCTCTGCCTTTTGCTCAGGTCATGATCCCAGGGTCCTGGGATCCAAGCCCCGCAATGGTCTCTCTGTTCAGCGGGGAGCCTGTTTCCCCATCTCTTTCCTTCTCTGCCTGCCTCTCTGCCTACTTATGATCTCTGTCTGTCAAATTAAAAAAATATATATATTTAAAATAAATAAATAAATAATAATTTTAAAAAAAAGTAAAATTGGAGAGAATTCCTCCTGAACTTCTTGCACAGTTAAATGATTAGATAATTATCACTCAAATGTCAATAATTCCTAAATGCTAGGTAATTACACAGTTACAAAATAGATGAAAGTCCTCCGTGCATACAACACGGTGGTGATATGTTCAAGTAGGTTTCCTTCAGCAATTCTCATGAAAATCTCTCATATGAATACGATTAATCTTGCTTTATACATGAGGAAACAAGGATGTATTGTGCTACAAACGTACTACAGATAAAAGAAGATGAAAGTGGAAAAATCAGGATTCTAACCTTGTCTTTTTGATTTTCAAACCAAAGCACTTAACCACAATGGAAATCCTTTTCAACATTGAACAAATGGTTTGAAAGCTTGATTGAAAACTAAAAAAAAAAAAAAAAAAAAGAAACCCCAAAAACCAAAAACTGAAAACCAAAAACTGAAAACCAAAACCAAAACCTAACAAAAACAACACAAAACAAAACAGAACAAAACAAAAACAGATGGTTTGCTTTGGAGGCATATCATAGTAGGGAGAACTAAGTCTGAAGAAGTCAAGATAAAAAGAGCTTTCAATGAACACATTACCACGTTTTTAATTTTTATTTGTTTTTTTAATTTTTGGTTTCTTTTTACTTGATAATTGGGAGTTCAGGCATTTCTGTGTGTGTGTGTGTGTGTGTGTCCTAATGAAATTGTGCTATAGACAAGTGCCTTTAAAGTAGTAATAAAGCAGTTATAATTATTGTGGTCATATAAAAAAATTACTAGTTCAAAAAAAATTACTAGTTGTTAGTTATAACAATATAGCACATGGTAATAATTTGAAAGAAAAACGTGAGGAAGTATAATGGGACTAATCTTAGTTCTTGCTCTTAATTATCATCTTGATCTTGGCAGGATCTTTACCTCCTCTATGTTTCTATTACTTAACATATAAAATAATTGTTAAAACAAGAGCTGGAATTATCTTACAGGTTTGTGGTGGGGATTAAATCAGCAAAAATCTGCAAAAAATCTGAAGGCCACTAAATACTCAATTTTAGTAAATATTGTTATTGTTATTATTACCATCAAACTAATTCTCTGACACTGATTCCTCATCTCAGAATGGGTGGAATAATACCAAACAAATGGGATGTTATCAGTATTTAATGAAATCCTATCTATACAACTTTTGCTATCATACCACGAACATATTAATCAATTATTAAACTCTCTCTCTCTATATATATATATATATGTATATATAATTAGCAAAAATAATACTATTGTATATAAAAATAAACATTATTAATTATTTTTATAGTAGCTTTTGTATACCTTACATACCCACAACCAACACCCTGTTAATACTATGTCTACTATAATAAATAATCTCTTAACTGGGGTTTCTGTCTCTGGCTTCCAACCTCTTACTGAACTTCACCCCACTTCAACCAAGACACATGAAGAACTTTATTAAAATTTTATCCCTTATTATCTCTTCCTCAATTCCTCTTCACTTTCCCATATATATTCTCACTGTCTTCTCGTGGTTTCCCATTTCCTAAGGATAAAGGGAAAATTCCTAATCTTTCATTCATAGCTTTTACATCATAAACTACCTCCCTTTTCTTACTTAGCTGCCAGTGTGTATTCAATTGACTACTTCCTGTTACATGACTAATCACCTCAGATGACAAAGTGTGCACAAATGATCTCCTGCCTATGTGTTTACAAAGTTCCCCACGGGCATACTCAACAGAAATTTCAACTAGAAAATAATTTATGTAATCTTAAAGAACTCATAATTTATTTTCTATCTCAGAAAACCACATGAGAATCCACAATTCAATAGAATCTAGGTATGTATTGTTTACTAGATGATGAAAAAGCTTAAGTGATTCCAGGTTACATTAATAAAAAGGAATTTTTTCAGGTAATGCAATTATTCATAATATGAAATAATGGAGAATAGAAACAACGTGACAGAGTTTGTTCTACTGGGGCTCACAGAGAATCCGAAGATGCAGAAAATCATATTTGTCATCTTTTTGGTGATTTACATCATCTCTGAGGTAGGAAATATACTCACCATGGTCACTATCACTGTCAGCCCATTATTGGGGTCTCCCATGTACTATTTCCTGGCCTATCTCTCTTTCATTGATGCCTGCTATTCTTCTGTTAATACACCTAAACTGATCATAGATTCACTCCGTGAAAAGAAGACCACCACATTCAATGCATGTATAATCCAAATCTTTGGAGAACATTTCTTTGCAGGTGCTGATATCATCCTACTTACTGTGATGGCCTATGACCGCTATGTGGCCATCTGCAAGCCATTGCACTACACGACCATCATGAATCGGCGGGTGTGTGGCCTGTTAATGGGAGTGTCGTGGGTGGGAGGCTTTCTTCATGGAGCTATACAGATCCTCTTTATCATCCCTTTACCCTTCTGTGGCCCTAATGTCATAGATCACTTTATGTGTGATCTGAACCCTTTGCTCAATCTTGCCTGCACTGATACACACGTTCTAGGCCTCTTCGTTGCTGCCAACAGTGGTTTCATTTGTGTCTTCCTCTTCCTCCTCTTGGTCATCTCCTATGTGGTCATTCTGTACTCCCTAAGGAACCACAGCTTGGAGGCAAAGCGCAAAGCCCTCTCCACCTGTGTCTCCCACATCACAGTAGTTATCCTATTCTTTGTGCCTTGCATTTTTGTGTACATGAGACCAGCGATTACTTTATCTATTGATAAAATCGTCTCAGTGTTCTACACTATGATAACACCAATGTTAAACCCCTTAATCTATACCTTAAGAAATGACCAGATGAAAAATGCTATTAGGAAATTGTGTAGTAGAAGAGTTATTTCAAGTGAGAAATAAATATGCCTGGAGCTCAGCACAGATTCAATGAAAACAAAGGTCAAAAGGACATTTTAGAAGGTCTCAGAAAGGATACCTACCAAATAAATAGAAAATAAACTACTATGAATGCTACCTTCTGAACTGAGTGGAGCAGAAATGTGTGCAAGAATGAAAAAAACTAACCATAGCTTTTTACATATATACGTATATATACATACGTATGTACAGCACATAGTATAACTATATATATATTCATACTCATTATGAATATTTGGTATCTATATATTCACTATCTATAAAATCTAACATATTTTATTAAGAATTCTGCTCATTTTTATATATGAGTATTGAGGATAACATGTTTCCTATAAAATTAGATTCTAAAATGTCTATAACATTGCAAAAGTGAAGAGCCCTTTAACTTCTGAGGGGTAATGAAGATTCCCCCAAGTTTTCAAATTCCCTTGTTGATTTCAGAGTCATGTAGTATTGTTCAAGTTACCCTTCATAGGCTGCTAACCCATTACAAAGAATCATGACTCAAATTAATGAACATCTTATTATCTGAGAGAAATTTCTATTAAATAAAGTCACACTCCATAGAAAACTTAACTATTTGTTAAAAATAGTTTCTACAAGTCAGTACAATGTCTGGTGGCACAATAAATATTGAATGATGAATAATGGCATGAAGGGAGTTGAATAACATCAAGAAAACTTAGACCAAAGAAATAATAGTGGAGACAAGGGACTTTTTTCCTACTTTTATCTGATTCAGATTGAGATTCCTAGTGAGATTTCTCTGAGAAACCACATTTTTTTTTAACTCTTGATTAAACTATGCATTTACAAATATTGAAACTGAGATTCTCAATAAAGGAGCAAATATTTTACATTGATATTTTCCCTGCTTTCAGCAAGATTTCATCATCAGATGAATGTGAGCTGATCATGCCATTTTTTCTCTGTTAATTAGATTATTTCCAGGTAACATTTCATTATGAAAAGTTTTTAAAAAATAAGTGATTCCATCTTTACACAGAACAACTTTGGGATAAATATATTCCATTTATATATCTGTGTGTGTGTATAATATTCCCCATTCGTTAATCAATAGATATTTCTGACAAAAAATATATCAGGCGCATTGATGGTTGCTGGGCCTTCAGTGTTGAATAAAGCAGAACAAAGGTCTTGCAATCAAAAAGCTTCAGATCCACTGAGAGATACGCAGAGGGGAGCAGAATATGATAAGACCATGTTATAAGTGGGAAGGTAGTGACAGCACTGGGGGGCAATGAAAGCATGTTTGAAGGACACACAACAAAGACCAGGGGGTCAGGAAGATTTCCTAGATAAAAACATCAAAAATGGGCACAAAGGAGGAAAGAGAATCATGAGAGTGAATAGGCATGTGTTAGGGTGAGAATATTTCCTTTGTTGCATAACAAAGACCAAGGGTGAAAGATAGTATGAAGAAAACACAATCATTTCAATATGCTGTAGCTATTGGCTCATCTATTCATTCAGTAATTAATTATTGAGCTTCTTCTATGTGTTGGTTTATAAGCTGGACACTGAGCTTCTAAAAGTCTAGTTAGTAAGACATGAAATTAGAAAGTGACAGGGAAGATAAGAAGAGACTCATATCTGTGATAGAGCTGAATGCCAGGTACCATAGAGAACACATTGGAAGGGTCTTCATAACTTTTCATGGCCTGGAGCTCATTTCTCTTGGCAACCAAAAATACTCCACTGTCTGATGTTGCAGTTTATCTATCCTCACCTATTGAAGGACGTCTTGGCTGCTTCCAGTTGTATGGACAATTGTGAATAAAGATGCTGTTAAATATGTGTGTGCAGGGTTTTTTGTAGATAGAAGTTTTTAACTCCTTTGGGTAAATGACAAGCAGTGGGATTTCTATTGTTTAAGTTCTGTAACAAGCTGACAAAGTGTCTTCCCAATTGGTGGCACCATTTTGCTTTCCCATCAACAATAAATGAGAGATCTTGTTCCACATCCTCACCAGCATCTGTTGGTGATGATGTTCTATATTTTGGCCATCCTAATGGATGTATTGTTTAAAAAAATCTCCTTTGAGTCATTTGCTTATCCAAAATGTGCAGATTAAGTAATTCAAGAAGGCCCATGGACTTTAAGCCAATTGGTGTAAACCTCACAATTAAAATATAACAGGTTCAGAATCGATGGCTTGCATATTTGGCCTGACATAAAGATATGGAGCCCCATCTATCACTGTGAATTCTAAGATCAAAAGAGTGTGCTATGGTCAACTTATGATGAATTCTACATACAACAAATGCTTACATAAAGTTAGATGATTCCAAGGACACTGGGTCATTACCCAAAGTTACTGGGATGTGAGCAATGGAATCAGAATTGTCTGTTAGAATACTGTCTCCTTTGTTCTTCAAGTCTAAGGACTCACATTTCACAAGTAAACCGATTACTATTCAGAGAAACATGTGAATGCCAGTTTTCTGTGTGGGAAGGAGTGACATAACAGACTCGTGTTCCCACATGATAAGGTAGCAAAGATGGAAAAGAGAGAATCATCTCCGAAGAGACTGGACAGCTACTAAGGGAAGAAGAAGTAGAGGGGATGAGATTAAAAATGTCAGGTAAGGGGACCTGGGTGACTCAGTCATTAAGGATTTGCCTTTAGCTCGAGTCATGATCCCAGGGTTCTGGGATCAAGCCCTGCATTGGGCTCCCTGCTTGGCAGGAAGCCTGCTTCTTCCTCTCCTGCTTCCCCTGCTTGTGTTCCCTCTCTTTCTGTCTCTCTCTCTGACAAATAAATACTTAATTTAAAAAAAAAATAAAATAAAAAGGGAAATTAAACAGCTGAGGTGAGCGGAAGCCAATACATTTACCATGAGAATTTTCATTTCTGGGTACAGAAAGGAACAAAGGATCCAAGTTTTATGCATATTGACAGCTACTGTTGGGACATAATGAATCTGCAGAGCTTTGGTCAGAGATCTAGGGAATCTCAAGGACACTTCAATTTTTCCCTTGATCCACTTATGGTACCACATGACATAATCAGGAGAGAAATAGACTTTTATAAAACAATACTTTTAAAAGATGATACTATCTTCTTCCTTTTCTGTACTGTTTTAGAGGTTTATCACATTGTATTATTAGCCGTTTGTTTCTCTTTAGAAAGAATAGTATCCCACTGTATGTGTCTACCACACTTTGTATACTTATTCACTAGCTGATGGACATTTGAATTGTGTCCATGTAAGGACCATAGTAAATTATGCTCTGTGAACACTCATGTAGAAGATGTAGGGTGGACATAAATGATCATTTCTCTTGGGTTGATACCTAAGAGTGTAATTGCTGATCTATAAGATAAGTGTATGCTAGCATTTTCAGAAACTGACAACGTTTTTTTTTTTTTTTTAAATGGTGGTGCTATGTTACATTTCCACAAGCAATGTATGAGCATTCCCATTTCTCCACAACCTCAACAACACCAGGCATTTCTGTCATTTTTTAAAATATATTTAGCAGGAGAAAGCCATGGATGACAAAACGGAATTGATTAGGGAAGAACTGAAAGCCACCAGGGATGATATTCACAATGTTAGGGAAGAACTGAAAGCCACCAGGGATGAGTTCCAATCTAATCTAAATTCTCTGAAAGCTAGGGTAACTGAGACAGAAGAAAGAATTAGTGATCTGGAGGACAAACAGATAGAAAGGATCAGGCGGAAGCCTGGAACAAACAGCTTAGAAGCCACAAAAACAGAATCAGGGAAATAAATGATGCCATGAAATGTTCCAACATCAGAATTATTGGAATCCCTGAAGGGGAGGAGAAAGAAAGAAGTCTTAAAGATATAGTGGAACAAGTTCTCCTTGAAAAATTTCCCAATCTCATGAATAGAACCAGCATTCATGTGCTAGAGGCAGAACGGTCTCCCCCCAAGATTGTAGATTCGCAAGAGTCCTCGAGACACCTAATAGTAAGAATGAGGAATTATAATTGTAGGCAGGCCCTCTAGAAGGCAGCTAGGACAAAGAGGCTCCTTACATATAGAGGAATGCCCATCCGAATAATGTCAGACCTGTCCACAGAACCTGGCAAGCCAGAAAGGGCTGGCAAGATATATTCAGGGCACTAAATGAGAAGAACATGCAGCTAAGAATACTTTATCCAGCAAGACTGACATTCAAAATGGATGGAGAGATAAAAAGTTTCCAGGAACGGCAAGGCTTAAAAGAGTATGCGACCACCAAGCCGACACTGCAGGAAATATTAAGGGGGCTTCTATAAAAGAGGAAAAATCCTAAGAATATCATTGAACTGAAATATAGTGAAAATATACAGAAAGAAAGACTTCAAAGGTAACACAATGTCAATCAAAACGTATCTATCAATAATCACTCTCAATGTGAATGGCCTAAATGCACCCATAAAATTACACAGGGCTGCAGATTGAATAAAATGACAGGACCCATCCATATGTTGTCTACAACAGACCCATTTCAAACCCAAGGATACACCCAGACTGAAAGTGAAGGGATGGAGAAGCATCTTTCATGCCAATGGGCCTCAAAAGAAGGCCAGGGTAGCAATTCTCATATCAGATAAATTAGATTTTAAACTAAAGACTGTAGTCAGAGATACAGAAGGACACTACATAATTCTTAAAGGGACTATCCACCAAGATGATCTAACAATTGTAAATATGTATGCCCCCAATATGGGAGCAGCCAATTACATAAGAAAACTATTAATCAAGATAAAGAGTCATATTGATATGAATACATTAATAGTAGGAGATCTTAACATGCCTCTCTCAGAAATAGACAGATCATCCAAGCAGAAAATCAATAAAGAAACAAGAGCATTGAATGACACACTGGACCAGATGTACCTCATAGATATATACAGAACATTCCACCCTAAAACAACAGAATACTCATTCTTCTCAAGTGCACATGGAACCTTCTCCAGAATAGGCCACATATTGGGTCACAAATCAGGACTCAACCAATACCAGAAGACTGAGAGTATTCCCTGCCTATTCTCGGATCACAATGCTTTGAAACTGGAGCTCAATCACAAGGAAAAGTTTGGAAGGAACTCAAACACCTGGAAGCTAAAGACCACCTTCCTTAAGAATGCTTGGATCAACCAGGAGATCAAAGAAGAACTTAAACAATTCATGGAAACCAATGAGAATGAAGACACTTCAGTCCAAAACCTATGGGATACAGCAAAGGCGATCCTAAGAGGGAAATACATAGCCATCCAAGGCTCCCTCAAAAAAAATTGAAAAATCCAGAATACACCAGCTGTCTCTACACCTTAAAGAACTGGAGAATCAACAATAAATCAAACCAACTCTACACATCAGAAGGGAAATAATCAAGATTAGAGCAGAGATCAATGAGGTAGAAACTAGAGATACAGTAGAACGTATCAATGAAACTAGAAGCTGGTTTTTTGAAAGAATCAATAAGATCAATAAACCATTGGCCACACTAATCCAAAAGAAAGAAACCTCAAATTAATAAAATTATGAATGAAAAGTGAGAGATCACAACTAACACCAAGGAAATAGAAACAATCATCAGAAGTTATTATCAACAGTTATATGCTAATAAGTTAAGCAACCTAGATGAAATGGATGCATTCCTGGAAAACTATAAACTCCCAAAATTGACCAGGAAGAAATTGACAACCTGAACAGACCAATATCTAGTAATGAGATTGAAGCAGTGATCAAAAACCTCCCAAAAAACAGGAGCCCAGGACCTGATGGATTCCCTGCGGAATACTACCAAACTTTCAAAGAAGAAATAACACCTATTCTCCTGAAGCTGTTTCAAAACATTGAAGCAGAAGGAAAACTTTCAGATTCTTTTTAATGAAGCTAGCATTACCCGGATCCCCAAACCAGGCAAAGACCCCACCAAAAAGGAGAATTTCAGACCAATATCACTGATGAATATGGATGTTAAGATTCTCAACAAGATCCTAGCAAACAGGATCCAATAGCACATTAAAAAGATTATCCACCATGACCAGGAGGGATTAATCCCCACGTTACAAGGATGGTTAAACATTCGCAAATCAATCAATGTGATAGAACAAATCAATAAGATAGAGAGAAAAACCACATGGTCCTCTCAATTGATGCAGAAAAAGCATTTGACAAAATCCAGCATCCGTTCCTGATTAAAATTCTTCAAAGTATAGGGATAGAGGGAACATTACTGAACTTCATAAAATCTATCTATGAAAGACCCACAGCAAATATCATCCTCAATGGGAAGAAGCTCAGAGCCTTCCCATTGAGATCAGGAACACAACAAGGATGCCCACTCTCACCACTCTTATTCAACATAGTATTAGAAGTCCTAGCAACAGCAAACAGACAACAAAGAGAAATAAAATGTATCCAAGTTGGCAATGAAGAAGTCAAACTCTCTCTCTTCACAGATGACATGATACTTTATATGGAAAACCCAAAAGACTCCACCCCCAAACTACTAGATCTCTTATAGCAATTCAGTAATGTGGCAGGATACAAAGTCAATGTACAGAAATCAGTGGCTTTCTTATACACTAACAATGAAAACACAGAAAGGGAAATTAGAGAATCGATTCCATTTACTATAGCACCAAGAACCATAAGATACCTGGGAATAAACCTAACCAAAGAGGTAAAGGATCTGTACTCGAGAAACTACAGAACACTCATGAACGAAATTGAGGAAGACACAAAAAGATGGGAGACCGTTCCATGCTCTTGGATTGGAAGAATAAACATTGTTAAAATGTCTATACTGCCTAGAGCAATATATACTTTTAATGCCATTCCAATCAAAATTTCACTGGTATTTTTCAAAGAGCTGGAGCAAATAATCCTAAAATTTGTATGGAATCAGAAGAGACCCCGAATTGCTAAGGAAATGTTGAAAAAGAAAAACAAAACTGGCAGCATCAAGTTGCCTGATTTCAAGCTTTACTTCAAAGCTGTGATCACCAAGACAGCATGGTACTGGCATAAAATCAGACACACAGACCAGTGGAACAGAGTAGAGAGCCCAGATATGGACCCTCAACTCTATGGTCAAATAATCTTCGACAAAGCAGGAAAAAATACCAAGTGGAAAAAAGACAGTCTCTTCAATAAATGGTGCTAGGAAAATTGGACAGCTATATGTAGAAGAATGAAACTCGACCATTCTCTTACACCATACACAAAGATAAACTCAAAATGGATAAAAGACCTCAATGTGAGGCAGGAATCCATCAGAATCCTAGAGGAGAACATAGGCAGGAACCTCTTCGATATCAGCCACAGCAACTTCTTTCAAGATATGTCTCCAAAGGCAAAGGAAACAAAAGCAAAATTGAACTTTTTGGACTTCATCAAGATCAAAAACTTCTGCACAGCAAAGGAAACAGTCAACAAAACAAAGAGGCAACCCCCAGGAATGGGAGAAGATATTTGCAAATGACAGTACAGACAAAAGGTTGATATCCAGGATCTATAAAGAACTCCTCAAACTCAACACACACCAAACAGATAATGATGTCAAAAAATGGGCAGAAGAACTGAACAGACACTTCTCCAATGAAGACATACAAATGGCTATCAGACACATGAAAAAATGTTCATCATCACTAGCATCAGGGAGATTCAAATCAAAATCATTGAGATCCCACCTTACACCAGTTAGAATGGCCAACATTAGGAAGACAGGAAACATGTGTTGGAGAGGATGTGGAGAAAGGGGAACCCTCTTAAACTGTTGGTGGGAATGGAAGTTGGTGCATCCACTTTGGAGAACAGTGTGGAGATTCCTTAAGAAATTAAAAATAGAGCTTCCCTATGACCCTGCCATTGCACTACTGGGTATTGACCCCAAAGATACAGATGTAGTGAAAAGAAGGGCCATCTGTACCCCAATGTTCATAGCAGCAATGGCCACAGTCTCCAAACTGTGGAAAGAACCAAGATGCCCTTCAACGGACGAATGGATAAGGAACATGTGCTCTATATACACTATGGAGAATTATGCCTCCGTCAGAAATGATGAATACCCAACTTTTGTAGCAACATGGAAGGGACTGGAAGAAATTATGCTGAGTGAAGTAAGTCAAGCAGAGAGAGTCAATTATCATATGGTTTCACTTATTTGTGGAGCATAACAAATAACATGGAGGACATGGGGAGATGGAGAGTTGAAGGGAGTTGAGGAAAATTGGAAGGGGAGATGAACCATGGCAGACTGTGGACTCTGAAAAAGAATCTGAGGGTTTTGGAGTGGCGGGGAGTGGGAGGTTGGGGGAGCCTGGTGGTGGGTATTAAGGAGGGTATGTGTTGCATGGAGCACTGGGTGTGGTGCAAAAACAATGAATTCTGTTACGCTGGAAAGAAATTTTAAAAAAATGAAAAAATATATTTAGCATTTATTTAGTATTTATTTATTTATAGGGGATATTGTTAGCATTGTTACAGTTAGGGTTTTTGTTTTAAGTTTTTATTTAAATTCCAATTAGTTAACATGCAGTGTAATATTAGTTTCAGGTATGGAATCTAATGATCCAACACTGCTATTCAACACCTCCTGCTCTGGCTAATCTCAAGTGTAGTAATAATTAGGTGGTAACAAATGTTCTATTGATGTATTAATGTATTTTGTGTTTGAACACAAGCTATGGATTTACCTCTAAGAATTGGCATATTTTTTGATAAATAGTGTTTGTATTAACTTCATTTTTAATCATTCTCTAATTTCTATTATGATTTCCTTTCACTTTTTATTAAAAATGTTTCTAAATTAGCATATATTTGCAATTGAAAGTTACCCCCTTATTATTGTTTCCTACCTTATCTGCATTGTCATTAGATACATTGCTCTGAATGATTCAGATATTTTGACACTTGTTGAGAATATACATGTAGCATAAAATAGGATGAATTATTTTAATGATTTTATTTATTTATTTGACAGACAGAAATCACAAGTAGGCAGAGAGGCAGGTAAAGAGAGAGGGGGAAGTAGGCTCCCCGCTGAACAGAGAACCAGAGGCGGGGCTCGATCCCAGGACCCTGGGATCATGACCCGAGCCGAAGGCAGAGGCTTTAACCCATTGAGCCACCCAGGCGCCCCTATTTTAAATAACTCATACTCAACAGCTGATGAGTGTAGTGTTTTTTGTTTGTTTTTGTTTTTGTTTGTTTGTTTGTTTTTCTATGTATCTGGCCACTTCCAACACTACTGCATTTTGGGTGCCTGGGTGGCTCAGTTGGTTGTGTCTGCCTTCAGCTCAGGTCATGTTCCCAGGGTCCTGGGATCCAGCCTTCCATAGGTCTCCCTGCTCTGCAGGAAGCCTGCTTCTGCCTTTCCTCTACCTGCCTCTTCCCTTCTTGTGGTCTCTCCCTCTCTCCTTCAAATAAGTAAATAAAATAAATCTTTAAAAATAAAAATAAAATAAAAAACGAATACAACTGCATTTTGACTGTTCTATCTTTTTCATGCTTTCAGTTACAATTTTTTCATGCCCTAGGAGTTACCTGTATGTTTTGTATAAAGAGCGTATCAATAGATGTTGTACAGTCAACAAAAGACATGTTTCAAAATATTCAAAGCAACTATACTCATAAAATCTTTGCATATTAAATGCCTGAATGTCTAGCAATGAAGGAATGGGTCAGTTGTCACATATCCATGCAGTGAGATACCCCAGATCAATGAAAATACTCAGGAAATAGATAAATAATAAAGAATGAATCTCATGAACATACTGAGAAAACAGACACTGAAGAGTAAAATCTGCATTACTGATTTTCTACAAATTCAAACACCTGGTAGACGTCATCCATTTTATAGATAAAGATAGTGATTACTTTCCAAAGGTGGTCATTTTAAAGAAGTATGAAGAGGCCTTCAGGTGTACTGGCAATTTGTGACTTTTTTTTTTTTTTAAGATTTTATTTATTTATTTGGCAGACAGAGATCACAAGTAGGCAGAGAGGCAGGCAGAGAGATGAAAAGAAGCAGGCTCCTTGCTGAGCAGAGAACCTGATGCAGGGCTAGATCCCAGGAGACTGGGATCATGACCTGAGCCAAAGGCAGAGGCTTTAACCCATTGAGCCACCCAGGCACCCTGTCCTTTGTGACTTTTAATCTGATTGCTGATTCCATGATATTGTTCTACCCATTTATTGATCTACCCATTCTACACATGAAAATGATCTTTATTCTTGTAAAAAAGTGGGTCATTTTAAGCACATGCCCTTTCAAACTTTAGACTGACAAATGTCTTATGATGTATTTTCAAAACATAAATCTTGCAATAGATCTGCTTCTCTATTATGGGGCACCTGGGTGGCTCAGTCATTAAGTGTCTGCCTTCGGGTCAGGTCATGACCCCAGGGTCCTGGGATCAAGCCCCATATCAGGCTCCTTACTCAGCGGGAAGCCTGCCTCTCCCTCTCCCACTCATCCTGCTTCTGTTCCCTCTCTGTTTCTCTCTCTGTCAAAAAAAAAAAAAAATCTTCAGAAAAAAAAAAATTCACTTCCTTATTCGTAGCTGCTGAGAAGGCATTTTGCCCAATTTCTCTTTGTTATAAAAACACTGTGTCCCAAAGTTCCTAGCAGCAATGGCCACAGTCACCACACTGTGGAAAGAACCAAGATGGTCTTCAACAGACAAATGGATAAAGAAGATATGGCCATACATACAATGGAATACTACGCCCCCATCGGAAAGGATGGATACCCAACTTTTGTATCAACATGGATGGGGCTGGTGGAGATTATGCTGAGTGAAATAAGTCAAGCAGAGAGAGTCAATTATCATATGGTTTCACTTACTTGTGTAGCATAAGGACTAACATGGAGGACATTAGGAGAAGGAAAGGAAAAGTGAAGTGGGGTAAATCTGTGGGGGAGAGGAAGCATGAGAGACTGTGGACTCTGAGAAACAACCTGAGGGCTTGGGCGGGGCAGGGGTGGGGGAATGGGCGAGCCTGGCAGTGGGTATTATGGAGGGCATGTATTGCATGGAGCACTGGGTGTGGTGCATAAACAATGCATCTCGGAACACTGAAAGAAATTGAAAAAATAAAGAAAAATTAAAATAAATAAAAATGGGGTATAAGCTCAGCTGAGGAGAGTGTTAAATGCATTTACTGTGAGAATTTTCACTCCTGAGTACAGGACGGAACTGATGATCCAAGGTTTATGCACATTGACCTCTACTGCTGGGACAAAATGAATCCACAGAGCTTTGTCAGAGATTAGTGAATCTCAAGGACATATCAGTTTATCTCTTGATTCATTTGTGAAGCCAAATACTTCACAATTTCCAAAAGAAAATATTATCTTCTTCTTTTCCATACTGTTTAGAGGTTTATCACATTGTATTATTGGCAGTCTGTTCTTCTTTAGTAAGAATAGTGTGCCACTGTATGGCTCTACCATATTTTGTATACTTATTCTAGCATTGGAATTTTGTCCAGTTAATGACCCTAGTGAATGATGAAATGTGAACATCCATGTTTAAGCCTTCTTGAGGACATAGATTATCATTTATCTTCGATTGATACCTAAGAGTGGAATTGCTGACTTACATGTTGTGTATTTTATTTTATTTTTTTGAAAGGTTTTATTTATTTATTTGACAGAGAGAGACAGAGGAAGAGAGGGAACACAAGCAGATGGAGTGGGAGAGGGAGAAGCCAGCTGCTTGCGGAGCTGGGAGCCCGATACGGGGCTGGATTCCAGAAATCAGACCTGAGCCAAAGCTAGACGCTTAACCAACTGAGCCACCCATGAGCCCCTTGTTAAGTGCACTTTGAAATATTAAGAAATTTTCAAGTGTTTTCAAAGTGGTAGTGCTACATTATATTTCCACCAGCAATGTGTGAGAGTTTCTGTTTCCCTACAACATCACGAAAAACTGGCATTGTCACTCTTTTTAAATTTAACATAGAGTTGTTCAAAATATTATCTTATGACTCATACTTTCTGTAGGGTCCATAAAAATAGTACTTTAATGCTTATAACTATATATGTGTATGTATATATATATTATATATGTATAATACAATATAGAATAATATAATATATATATACTTCAATAACTGATTGCTATACTCACGGCATAGTAGTAAGTGCTCTGTACACAAAATCCCATTGAATACTGATAACATCCTGTGTAGTTCGTATTACTCCACCCATTTTTGAGACAAGGAAATAGTCTCAGAGACTTAAGTTAATGATAATAATAACAATAATTATATTTATTAAATTGAATATTTAGTGGCTCTGAAAGTTTTTGTAGACATTTATTGAGTTAATCCTCACCACAAACCTATAAGATAATTCCAGCTATTGATTTATACTTATTTTATACAAAATGTAATAGAGATGTTGAGAAGTTTAAGATCCTGCCAAGATCAAGAAGCTAATTAAGGGCAGAACCAAGATTATTTCAGATTATAATAGTTAATAATTTTCCTCCAGATTTTTATCCATACCCTTTATTGCTACACATAACAACACTGAACTAGTAATCTTATTTATTATAACCATAATAATCATAATTGCTTTAATACTACCTTGGAGGCAAGTGTATATAACACTGTTATAATACCAGACATGCACACACACACAACACACTCACACACATCATTTGGCTTAGTACAGACAATTTAAATTCTCCTACTTTGTAATATGAGTTTAGCACAATTTCAAGATATAACCTCAATATATACATAGTTCAATTTCATAGTTTGTACTAGTAACTAACAAATAGAAATTGGATTTTAAAAAATCCATTTGTAATGTCTTAAAATTGTAAAATAATTAAGAATAAATGTAGCAAGATGTAAAAAAAAAAATGTACTCTGAGAGTGAAACATTTGTTAAGAGGATATAAACACCTTAATAAGTAGAAGAAATACTGTTTGTGACAGATGTCTCAACATTATTAAGAAGTGAATTCTCTCCAAAGGCATTTCCAGATTCACACTTTCTCAAGCATAATTACAGGAACATATTCAAAACCTTTCCAAACTGCCTTAAAACTCATATGGAAATACAAAGGCCCCAAATTAGGTCCTACAACATTAAAAGAGAAAGAATTTGGAGAACTTACACGATCTGATTTCCAGTGATGTTACCAAAATGTTGTGTTCAAAATGATGTGGTATTTTCATAAAGATACCTGAGAAGACCAACAAAGCAGACTAGAGAGCCCAGTAGTAGACCCACACATATATGATCCATTAATCTCAGCAAAAGTCTGCAGTCAACTGAGTAGTGAAAAAGTTTTTGCAAAAAATGAGGGTGGAAATACTGGGCATCTTTACTACACAATGCAAACAAAACAAAATTAAAAAAAAAAAAAAAGCAGAGAAAACTTTTATCTATATATCACACCTGTACAGTTTTATCTAAAATAAACTTAGAGCTATATGTGAAGTGTAAGTTAAAAAATGTTTGTGTAAAACATAGGAGAAGATCTTCATGACCTTGGATTACAAGAAAAATTTTGTAAACATGTCTAACAAAGGTGTCCCAAATAGGAGCCCCTTGTTGGTAGTGAAGTTGGTTGAGCATCAGAATCCAGGTATGGGCTCAAGTGGTGACCTCAGGGTCCTGAGATAGAGCACCCTTGCTGGACTGAGCACGCAGGGTGCAGTCTGTTAGAGAATTTCTCTCTCTCTCCTTCTCCCCTTCCACCATGTTCATTATTTCTCTCCCCTTCTAAAATAAATAAATATATCTAAAAAAAGTGCTCATAAAAAATGTTGATTTGCACTTCACCGAAATTACAACTATGCAGCAGAACTAGTATACAGAACAGGATGAACTAAACAGTTGAGGATGTGAATTAACTGGTATCCTTCTTTAAGTGTTTTCCACGTGTATGCACAGGAGACGCTTAGACATATGACCAGCTGTCTCCTGACATGGATCTGTGCAGGCTAGCTCTGAAGCAGAGCTTGGTCAACACTGGACATTACGCTGGTGAAGACAAGCTCTAAATCACTGGGTTATCATATCCTTTAAGACGAAGTGCTAGCATCCCTCATTTCCTCAGGGTTATTAAACATTTAAAGCCCCAAAGGAAGCAGTAAACTAGAACAACTCATTTTCTTGCTCCAGTTGTTTACTGGCTATTTGAGCTAGTTATTCAACCTTTAAAACCTTCTGTGGGGCACCTGGGTCGCTCAGTGGGTTAAAGCCTCTGCCTTCGGTTCAGGTCATGATCTCAGGGTCCTGGGATCGAGCCCCACATCGGGCTCTCTTCTCAGCAGGGAGCTTGCTTCCTCCTCTCTCTCTGCCTGTCTCTCTGCCTACTTGTGATCTCTCTCTCTGTAAAATGAATAAATAAAATCTTAAAAAAAATAAAACCTTCTGTGTTTTTATCTACATAGTAAAGCTAATAATATGTGTGTCAAAATATGCAGTATTGTGAACAGTAAGTAATATAATGAGCTTAATCCAACCAACAATCCCTCAGCAAATTTTGTTATCCTTTAGCTGAGTAGATTGATCTGAAACAGATTAAATATTATAAAATTTTATTTCCTGACCCTTCTTGCACGTGAAAACGTCACACACATGGGCTGGCATGTGGAAGAGAGAGACTAACTGGCTTTGGTGCAGGCAGATGAGGCTGAGTCTAAACCACCTGTGACTAGCCAATGAGCAGAGAAGGTACCAGATGGGAAACACATTAAAGGCTCTGCTGTACTTGGCTTCTTTCCTCTGATTTTTCCACAATTTTTTTGTATTTCCTCCCTCCCAAATTATGGAGAAGAGTTGTTTCTTTCTTTCTTTTTTCTTTTTCTTTTCCTTTTCTCTTTTCTTTCTTTTTTTCCTTTCTTCCTTTTTTTGTCTACCATTTTCCAACATCTCATGCATCAATGCTAATGTCATATGAATTATAATATCACAAATCACTGATTTCATTTATCTACCTGCCCTGCACACCAAAGATCTTGATAATTTCAAAAAAGAACAACAAAAACAAAAAGGACTCTCAGTGGCTTTCCTTGGTGCTCTTGTCCTACCACATTACTAATATTCTGAAAGCAAACCTGATACTATTATTACTGCAATTTCCCTTCTATCCTTCAGAACTCTGGAAGAGCACACGGCAGTCACACTATAGCTTTGGGGGCCTTCAGGGAAAAGGGCTAATTTTTTTTCCCCCATATAGGCAACTGTGGATCATTTATACCCAAGAGCACCAAGCACATCTATGTGATGATGGTTTTGCAACACTTGGTCCAAGACCTGTCTAGAAATGCCTTTGGGGATATAATTACATAAAGATTTCAAAAACTTTTTAATTCCTACATTGCCTCATGTTTGTATTCTGTTTCTCTGAACCAAATTGTCTTCAGGCATAAGCATAAAATAAAGGGATGATTCCTAGGACCTATATACTCATGTTAGTTTTGCAGGAATATATATAACCCATTTTACTTATTTTCTTCCTGATCTATCGTTAAGCAGCTAAATCAGGTTTTGTAATTCCCAGCCCACTTCCCTGAGGGATGAAGATCTACTTCTTGCTTCAAAGAGTCTTAGTGAATACTGGAAGAACACTCCTCTTGTAAATTGTAGAAGGTTTAAGATTTGTTGAAATTAAAATATATATATATATTTGCAGAGAATTAATGTGGGTGTGTTTGAATTCCAGGTTTGTAACTCTCTGTATTGGATTCCAGGTTTTGGTACTAGAGACAAACTGGCAGAGTGAGTATCTGAGAATGAAATGTTACCTGATGCAGCCCCAGATCTAACCAGACAGCCACTCAGATCTTATGGTTAGTCAATTACCTTTGTCACCTTGGTTTGTGAAGGTTCCCACCATACATGTGCAAGAATAGTTGCATTCTCCTTTTTTCAGTTCTATATAATTTCATTTGAAAGCATATGATGTCTTTTGAAGCATATGACAATTTGATTACTATAAAAATGTTTTGGCGTAATTGAGTTTAAAGGGCACATTAGCTATAAGAAAAATTCTGCCTTTTGTGGAGCAAAAGAGTAGAGTTAGATAACCGATCTTCAATTAGGCAGTGAATTTCATTGTTTCCCCATGAATTCCCCAAGATTAAAGTCTGTCTTCAATATTCTGATTAAGAAACAGACAAGTTTATGCTTGAATGTGTACTATAACAGAATTTTTTTATATTTCAAAACATCTGCCTTCCTAAAATAGAGTAGTTTCATTTGAGTCAACCATAGTCAAGTTTATAATAAGCACCCTACATTCTGTTACACTAAGGGAAAGTTTGAATGTGTAGTAGATACTTTTATCTAAATATGAGAGGTTCTACTCATTCATAAACAGCAAAATCCAAAGGTGCATATAATTTTTATTCAATAATATCAAAACTAAGCATTTGCATACCTTTTTGTAGAGAAAAAAATTGGAATAGTGATTAGCATTAAGAAACGGGTTAGGATAACCAATGGATTATGATATTAACAGAATTTCAGTAACAGATTGTTTCAATTGGAGTTTATCATGATCATACTATACTTGGTAAACCCATATTATGAATGCTCTTTTTTATTTTCTTTATTTTTCCCTTGATTCTGTGTGTGTGTGCATGACAATCTGTGGTCCTAAAGTAGTCACTCAGAGAAGAAAGACTGTAAAAGAAAAATGACAGTTTTGAACCACACACGTTGCTGGCTATTTCACATTAGCTCATGTATTCCTCACTAAAATTCTGAATTTAGGATTGATATCTTAGTTGTGAAAGGAGAAGGAGGAGACCTAAAGAGATGAATGCATTTGCTCAAGAATCACACTGGTCAGTTGATTTGAAATGCCTCAGCGCTTCTACGTCTTTCTCTGTTGCTGCTGCTTCAACCCCTTGTTCAGTGGTTGCCTCAAGTTCTTTATTTACCAATTGTGCCTTTAGTTTTTCCATGGGAGGGGTCCTAAGTATCACTGTATTGCTTCATGAGAGTAAGTCTCCTCAACTGACTTCTCCCTCTTCCCTTTTACCTCTCCTAACAGCACTGATCATAGGGTAACTTTCCTCAGAATACAAGCTGGGGTTTTGTGCTACTGGAGGTGAAATTCCAAAGATGATCTAGAACACAAGCAGGAATCCTGATGAGGAATTTGTACTTTTGTAAAACTGAGGGCAATTTATTTCAAATGTTTTAGAATCAGCAAATCCTAGAATACATGTATTCTTTTCTGCTCAGAGAAGAACTCAAAAGAGTTTTTCCATATTGTCCTTCGTGACATCCCTCTCAGTGTTCTCCCATGAATGATAGCCCCAGACTGAGGAAGAAACAGGATTTCTGTCTTTTAACATTTATAGTGTGTTACTTTTCAGTCTTGAGAAATTACTTAAATTCTCTTGCTATGTCTCTTCTGTGTAGAATCAGAGATTTGAATTGGTCAAGTGATTTCCACATTTTTATTATTCATGGTCTACTTACATAAAAGTTACCTATAAATCAATTTGTTTTAGTAATTAAGTATACCTGAAATGCCAATGTTTCTACCTCATAAACAAAGATTACTATTCGTTGCAATAAGTAGAATATTGGTCACTGATTCTCACACCCTAAGTACTCCTTGGTTATAGTAACTGCTGAACACTCTGTGACATAATGATTTTATTCTGTTATATAAAGGAGGACAGAGATCCTTGTTAGTGACCCTGAAAGCAAAGTAGGAAAAAATTGAAAATTTGTCTATGTATGAGGTTAGAGTTTTGAATAGTAATTTAAAAGAATTGATGTCTTATGGTACCGAGTATTCTGAAAATGCCATAGCTGTCACCTATTTGCCATCTAAATCTTTTTGAGGAATATCAGTAACATAGATACTAAATCTGGGAGTCTCTACAAATGGTGGTTGCTAAATCATATTGTAACAAAAACATTTTGTATTTTAAATAGACATCTGGGGGCCCAAATATGTCTGTCACTTGAGAGTCAGACTAACATAGAAAGTAGGCTACCTTTGTAAACCCATAAGAATCAGATATTCCCACCTTAGTGGGTAATACTGCTCTTGGAAGTTGTTTCTCTTTCCCACACTCATTTTGCATTGATTAAATGATGTCTTAAGATACACATTAGGTACAAAGTTGTGAATTCCTTAATTTTTCATTTATTCCTTAGTGCGACAAATATCATTAAGTTGTAACTCATCAGAAAGAGTGTCTTCAAGTTACTTTCAGTATCATCCCTTTTTATTGGCATTTGATCTTTAGATAATATCTCAATATGAAATTTTCTAACAAAGCAATGACAAGGGCATAATTCAAAAATATATGGGCAATTTGACAATTTTATCTTTCCTTTATCAATTGCTATCACAAACATCAATGACAGCATGTGTTTTTGAAATTGTTTTTAACTCATGAAATATAAATACAGCAAATGAATAGGTTTCTTGAATATTTTTCAAAATTTCAGTCCTTAATTGATATTCTCTCTTTTGCTATATTGTTTTCTCCTGCTCTTTGCTTTTTAATGTGAGAGCAATTCCATTGGTTTAACACGACCCATTGACAGTATCTGACGCGGTAGGAAAGTATAGTATGCTCAACATGACTTATAATGCAGTAGTTCAAACAAATGTGCCTTTCTTCAGGATTCATTCCCAGAAAATTAAGGCAATTTCCTGAGATCATTTTAAAAGAAGAAAGGTGATTTTATATGTAAGTTATAAGAATTGGGAAATATGGGGGGAAAAAAAAAAACTTTCCTTGTTTTAGACTTAATAATGTAATTAGTATTTCTTTATCAAAAGTATTTATAAGAATATTAATAAATATTCATAGTATTAAAGTATTAATAGCATTAATAAAGTATTAAAAGTATTAATAGTCATACAAATTTAAAAGTAATAATAGCAATAACATGTATTTTCAAAATAGTATTTAAATATTTAAATAATTACTAAGTAATATTGATAAAAACATGTAATTATTCTCATTATTGACATAAATATTTCATGATAGATTTACAAAAGACAGCATAATTAGAATAAGCCGCTCACTTCCATAAAATTATTCTTAACACTAAATATGAAAATATACATTTTAATAAATTTTATATATAGTGTTGCTACAGTTAATATTCACCCAGAATTATCTTTTTTACTTTCAGAAATATAAGTCCTTATGGAAACATACACAAAAGCCAAATATATGAAAAACCAGAGAAACATCTCAGGATTCATACTTCTAGGGCTTTCATATGACCAGAACATAGAAATGTTTTGCTTTGTGCTCTTCTTACTCTGTTATGTTGCCCTGTTAGCAGGAAACCTTCTGATCCTTGTCTCCATTCGATGCAGTTCCCTTTTTCACCAACCCATGTACTACTTCCTCATCCACTTATCTTCTATGGACATCTGCTACACCTCTACAGTTACACCCAAGTTAATTGCTGACCTGTTAGTGGAAAGAAAAACCATCTCCTACAGTAATTGCATGTTGCAGATCTTTACCATGCACTTTTTCGGAGGCACTGAGATCTTCATTCTTACTGCCATGGCCTTTGATCGCTATGCTGCCATCTGCAAACCTCTCCACTATGTGATTATCATGAATAGGAAAAGATGCCACCTCCTAGTCTTAGCTGCTTGGGCTGGTGGGGCCATCCATGCCTTACCTCTGTTTTCTACTGCAATTGGTTTGCCCTTCTGTGGTCCTAATGAAATCGATCACTACTTCTGTGATGTTTTTCCTTTGCTAAAGGTGGCCTGTACTGATACCTACATCACTGGTGTCCTTGTGGTTGCCTTTTCAGGTATGATTTCCTTAGTAACCTTTATTGTCTTATTTGTTTCTTATGGGATAATATTGTTCACTTTAAGAAATCTCTCAGCTGAGGGAAGACGCAAAGCCCTCTCCACCTGTTGGTCTCATGTCACTGTGGTCATCTTATTTTTTGGGCCTGCAATCTTTATCTACCTTAGACCACCTACTACTTTTCCTGAGGACAAAATATTTGCTCTATTTTACACCATCATTGCTCCTATGTTCAATCCCTTAATCTATACTCTGAGAAATTCAGAGATGAAAAAAGCAGTGAAAAGAGTTTGGTGCTCATCACTGTTTTCAAAGGACTCACACTCTTAATTTGAAGAAGTTCATTGGCTAATCAACTCTGAGAAAGAGAAGAGGAAGATGTGAATGAAGAAGGCAGGGACTAGATCATGGGGATTATGGACCATCACTGTCATGAGGGGAATGAATGGATATGATAGGATAGGATTTAAATGATTTAAATGATAGGATTAAATGATTTAAATGATTTAAATGATCATTGAACAAGTACTGATGCTTGCATACCAAAATTAATTGTGAAATAAGTTAATTTTGTAGGGTATTAAGATGGTATAGGTAGGGGAACATTCATGAAAAAAACAATGAGCCAAAGCAAATAAATCAATGATATATTATTAGTGAATTATAAAGAGAAATATCTTAATGATAGTTTTCTTAATACATTGCACTTAGAGGCCGGACTACACAGTGACAGACATTCTTTGGCAGTTCAGAAGTTGTAATGTTAAACAACAACAACAACAACAATAATAATAATAAACTGAAACAATTAATTTAAATTTCTGATAGAACATTCCTTAGTTCATAAAAATTTGTTGTGCGAATGAACAAATATTTAGAGTAGAATCTGTTTTATTTCTTTTAAGAATTTTTTTTTTTTGAGAGAGAGAGAGCACATGACTGAGCAGGAGCAGGGTTTCCGTATGGCAGGGAGAGCGAGCATTACAAACAAGACTTCCCACTGAGCAGGGTACCTGATGCAGGGCTCCATCCCAGCACCCTGGCAACTGAGCCAAAGGCTCAGCTTTTGCAGAACTAAAAGAATTTAGCAATCCCACTCCTTAGCATTCACCCAAAGGAGTTAAAAACTTATATCCACAAAAAAAATGCATGCACATACTTAACAGCAGCTTTATTCACAATTGTCCATACAACTGAAAGCATCCAAGATGTCCTTCAGTAGGTGAGGATAGATCAATTGCAACATCACACAGTGGAGTATTATTCGTTACCAAGAGAAATGAGCTACAGGCCATGGAAAGGCTTGAAGACCCTTCCAATGTGTTCCGCATGCTACTTGGCATTGAGCTCTGTCACAGATATGAGATTCTTCTTGGCCTCCCCTGTCACTAACTTTCTTCTTTTAGGTCTTACTAACCAGACTTTTAGGAGCTCAGTGTCCAGCTCATAACCAGGTTCAATAATAATTATTGAATGAATAGATGAGCCAATAGCCACAACCGTCTTGAAATGATTGTGTTTTCTGCACACTCTTTTTCACCCTCGGTCTTTGTTATGAATCCTCTCCTGGGAATCCTCTAAGGTAACACATGTCTATTCATTCTGATCAATCCCTTTCAATTTTTGTGCCCCTTTTGGTGTGTTTCCATCTAGGAAATCTTCCTGACCCCCTTGGAATTTGTTGTATGTCCCTCAAACATGCTTGACCCTGTGCTGTCACTACTGTGTGTCACTATCACAAGGCTATTTTTATTGATGTAAAAATTATTTAACAAATTTCAATTGATAGTTATGATTTTAAAAGATTTTAACACATGATGAAATAAAAAAAAAACTATTCTGTTTTTACCATGTCATTCTATGTTTTCAATACAATTCCAATAACAATCTCAACAGTATTTTTAAAGAAATTAACAATTCCATTCTGAAATTTATATAGAAATACACTAATTCAAAGGAATCTCGAAGATTCACACACACACACACACACAAACACACACACACAATATATATAGTTTGGATGCTTACTCTATTGAAATTCAAGAATTGCTATTAAGCTGCATAATCAATGTTTTGTGGTATTGGCACAAAGGTAGACACTGAGACCTTGAAACCAAAAGAATGCCCAGAAATAGATCTAATTATATGAATTTTTACACAGATGTCATGTAATTCAATGGGTAAAATATAGACTTTTCCACAAATTATACTGGATCTATTGGATATCCATATGAGGAATAAAAATCTAAACCACAACCTCACCTCATACCATATACACAAATGAAATAAAAATGAGTGTGAGGTCTACACGTTAAAGCTAAATCTATAGAAACTGCCAGAGAATTTTTTTTTTAACTTGGGAGTAGACCAATATTCATCAGATACAAAATAATCATGAACCATAAGAAAAAAAAATTAAATTGGAATTCGTCAAAGTTTTAAAAGTCAGTGCTTATCAGGTAACACCACTTTGAAAAATGAAGAGGCAATCCATGGATTAGGTGAAAATTTTAAAGATATACATAACATATATATGACAAATACCTGTATTATATGTAAAGAACATTTAGAACTTAGTAATAAGGAAACCAGAACCCCTTAGGCTGAAATATTATGCAAACTACTTGAACAAAAATGTACAAAAGAAGATATACAAATGGATAATAATAAGATGAAAGAAAATCTCAACATCATTAGTCATCAGAGAAAACACATTAAAACTACAACAATACATCACCACAGGTCTCCTAGAGGAGACAAAGGAAGGAAAGGAAACAACTCAAGGAAAGGGAAACAACAAAGGAAACAACAGTACTAAGTGACAAAGTTATAGAACAATTGGGACTCATTTTGTGTTTTGATCTGCCTCCACAATTTTAATGGTGCCTAGTAATCCATGCTGAACAAACCATGAATCCCAAAGATAACTAGTTGGGAGCTTCTTAGAGTTTGTTTTTACCTCCTGTCTCCTAGTGATTGTGAACACAAACAAACAAAAACAGCTTTTGGAGTCAAGAACCTTAAAATGCTGGCCATTGGTTTCATGCCCTCACTGCTCTAGCTCTCAAGCAATCTGTAGCAGGTTCCAGAGAAGTTATATTATTGCTAAGAAGGCAAAAGTTCTATGACATGAATCAATAGGTAGCTACATCACAGGTCACCACACTGGAATTATGCCATTTTTCTGCCTGCCTAACATTCCACTTTCTTAGAAGCTCAGGTTCATTTAGAGAAAGGGTATTCCTATGTGTTTGGATTCCAAATACAGGGTGTGGAATTCCCTATTCACAACTAGATGTTTGTCAAACATGTCTCTTCAGCATGGTTTCTAAGACAAATCCTTTCTGTCAGAGGAGATAATTAATTCCTGGGAGACAAAATAACAACACCAGGACAAGGTCCTTGAACCTATGGAAAACTCTTTAAATATGCATGCAGCGTAAAATGAATATGATTTTTGTTGATTCCGTTTGCAGAGCAAGATTCATAGGCTCAGAATGACCCATTTGAATGTGCTTACTCCATACATCTTGCTTCTTGCCTATGGGACCGAACCATCTGTAGATGACATCTCCGTATTTTTTCCAAAATAATCCATTCTAAATTCAAATTCCAAGTGTTCTGTAAAAACTTTTTGAGGCTTTAGGCTAGAAGGGAATCTTTTGATTGATAAAAACACTTTCTTAAAAACTTGATTTGGTATCAAGTTATTTGACTAGTCTCTTACTGGGTGTGTCTTATCTTTCATATTGAAAGTTACCTATCTGAGAGGAGGTCAGTTTGAAGATGGGATTATTTCTGAACACCTCCAAACATCATTAAGATCTTCTAAGTCTGTAAGGTAAGTGTGCAAAATTGCTGATGCATCTTAAGTATTGTTGCCTCCCATATATATTAATCATTATTTTAATCCCTTCAAATATAGTATTCAAGCATTCCATCCTCACCCCATTTCTTGAAAAGATAGTTGGTAAACATCATTCACCTAAGCTGACAGGAAAAAAAAAAATTGAAACTCAAGGAATCGAAGCCAATTGTAGGACCCTGCTCTTTGTCACCAAACAGCATGCTTTTGCAATGAGACAGCTAGTTTAATAATCTAGACTAATCATGAGAATGAAAAGTGCTCGCTTCAGCAGCACATATACTAAAATGAGAATGAAAACACAATGGAAATACACTTCTCACATAGAAGAGGCATAAGTATGAATAATAAATGACACATAGCATCAGTTGTGTTATCCAAGCATGAATGGAGAATTCTTTCTGGTAACAAAGGCTATGGATAATTGAGTCTGCGTGCCTTCTTTAAAAGTAGAATTGGAGAGGATTCTTCCTGAACTTCTTGCACAGCTAAATGATTGCTTATAATTATCACTCAAAAATCAATAATTCCCATATCCTAGGTGCCTACACAGTTACAAAATAGATGAAAGTTCTCTGTGCATATGACATGGTGGTGATGTGTTTAAATAGTTTTCTTTAAACAATTCTCATAAAAACTTTAGAATGGAAATGGTTAATCTTGCTTTATAGATTAGAAAATAAGGATATAATATGCTGGAAAGGTACTGCAGATTAAAGCAGATGCTAGTGGAAAATCAGAATTCTAACCTTGTCTTTTTGATTTTCAGACCAAAGCACTTAGCCACAATGGAAATCCTTTCAACATTGAACAGATGGTTTGAAAGCTTGCTTGAAGACTAAAAAAAAACAAAAATGAAAAAAAACAAAAACAAAAACAGAAGTTTTGCTTTGGAGATGGATTATGCTAGGGAGAACTAGGTCTGAAGTAGAAGTCAAGACAAAAAGAGCTTTCAATGAACACATTACCACATTTTTTATTTTTATTTGATTTTCTCAGTTTTGATTTTTTTTTTTTAATTTGATAACTGGGAGTTCAAGCATGTCTGTGTGTGTGTGTGTGTGTGTGTGTGTGTCCTAATGAAATTGTGTTATAGACACTGGCCTCCAAAGTAGTAATAAAGCAATTATAATTATTGTGGTCATATAAAAAGTTTACCAGTTCAATGTTGTTAATTATAACAATATAACACATGGGTAATAATTTGAAGGAAAACCATGAAGTATAATCAGAACTAATCTTAGTTCTTGCTCTTTATTGGCATCTTGATCTTCGCAGGATCTTTACCTCCTCTATGTTTCTATTAATTAACATATAAAATAATTGTCAAAACAAGAGCTGAAATTATCTTACAGGTTTGTGGTGGGGATTAAATTAGCAAAAATCTGCAAAAAATCTGAGGGCCACTAAATACTCAATTTTAGTAAATATTGTTATTGTTATTATTACCATCAAACTAATTCTCTGACACTGATTCCTCATCTCAAAATGGGTGGAATAATACCAAACAAATGGGATGTTATCAGTTTTTAATGAGATCCTATCTATACAACACTTGCTAATATACCATGAACATATTAATCAATTATTTAAGTCTCCCTCTCTCTCTCTCTCTATATATATATATAATTAGCAAATATAATATTATGGTATATAAATGATAAGCATTATTAATTATTTTTATAGTAGCTATTGTATACTTTACATACCCACAACCAATACCCTGTTAATCCTATGTCAAGTATTATAAATAATTTCTTAACTGGGGTTTCTGTCTCTGGCTTCCAAACCCTTACTGAACCTCACCCCACTTCATCCAACACACATGAAGATCTTTATTAAAATTATATCCCTTATTATTTCTCATATAATTATCTCTTATCTCCAAATTCCCCTTCACTTTTCCATGTATATTCTCACTGTCTTCTCATGGTTTCCCATTTCCTAAGGATAAAGGGAAAATTCCTAACCTTGTATTCACACCTTTTACATCATAAACTACCTCCCTTTTCTTACTTAACTGCCAGTATGTATTCAATTGACTACTTCCTGTTACATGACTAATCACCTCAGATGACAAAGTGTGCAGAAATGATCTCCTGCCTGTGTGTTTACAAAGTTCCCCATGGGCATACTCAACAGAAATCTCAATGAGTAAATAATTTATGTAATCTTAAAGAACTCATAATTTATTTTCTATCTCAGAAAATCACATGAGAATCCACAATTCAATAGAATCTAAGTATGTATTACTACTGGATGAAAAAGCTTAATACATTCAAGGTTACATTAATCCAAAGGAATTTTTTTCAGGTAATGCAATTATTCATAATATGAAATAATGGAGAATGGAAACAACGTGACAGAGTTTGTTCTACTAGGGCTCACAGAGAATCCGAAGATGCAGAAAATCATATTTGTCGTCTTTTTGGTGATTTATATCATCTCTGAGGTAGGAAATATGCTCACTGTGGTCACTATCACTACCAGCCCATTATTGGGGTCTCCCATGTACTATTTCCTGGCCTATCTCTCTTTCATTGATGCCTGCTATTCTTCTGTTAATACACCTAAACTGATCATCGATTCACTCCGTGAAAAGAAGACCACCACATTCAATGCATGTATAATCCAAATCTTTGGAGAACATTTCTTTGGAGGTGCTGATATCATCCTACTTACTGTGATGGCCTATGACCGCTATGTGGCCATCTGCAAGCCATTGCACTACACGACCATCATGAATCGGCGGGTGTGTGGCCTGTTAATGGGAGTGGTGTGGGTGGGAGGCTTTCTTCATGCAGCCATACAGACCCTCTTTATCATCCCTTTACCCTTCTGTGGCCCTAATATCATAGATCACTTTATGTGTGATCTGAACCCTTTGCTCAATCTTGCCTGCACTGATACCCACACTCTAGGGCTCTTTGTTGCTGCCAACAGTGGTTTCATTTGTGTCTTCCTCTTCCTCCTCTTGATGGTCTCCTATGTGGTCATTCTGCATTCCCTAAAGAACCACAGCTTGGAGGCAAAGCGCAAAGCCCTCTCCACCTGTGTCTCCCACATCACAGTAGTTATCCTATTCTTTGTGCCCTGCATATTTGAGTACATGAGACCTGCAGTTACTTTATCTATTGATAAAGCAGTCGCAGTGTTTTACACTATGATAACGCCGATGTTAAACCCGTTAATCTATACCTTAAGAAATGATCAGATGAAAAATGCTATTAGGAAATTGTGTAGTAGAAAAGTTATTTCAAGTGAGAAATAAATATGCCTGGAGCTCAGCATTGATTCAATGAAAACAAAGGTCAAAAGGACATTTTGGAAGTTCTCAGAAAGGAATACCTACCAAATAAAGAAAAAAATAAACTACTATGAATGCTAATTTCTGAATTGAGCAGAGCAGAAATGTGTGCAGGAAAGAAAAAAATTGCCATAGCTTTTTACATATATACATACATATATATGTATATATACAGCATGTAGTATAGGCATATTTATTTTCAAATTCACTATGAATATTTACTATCCATATATTGTCTCTATAAAATCTAACATATTTTATTAAGAATTCTGCTCATTATTATATACCAGTATTGATGATATAACACGCTTCCTACAAAATTAGAGTATAAAATGGCTATATTATTGTAAAAGTGAAGAGCCCTTTAACCTCTGAGGGATAACAAAGATTACCCCAAGTTTCCAAATTCCCTTGTAGACTTCAGAGTCATATTGTTTGTTCATGTTACCCATCTTAGTCTCCTAACCCATTATGAAGAATCATGATTCAAATTAATGAGCATCTTATTATGTGAGAGGAATTTCTATTAAATAAAGTCACACTCCATAGAATACTTGATTATTTGTTAAAAATAGTTTCTACAAGTCGGCACAATGTCTCGGCATAATAAATATTGAATGAGTGAATAACGGCATGAAAGAAGTTAAATAATGACAAGAAAATTTAAACCAAAGAAATAATAGTGGAGACAATGGACTTTATTTCCTGCTTTTATCTGATTCAGACCGAGATTTCTAGCGACATCTCTTTAGGAAACCACAAATTTTTTGTACTCCTGATTAAACTATGTATTTACAAAGATTGAAACTGAGATTCTCAAAGGAACAAATATCTCACATTGATATTTTCCCTGCTTTCAGCAAGATTTCATCATCAAATGAATGTGAGCTGATCATGACATTTTTCTGTTAATTAGATTATTTCTAGGTAACATTTCATTATGAAAAGTTATAAAAATATGATGTGGCTCCATATATACACAAAACAACTTTAGTATAAGTATATTACATTTATATATGTGTGTGTGTATGTGTGTGTGTGTACGCGTGTATGTGTGTGTCTATAATATTCCTCATTTGTCAATCAATAGATATTTCTAGACAAAAAAATATATCAGACACAATTGAAGGTTGCTGGGCCTTCAGTGGTGAATAGAGCAGAATAAAGGTCTTGCCATCAAAAAGCCACTGAGAGATACCCAGAGGGGAGCAGAATATGATAAGACAATGTTATAAATGGGAAGGTAGTGGCAGCACAGGAGGGCAATGAAAGCATGTTTGAGGAACACACAACAAAGACCGGGAGGTCAGGAAGATTTCCTAGATGAAAACATCAAAAATGGGCACAAAGGAGGAAAGGGAATCATGAGAGTGAATAGGCATGTGTTAGGGTAAGATTATTCTATGGAGAGGTTGCATAACAAAGACCAAGGGTGAAAAAGATTATGCAGAAAACACAATCATTTCAATATGCTTGTGGCTATTGGCTCATCTCTTCATTCGATAATTAATTATTTAGCTGCTTCTGTGTGTCAGGTTATAAGCTGGACACTGAGTTCCTGAAAGTCTAGTTAGTAAGACATGAAACCAAAAAGTTAGTAACAGGGAAGATAAGAAGAGTCTCATATCTGTGATAGAGCTGAATGCCAAGTACCATGGGGAACACATTGGAAGGGTCTTCATAACTTTTCATGACCTGGAGCTCATTTCTCTTGGCAACGAATAATACTCCACTGTGTGATGATGCAGTTTGTCTATCCTCACCTACTGAAGGATGTCTTGGCTGCTTCCAGTTGTATGGACAATTGTGAATAAAGATGCTGTTAAATATGTGTGTGCAGGGTTTTTTGTAGATAGAAGTTTTTAACTCCTTTGGGTAAATGACAAGGAGTGGGATTTCTATTGTTTAAGTTCTGTAACAAACTGACAAAGTGTCTTCCCAATTGGTGGCACCATTTTGCTTTCCCATCAACAATAAATGAGAGTTCTTGCTCCACATCCTCACCAGCATCTGTTGGTGATGATGTCACATATTTTGGTCATCCTAGTGGATGTATTGCTAAAAAACCTCCTTTGAGTCATTTTCTTATTCAAAATGTTCAGATTAAGTAATTTAAGAAGACCCATGGACTTCAAGCCAATTGGTGGAAACCTCACAATTAAAATAGGACAGGTTCAGAATCTATGGCTTGCATGTTTGACCTGACATAAAGATACAGAGCCCCATCTATCACTGTGAATTCTAAGATCAAAAGAGTGTGCTCTGGTCAACTTATGATGAATTCTACACACAACAAATGCTTATATAAAGTTAGATGATTCCAAGGACACTGGGTCATTACCCGTAGTTACTGGGGTGTGAACAATGGAATCAGAATTGCCTGTTAGAATATTGTTTCCTTTGTTCTTGAAGTCTAAGGACTCACATTTCACAAGTAAACCCATTACCGTTCTGAGAAACATGTGAATGCCAGTTCTGTGGGTGGGAAGGAGTGACATAACAGACTCGTGTTCCCACATGATAAGGTAGCAAAGATGGAAAAGAGAGAATCATCTCTGAAGAGACTGGACAGCTACTAAGGGAAGAAGAAGTAGAGGGGATGAGATTAAAAATGTCGGGTAAGGGGACCTGGGTGGCTCAGTCATTAAGGGTTTGCCAGGGTCCTGGGATCAAGCCCTGCATTGGGCTCCCTGCTTGGCCAGAAGCCTGCTTCTTCCTCTCCCGCTTCCCCTGCCTGTGTTCTCTCTCTTGCTGTCTCTCTTGCTGACAAATAAATACATAAAATCTTTAAAAAAAATAAGTAAAATAAAAAAGGAAGGTAAACAGCTGAGGTGAGCAGAATCCAATACATTTACCATGAAAATTTTCATTGCTGGGTACAGAATGGAACCAAGGATGCAAGTTTTATGCATATTGACAGCTACTGTTGGGACACAATGAATCTGCAGAGCTTTGGTCAGAGATCTAGGGAACCTCAAGGACACCTCAATTTTTCCCTTGATCCATTTATGATACCACATAACATAACCAGGAGAGAAATAGACTTTTTAAAAACAATAATTTTAAGAGATGATATTATCTTCTTCTTTTACCGTATTGTTTTATAGGTTTATCACATTATATTATTAGCAGTTTGTTCCCCCTTAGAAAGAGTAGTATCCCACTGTATGGGTCTACCACATTTTTGTATACTTATTCACTAGCTGATGAACATTTGAATTGCGTCCATGTAAGGACCACAGTGAATTATGCTCTGTGAACACTCAAGTAGAAGACGTAGCATGGACATAAATGATCATTTCTCTTGTGTTGATAACTAAGAGCGGAATTGCTGTGTTGCAAGATAAGTGTATGCTAGCATTTTAGGAAACTGACAAAGGGTTTTCAAAAATAATGGTGCTATGTTACATTTCCACCAGCAATGTATGATCCAATTTCTCCGCAACCTCAACAACAACTGACATTTCAGTCATTTTTTTTTAAATGTATTATTTATTTATTTATTTATTTATTTGTAGGGAATATTTTCAACATTTTTAAAGTTAAGGTTTTTTTTTTTCATTTTTTTTTCAGATTTTTATTTATTTATTTGACAGACAGAGATCACAAGTAGGCAGAGAGGCAGGCAGAGAGAGAGAGAGGAGAATGCAGGCTCTCCATGGAGCAGAGAGCCCGATGTGGGGCTCGATCCCAGGACCCTGGGATCATGACTTGAGCCGAAGGCAGAGGCTTTAACCCACTGAGCCACCCAGGCGCCCCTTTTTTCAAGTTTTTATTAAATTCCAGTTAGTTAACATGCAATGTAACATTAGTTTCAGGTGGAGAATTTAATGATCTAACACTGATATTCAACACCTCCTGCTCTGGCTAATCTCAAGTGCAGTAACAATTAGATGGTAACAAATGTTCTACTGATGTAATAATGTATTTTGTGTTTGAACACAAGCTAAGGATTTACCTCTAAGCATTGGCATATTTTTTTGATAAATATTAACTTCATTTTTAATTATTCTCTAATTTCTATTTTGATTTCCTTTCACTTTTTATTAAAATGTTTCTAAATTAGCATATATTTGCAATTGAAAGTTACCCCCTTATTATTGTTTCCTACCTTATCTGCATTGTCATTAGATACATTGCTCTGAATGACTCAGATCTTTTGACACTTGTTGAGAATATACATGTGGTATAAAATAGGATGAATTATTTTAAATAACTCATACTCAACAGCTGATGAAAGTACTGTTTTTTACGTATCTGGCCGCTTCCAACACTACTGCATTTTGGGTGCCTGGGTGGCTCAGTTGGTTAAGTGTCGGGCTTCAGCTCAGGTCATGTTCCCAGGGTCCTGGGATCCAGCCTGCCATAGGTCTCCCTGCTCTGTGGGAAGCCTGCTTCTGCCTGTTCCTCTACCTGCCACTTCCCTTCTTGTGGTCTCTCCCTCTCTCCTTCAAATAAATAAATAAAATAAATCTTTAAAAAATAAAAATAAAATAAAAAAACAAATACAACCGCATTTTGACTGTTCTATCCTTTTCATGCCTTCAGTTACAATTTTTTCATGCCCTAGGAGTTACCTGTATGTTTTGTATAAAGAGCATATCAATAGATGTTGTACAGTCAACAAAAGACATGTTCTAAAATATTCAAAGCAACTGTACTCACAATATCCTTGCAAACGAAATGCCTGAATGTCTAGCAATGAAAGAATGGGTCAGTTGTCACATATCCATGCAGTGAGATACCCCGGATCAACGAAAATAATCAGGAAATAGATAAATCATGAAGAAAGAGTCTCATGAACATACGGAGAAAAACAGACACTGAAGAGTAAAATCTGCATTACTGATTTTCTACAAATTCAAACACCTGGTAAACTTTATCTGTTTTATAGATAAAGATAGTGATTACTTTCCAAAGGTGGTCATTTTAAAGAAGTATGAAGAGGCCTTCAGGTGTACTGGTAATTTGTGACTTTTTTTTTTTTTAAGATTTTATTTATTTATTTATTTGGCAGACAGAGATCGCAAGTAGGCAGAGAGGCAGGCAGAGAGATGAAAGGAAGCAGGCTCCCTGCTGAGCAGAGAACCTGATGTAGGCCTGGGACCCTGGGATTATGACCTGAGCCAAAGGCAGAGGCTTTAACACACTGAGCCACCCAGGCACACTGTCATTTGTGACTTTTAATCTGAGTGCTGATTCCATGGTATTGTTCTACCCATTTATCAATCTACCCATTCTACACATGAAGATGATCTTTATTCTGGTAACAAAGTGGGTCATTTTAAGCACATGCCCTTTCAAACTTTGGACTGACAAATGTCTTATGATGTATTTTCAAAACATAAATCTTGCAGGGGTGCCTGGGTGGCTCAGTGGGTGCAAGCTTCTGCCTTTGGCTCAGGTCGTGATCCCAGGGTCCTGGAACCCAGCCCCACATCGGGCTCTCTGCTCAGCGGGGAGCCTGCTTCCCCCCCCCCCTCTCTCTGCCTCTCTGCCTGCTTGTGATCTCTGTCTGTCAAATGAATAAATAAAATCTTTAAAAATAAAAAACAAAACAAAACAAACAACAACAAAAAAACAAATATAAATCTTGCAATAGATCCGCTTCTCTATTATGGGGCACCTGGGTGGCTCAGTCATTAAGTGTCTGCCTTTGGGTCAGGTCATGATCCCATGGTCCTGGGATCGAGCCCCACATCAGCCTCCCTACTCAGCGGGAAGCCTGCCTCTCCCTCTCCCACTCATCCTGCTCCTGTTCCCTCTCTGTTTCTCTCTCTGTCAAATAAATAAAAATACAATCTTAAAAAAGAAAAAGAAAAGATTCACTTCCTCATTAGTAACTGCTGAGAAGGCAGTTTGCCCGATTTCTCTTCGTTATCAAACCACTGTGTCCCAATGTTCCTAGCAGCAATGGCCACAGTCACCACACTGTGGAAAGAACCAAGATGGTCTTCAACAGACAAATGGATAAAGAAGATATGGCCATACATACAATGGAATACTACGCCCCCATCGGAAAGGATGGATACCCAACTTTTGTATCAACATGGATGGGGCTGGAGGAAATTATGTTGAGTGAAGTAAGTCAAGCAGAGAAAGTCAATTATCATATGGTTTCACTTACTTAAGGAGCATAAGGAATAACATGGAGAACATTAGGAGAAGGAAAGGAAAAGTGAATTGCGGTAAATTGGAGGGGGAAATGAACCTTGAGAGACTGTGGACTCTGAGAAACAAACTGAGGGTTTTGGAAGGGAGGGGTGGGGGATGGGTTAGCCTGGCGGTGGGTATTAAGGAGGGTACATATTCCATGGAGCACTGGGTGTGGTGCATAAACAATGACTCTTGGAACACCGAAAATATATTAAAAAAAAGTTTATATATGATTATCTTTTAAGAATATAAACCTATATGTTCTGTGTTATAATGCTTAGAAGGAATGAAATTTAATCTGTAAACATCAAAAAAAAAAAAGAAATAAAAAACACTGTTTAATTTTTCTCCCACATTACTTTTTCCTGCTATTCATGCTTCTTTGCACAGTGCCTCCAGAATGGCTGTAGTTCCTGCATCGCATGTGTATAAGCCAAAACAGTTTCAGGGACACGTGAGTGGTTCAGTCAGTTAAGCCTCTGCCTTCAGCTCAGGTCATGATCTCTGGGTCATGGGATCAAGCCCAGGGTCCTACTCCCTGATCAAAGGGGAGTTGACTACTCTCCCTCTCCCTCTGCTCCTGTAACTATCTTCCTTCTCATAAAATTCCACTACCCACTCCCTTCTCTGTCACAATTGCTATGTTCTTAGAAGATCTTATCTTACATGCTATAAAACATGAGCAAAAGGCCTTACACTAAAGTTGCAAGGCTTTAAAATATTATCTGTTTTCACTAGACGAACTTTTTCAGAAGACACTTCATTTAGTTACAAGATGACTTCCTTTAGGTATTGTGCTACAGTGGATTTTTGTGATTAATAAACTTTATTTTTTAAAACAGTTTTACTTTCATACACAATAGAGTGGAAACTACAGAGATCCCATACACCCTGTCTCCCTTCTCTGGGACAACCTCTCCCTCCGGAGTGCTACATGTGTTACAATCAAATGAAGCCACAGCAAAACACCATGATCACCCCAAATTCAGTTTACATCAGGTTTCACCCTTAGTGTCGTACATTCTGAGGATTTTGACATGTATGACTTCACTCTCCAAAATTCAGGGCGTAGTGAAGAGTTTCCCTACCCTAAAAATCCTCTGTGCCCGACCTATTCATCCTTCCTAATCCTTGCCATCCAGGGACTGATCTTTTTGCAGTTTCCATAGTTTTGTCTTTTCCAGAATGTCATGTATAGATGGCCCCGCACTCAAAATCCTTTGACTTGTACTTTTGCAACATTACGGTGGTGTAAAAGTGATACACATGCCATAGAAACTGTACTTTCAATTTTGAATTTGGGTCTTCCCCCAGGCAGTACAATCCTCTCTTGTGATGCTGGGCGGGGGCAGCGAGGTGCAGCTCCCAGTCAGCCAAGCAATCACGAGGGTCAATGATCAATACACTTACAAACATGTGTACCCATGTAGCCATTCCGATTTCCATGTGCCCTGGAGTATTTAATAAGTTGCTTGAGATAATCAATGCTTTCTTACAAAATAGGCCTCGTAATCGATGACATTGCCCAAATGTAGGCTAAAAATGTAAGTGTTCTGAGCACACTTATGGTAGGCTAGGCTCTATAGCTATAAGTCCATACAGCTCTAAGTCTATTTTACACTTGATCTTAGCCAAAAGGCCGAGAAGCGATCTAAGTCTATTTTAAATAAATCTATACAGTTGTGATATATAGATTAAAGTTTTCTCTGCTTTTTTTGTTTTGTTTTGTTTTGTTTTGTTTTGTGCAGTAAAGATGCTCAATATTTCCACCCTCATTTTTTGCAAAAAATATTTTTTTCACCACTGAATTGACTGCAGACTTTTGCTGAGATTAGTTGACCATATATGTGTGGGTCTACTACTGGGCTCTCTAGTCTGCTTTGTTGGTCTTCTCAGGTATCTTTATGAAAATACCACATCATTCTGAACACGGCAGTTTGGTAACATCGCTGGAAATCAGATCGTGTAAGTTCCCCAAATTCTTTCTCTTTTAATGTTGTGGGACCTAATTTAGGGCCCTCGTATTTCCATGTGAGTTTTAAAGCTGTTTGGAAAAGGGTTGAATATGTTCCTGTAATTATGCTTGAGAAAGTGTAAATCTGGAAATGCCTTTGGGGAGAATTCACCTCTTAATAATGTTGAGACATCTGTCACAAACAGTATTTCTTCTCTATATTAAGGTGTTTATCTTCTCTTAAGAAGCGTTTTGCTTTCAGAGTACATTTTCCTTTTATCTTGCTACATTTATTCTTTTTTTTTAAAGTATTTTTATTAACTTAATGTACTATTAGCCTGAGGAGTACCAGTCTGTGAATCGTCAGGCTTACACTTCCACAGCACTCACCATAGCACATGCGCTCCCCAATGTCCATAACCCAACCACCCTCTCCGTAAGCTACATTTATTCTTAATCATTTTATACTTTTAAGACATTACAAATGGATTTTTAAATTCAATTTCTGTTTGTTAGTTACTAGTACAAACTATGAAATCGAACTGTGTATATATATTGATGTTATGTCTTGAAATTATGCTAAACTCACATTACAAAGTAGGAGAACTAAAATTGTCTGTACTCACAGTCAAATGATTACCTACACAAAAGTTCTAATGTGATAGTGTTATATACACTTGCCTCCAAAGTAGTAATAAAACAATTATAATTATTATACTTATGTAAAAAAGAGATCACTAGTTCAGTGTTGTAAATTATAATAATATAGAGCATGGGTAAGAACTACAAGGAAAATCTTTAACTATTATAACCTGAAGGAATCTTGGTTCTGCCCTTAATTAGGATCTAGATCTTGGCAGGATCTTTTTTTTTCTTTTTCTTTTTAAAGATTTTAATTATTCATTTGACAGACAGAGATCACAAGTAGAGGCTTTAACCTACTGAGCCTACTGACAGAGATCACAGGCAGAGGCTTTAACCTACTGAGCCACCCAGGTGCCCCTTGGCAGGATCTTTAACTGCTCTGTCTTTCTATTGCGTAATGTATAAAATAAGTATAAAAACAATAGCAGGAATTATCTTACAGGTTTGTGGTGGGGATTAAATCAACAAATGTCTGCAAACACATTCAGAGCCACGGAATATTCAATTTAATAAATATAATTATTGTTATTATTGCCATTAACCTAAGTCTCTGACACTGTTTTCTCATCTCACAATGCATGGAATAATACCAGCCACAAAGGATGTTACCAGTATTTAATGGGATCCTGTGCAGAGAGCACATGCTACTATGTGCTACTATGCCATGAATATAACAATGAGTTATTAATACATACATATCCATATATATATATATATATATATGTAATAACACAATTGTATTTAGACAAATGCATTATGATTATTTATGGTCACTTTCGTATATGTTCTTTACAGACCCACCACCGATGCCCTGTAAGTCTTCTGTTAAGTATTATAAAGAACAACCTAACTGGGGTTTCTTTCTCCAGCTTTCATGCACTGCCTAAACCTCACCCCACTTCATCCAAGACACAAGTAGACCCTTATTAATATTATATTCCTTATTCCTGCTTCCTCATATTCTTCTTCACTTTTCCATCAATAGTCTCAATTTCTGCCGTCATTCTCCTGTTCCTAAGAAAAAAGGGAAAATTCCTTAACCTTGCATTCATAGCTTTTACATCAGAAACTACCCTCCCTTTTCATACTCAGCGGCCATTATGTGTAGGATCCACTACTTCATGTTAGGGTTAGTCACCTCAGATGATGACGTGTACACAGATGACCTCTTGCCTGTCTGTTTACAAAGTTCTCCTTGGCCACACTCAACAGAAACTTCACCAAGGAGATAATTTTAATAATCAACAAAACTTATTTTCTGTCTCAAAAAACATCATGAGATTCCACAACTCACTAAAATCTAGGTATTTTTTTTTGTATTTACGAGATTAAGAAGCTTAATAAATTCAATGTCACATTAAACAAAAGTTTTTTTGTTTTTTGTTTTTTTCCAGGTAATGCTATTAATCATAAGATGACATAATGGAGAATAGCAACAATGTGACAGAGTTTGTTCTACTGGGGCTCACAGAGAATCCAAAGATGCGGAAAGTCATATTTGTTGTCTTTTTGGTCACCTACATCGTCTCTCTGGTAAGAAATGTGCTCACGGTGGTCACTATCGCTGCCAGCCTATTATCGGGGTCCCCCATGTACTTTTTCCTTGCCAATCTCTCCTTCATTGATGCCTGCTATTCTTCTGTTAATACTCTTAAACCGATCATAGACTCACTCCGTGAAAAGAAGACCACCACATTCAATGCATGTATAACCCAAGTCTTTGGGGAACATTTCATTGGAGGTGCTGATGTCATCCTACTTACGGTGATGGCCTATGATCACTACGTGACCATTTCTAAGTCATTGCACTACAAAACCATCATGAATCGGCAGGTTTGTGGCCTGTTAATGGGAGTGGTGTGGGTGGGAGGCTTTCTTCATGCAGCCATACAGATCCTCTTTATCATCCCTTTGCCCTTCTGTGGCCCTAATATCATAGATCACTTTATGTGTGATCTGAACCCTTTGCTCAATCTTGTCTGCACTGATACAAACACTCTAGGGCTCTTCGTTGCTGCCACAGTGGTTTCATCTGTCTGTTAAACTTTCTCCTCTTGATGGTCTCCTATGTGGTCATTCTGCATTTCCTAAAGAACCACAGCTTGGAGGCAAGGCGCAGAGCCCTCTCCACCTGTGTCTCCCATATCACAGTGGTTGTCCTATTCTTTGTGCCCTGCATATTTGTGTACATAAGACCTGAAGCTACTTTATCTATCAATAAAGCAGTCGCAGTGTTCTATACTATGATAACACCAATGTTAAACCCCTTAATCTATACTCTGAGAAATGACCAGATGAAAAATGCCATTAGGAAATTCTGTCATAGAAAAGTTATTTCCAGTGAGAAATAAATATACCTGACCCTGAACATCGATGCAATGGAAACAAAGGTCAAAAGGACATTTTGGATGGACTTAGCAAGGAATACTTACTGTATAAAGAAAATAGTAAGCTGCTGGGAATGTCAGATTCTGCACTGAGTGGAACAGGAAAGTGTGGAAGAAAGAAAAAGCCTAGTCACAGACTATGCTGATATCTATCTATCTATCTAGATAGATATCTATCTAGATAGATATCTATAGATATCTATCTATCTAGATAGATATCTATCTAGATAGATAGATAGATATCTCATACACACACACACACACACACACGTTCACTATCTATAATTATACATCAGCCTTATACACCAAGGTTGATGTAACATGTTGCCTATAAAAGTATGGTATTAAAGGATAATAGGATTATAAAAGCAAAGAGCCATTTAACCTCTGAGGGGTAACAAAGGCTCTCTGAAGTTTTCAAATTTCTTTGTACTCTGAAGTGTCATTTTGTAATGTTCATGTCACCCATCTTAGGCTGCCAAATGTTCAGAAAAAAAAAAGATGACTCAAATAAATGAACATCCTATTATTTAGGAGGAATTTCTATTTATAAAATAAAGTCACACTCCATAGAGTACTTGGCTACCTGTTCAAAATATTTTCTACAGAGAACCATAATGTCTGGGGCATAAAGATATTGATTGAGTGAATAATGTTATAAAGGGAGAGAGTTATAGTCAAGAAAACGTAGAGAAAAGCAATAGTACCAGAGACCAGGCACTTATTTCCTACCTTTCACTGATCTAGGCCCTGCCAATTCTAGCTAAATCTCTTTGATAAAGTACAGTTTTTTAAACTCCTACTTATACTGTGTAATAAGGAAAAAATTGAAACTGGGATCCTCAGTGTTGGAGAAAATAGCTTACCTTGATACTCTCCCTGCTCTCAGCAAGATGTCATCATCATATGAATTTGAGCTGTTCATGTCATTTTTCTCTGTTAATGATTTACTTCTTGGTAACATTTCATTATGAATTGTTGTTTTAAAAAATATGTGCTGCTATCTACACACAAAACAACTTCAGGGTAAATATATTCCATTCATTTATATTTGATCATATATCTCTCATTCATTCACCAATAGAAATTTCTTGAGCCCAACAAATGTATCAGACACATTGATGGTTGCTGGTCTTCAGAGGTGAGTACAAAGGAAACAGGGTCTTGCCTTCAGAGAGTTTCAGATCTACTGAGATACCCAGAGGGGAACAGAAAATGATAAGACCATGTTATAAATGGGCAGGTCGTGGCAGCACAGGGGGCAATGAAAGTCTGTTTGAGGGACACACTACAAAGACCAGGGGGTCAGGAAAATTTCCCACATGAAAACATACCAAAAAGGGGAACAAAAATTGAAGGGGAATCATCAGAGTGAATAAGCACGTGTTTTTTTCTGAGAGGATTCCTAGGAGAGGATGCATAACAAAAGCCAGGGGGTGAAAAAGAAAAATCTAATTGTTTCAATATGTTGTGGCTACTGGCTCATCTATTCATTCAGTAATTATTATTGAGCTTCTACTGTGTGTCGGGTTATAAGCCAGACACTGAGCTCCTAGAAGTCAAGTTAGTAAGACATGAAACTAGAAAGTTAGTGACTGGGAAGATCAAGACGTGTCTCATATCTGTGATGGAGCTGAATGCCAAGTACCATGGGGAACACATTGCAAGGGTCTTCATACCTTTTAATGGCCTGTAGCTCATTTCTCTTGGCAATGAATAGTACGCCACTGTCTGATGTTGCAGTTTATCTAGCCTCACCTACTGAAGGATGTCTTGGCTGCTTCCAGTTGTATGGGCAATTGTGAATAAAGATGATGTTAAACATGCATGTGCGGGTTTTTTTATGGACATACATTTTCAACTCCTTTGTGTAAAAATCAAGGAGTGGGATTGCTAAATTGTTTTAGTTCTGTAAAAGCTGACAAAGGGTCTTCCCAAATGACTGCACCATTTTGCTTTCCCATCAGCAATAAATGAGAATCCCTGTTATTCCACATCCTCACCAGCATCTGTTGGTGATAGTGTCCCATATTTTGGCCTTTCTAGTGGGTGAGTTGTTAAAAAAAAAAAAAAAACCCTTTGAGTCATCTGCTTATCCAAAATGTGCAGATTAATTAATTCAAGAAGGCTCATGGACTTGAAGCCAATTGGTCCAAACCTCACAATTAAAATATGACAGGTTCAGAATCTATGCCATGTTTGACCTGTCATAGAGATATTGAGTCCCATCCATCACTGTGAATTCTGAGATCAAAAAAGTGTGCTCTGGTCAACTTATGATGAACTTTACATACAAAAAAGTTCTTACACGACGTTCGATTATTCCAAGGGCACAGGATCATTACCCACAGTTTCTGAGGTGTGAGTAATGGAGTCAGAATCGTCTGTTGGAAAGCTATTTCCTTTTTTCTTCAGGCCTGAGGACTCAGATTTTATAAGTATACCATTTACAGTTCAGAGAAACATGTGAATGCCAGTTTTGTGGGTGGGAAGGAGTGACATAAAAGACACGTGTTCCCAAATGATAAGGTAGCAAAGATGGGAAACAGAAAACCGTCTCTGAAGAGATTGGAAAGCTACTAAGGGAAGAAGAACTGGAAGGAATAAGTTTAAAAATGGTGTATAAACTCAGCTGAGGTGAGTGATAACTACATATACCGTGAGAATCGTCACTCTTGGGTTCAGGATGGAACTGATGATCCAATTTTTATCACACTGACAGGTACTGCTGGGACATAATGAATCCACAGAGCTTTGGTCAGAGATTATGGAATCACAAGGACACCCCAGTTTATCTCTTGATTCATTTGTGAAGCCACATACTTCATAACATCCAAAAGAAAATATTGTCTTTTTCTCTTACCATACTGTTTTAGAGGTTTATCACATTGTATTATTGGCAGTTTGTTCCTCTTTAGTAAGAATAGTGAGCCGCTGTATGGCTCTACCATATTTTGTATACTTATTCTAGCCGATGGGCATTGGAATTTTGTCCAGTTAATGGCCCTAGTGAATGATGAAATGTGAACATTCATGTACAAGCCTTCTTGTGGACATAGATTATTATTTTTCTTCGATTGATACCTAAGAGTTGAATTGCTGACTTATACATTAAGTGTATTTTATTTTAATTTTTCCAAAAGATTTTATTTATTTATTTGACAGAGAGAGACAGAGCAAGAGAGGAACACAAGCAGATGGAGTAGGAGAGGGAGAAGCAGACTTCCCACGGAACTGGGAGCCCAATGTGGGGCTAGATCCCAGGAGTGAGACTTGAGCCAAAGGCAGAGGCTTAAACAACTGAGCCACCCACGCGCCCCATGTTACGTGTATTTTAACATATCAAGAAATTGTCAAGTGTTTTCAAAGTGGTAGCGCTATATTATATTTCCACCAGCAAGGTGTGAGAGTTTCTGTTTCCCTACAACATCAACAAAAACTGGCATTGTCAGTCTTTTTAAATTTAACATAGAGTTGTTCAAAATATTCACTTATGACTCATACTTTCTGTACGGTCCATAAAAATAGTATTTTAATGCATATGACTATGTATGTGTATATGTATATATATTTTGCATATGTTATATATACAATGTAGAATCATATATGTGTGTGTGTGTTTGTGTGCGTGTGTGTTTGTATACACCTCAATAACTGATCGCTATATTCACAGAATAGTAGCAAGTGTTCTGTTCATAGGATCCCATTGAATACTGATAACATCCTGTGTGGTTGGTATTATTCCATCCATTTTAAGATGAGGAGAGAGTGTCAAAGACTTAGGTTGATGGTAATAATAACAATAACTATATTTATTAAATTGAATATTTAGTGGGTCTGAGTGTTTTTGCAGACATTTGCTGATTTAATCCCCACCACAAACCTGTAAGATAATTCCTGCTATTGATTTTATACATAGTTTATACATAATGTAATAGAAACATAGAGAAGTTAAGGATCCTGCCAAGATCAAGATGCTAATTAAGGGCAGAACCAAGATTATTTCAGGTTGTAATAGTTAATGACTTCCCTCCAGATTTTTATCCATGTCCTATATTGCTATACTTAACAACCCTGAAGTACTAATCTCTTTTTAATATAACCGTTATAATTACAAGTGCTTTAATACTACCTTGGAAGCAGGTGTATATAACAGTATTACATTAGCAGACGTGCACACAGACACACACAACACACATACACACACACACACACACACACACATCATTTGAATGTGAGTACAGACAATTTTAGTTCTCCTACTTTGTAATGTGAGTTTAGCATAATTTCAAGATATAAGGTCAAAAGATGCATAGTTCAATTTCATAGTTTGTACTCATAAATAACAAATAGAAATTGGATTTTAAAAATTCATTTTCAGACACTGGCACCCAGACATTTGGGGCTAGTACCGAAAATCATTTTCACAATTTGAATGCTGCTCCTAGTGTCTTCTCTTCATTTACCTGGAACTGTCTGAGGGCCGGGTGAGGAAAGGTGACAAGATGGTGGAGAAGTAGGAGGTGCTGTTTCAACCGGTCCCCTAAAGTGAGCTGATTATCTACCAAAGAACTCTGATCACCCATGAAATCAGCCTGAGATTAGAATTACACACTTCTGGATCTCTACAGGGCCAGAAGATGCCAGTGGAGAAAAGCATTCCTGAGTGCACCTTGCCTGCACCATGGTTTATATATTCAGCTATACATCCTGTCAGCCTTCTCTCACAAAAATGATTAGGAGGAGGAATGCCCCAAAGAGGAAAAATAAAGAGACGGTGCCCTCTCCATCAGAGATATTGGATATGGACATAAATAGTATGTCAGAAAGGGAATTCAGGCTAACAATTATCCAGGCAATGGCTAGGTTGGAGAAAGCCTTTAGTGACAAAATGGAATTGATTAGGGAAGAGGTAAGAGCCACCAGGGATGATGTTCCAATGCTCTCAATGAGATCCAATCTAATCTAAATTCTCTGACAACTAGGATAACTGAGGCAGAAGATAGAATTAGTAATCTAGAGGACAAACTGATAGAGAAGAAGGGTCAGGAGGAAGCCTGGAACAAACAGCTTGAAAGCCATGAAAACAGAATTAGGAAAATAAATGGCATCATGAAACGTGCCAATGTCAGAATTATTGTGATCCCTGAGGGGGAGGAGAAAGACAGAAAACTAGAGGATATAGTTGAACAAATTCTCCACGAAAATTTTCCCAATCTGGCAAATGGGACCAGTGTACATGTCCTAGAGGTATTAAGATTTCCCCCAAGATCATAGAATCTAGAAAGATCACAAGACACCTGATGGTGAAAATGATGAATCATAATTTTAGACAGGAGCTCTTGAAAGCAGCTAGAAGGAAGAGATTCCTTACATACAGAGGAAAGCCCATCAGAATAACATCAGACTTGTCCACAGAAACCTGGCAAGTCAGAAAGGGCTGGCAAGATGTATTCAGGGCACTAAATGAGAAGAGCATGCAGCCAAGAATACTTTATCCAGGAAGACTGACATTCAAAATGCATGGAGAGATAAAGAGCTTCCAGGACCGGAAAGGTTTACAAGAGTATGTGACCACCAAGCCTGCACTACAAGAAATATTAAGGGGAGGGGGGTTCTGTGAAAGAGGAAAAAAAACAAGAATACCATTGAGCAGAAATTTATGGAGACAGTCTAAGAAACAAAGACTTCACCGGTAACACAATGTCAATAACAACATATCCCTCAATAATCACTCTCAACATGAATGTCCTTAAGGAGCCCATAAAATGACACAGGGGTGCAGATTGGATAAAACAAGAGAACCCATCCATACTTTGTGTACAAGAGACCTATTTGGAACCTAAGAATACACACAGACTGAAAGTGAAGGGATGGAGAAGCATCTTCCATACCAATGGGCCTCAAAAGAAGGCTGGGGTAGCGATTCTCATATCAGATAAATTCGATTTTAAACTAAAGACTGTAGTCAGAGATATAGAAGGACACCACATAATTCTTAAAGGGTCTACCCACCAGGAAGACCTAACAATTGTAAATATTATTGCCCCCATTATGGGAGCAGCCAATTACATTAAAAAAAAAAAACTGCTAATCAAGATAAAGAGTCATATTGATATGAATACATTATTCATAGGAGATCTTAACACACCACTCTCAGTAATAGACAGATCATCAAAGCAGAAAATCAATAAAGAAACAAGAGCATTGAATGACACATTGGATGAGATGGAACTTATAGATATATACAGAACATTCCACCCTCAAACAAGAGAATACTCATTCTTCTCGAGTGCGCATGGAACCTTCTCCAGAATAGACCACATACTGGGTCATAAATCAGGGCTCAACCGATACCAAAAGATTGAGATTATTCCTTGAATATTCTCAGATCACAATGCTTTGAAACTGGAGCTCAACCACAAGAAAAAGTTTGGAAGGAATTCAAACACCTGGAAGCTAAAGGCCACCTTGCTTAAGAATGCTTGGATCCACCAGGAGATCAAAGAAGAACTTAAACAATTCATGGAAACCAATGAGAATGAAGACACTTTGGTCCAAAACCTATGGGATACAGCAAAGGCGGTCCGAGGGGGGAAATACATAGCCACCTAAGCCTCCCTCAAAAAAAGTTGAAAACTCCAGAATACACCAGCTGTCTTTATACCTTAAAGAAATGGAGAATCAACGACAAATTAAGCCAACTCCACACATAAGGAGGGAAATAATCAAGATTAGAGCAGAGATCAATGAGGTAGAAACTAGAGATACAGTGGAACGCAAGAATGAAACTAGAAGCTGGTTTCTTGAAAGAATCAATGAGATTGATAAAGCACTGGGCAAACTAATCCAAAAGAAAAGAGAGAAGGCCCAAATTAATAAAATTATGAATGAAAGGGGAGAGATCACAACTAACCCAAGGAAATAGAAACAATCATCAGAAGTTATTATCAACAGTTATATGCCAACAAGTTAAGCAACCTAGATGAAATGGATGCATTCCTGGAAAACTATAAACTTCCAAAATTAAAGCAGGAAGAAATCGACAACCTGAATAGACTGATATCTAGAAAGGAGATTGAAGCAGTGATCAAAAACCGCCCAAAAAACAAGAGCCCAGGACCTGACGGATTCCCTGGGGAATTCTACCAAACATTCAAAGAAGAAATAACACCTATTCTCCTGAAGCTCTTTCAAAACATTGAAGCAGAAGGAAAACTTCCAGACTCTTTTAATGAAGTCAGCATGACCCTGATCCCCAAACCAGGCAAAGACCCCACCAAGAAGGAGAATTTCAGACCAATATCCCTGATGAATATGGATGCTAAGATTCTCAACCAGATCCTAGCTAATAGGATCCAACAGTACATTAAAGAGATTATCCACCATGACCAGGTGGGATTTATCCCTGGGATACAAGGGTGGTTCAACATTCACAAATCAATGTGATAGAACAAATCAATAAGAGAAGAGAGAAGAATCACGTGGTCCTCTTAATTGATGCAGAAAAAACATTTGACAAAATCCAGCATCCCTTCCTGATTTTAATGCTTTGAAGTATAGGGATAGAGGGAATATTCCTCAACCTCATAAAATCTATCTATGAAAAACCCACAGTGAATATCATCCTCAATGGGAAAAAACTGACAGCCTTCCCTTTGAGATCAGGAACAAGACAAGGATGCCCACTCTCACCACTCTTGGTCTACATAGTATTAGAAGTCCTACCAACAGCAATCAGACAACAAAGAGAAATAAAAGGTATTCAAATTGACAATGAAGAAGTCAAACTCTCTCTCTTCACAGATGATATGATACTTTATAAGGAAAACCCAAAGGACTCCACCCCCAAACTACTAGAACTCATTCAGCAATTTAGTAATGTGGCAGGATACAAAATCGATGTACAGAAATCAGTTGCTTTCTTATACACTAACGATGAAAATACAGAAAGGGAAATTAGAGAATCGATTCCATTGACTATAGCACCAGAAACCATAAGATACCTGGGAATAAACCTAACCAAAGAGGTAAAGGACCTGTACTCGAGGAACTACAGAACACCCATGAAAGAAATCGAAGAAGACACAACAAGATGGAAGACCGCTCCATGCTCGTGGATCAAAAAAATAAGCGTTGTTAAAATGTCTATACTGCCTAGAGCAATCTATACTTTCAATGTCATTCCGATCAAAATTCCACCACCATTTTTCAAAGAGCTGGAGCAAGCAATCCTAAAATTTATATGGAATCTGAAGAGACCCCGGATTGCTAAGGAAATGCTGAAAAAGAAAACCAAAACTGGGGTTATCACATTGCCTGATGTCAAGCCTTACTACAAAGCTGTGATCACCAAGACAGCATGGTACTGGCATAAAAACAGACACATAGACCAGTGGAACAGAGTAGAGAGCCCAGATATGGACCCTCAACTCTATGGTCAAATAATCTTCGACAAAGCAGGAAAAAATATCCAGTGGAAAAAGACAGTCTCTTCAATAAATGGTGCTGAGAAAATTGGACAGCTATGTGTTGAAGAATGAAACTTGACCATTCTCTTGCACCATACACAAAGATCAACTCGATATGGATAAAAGACCTCAATGTGAGGCAGGAATCCATCAGAATCCTAGAGGAGAACATAGGCAGGAACCTCTTCGATATCAGCCACAGCAACTTCTTTCAAGATATGTCTCCAAAGGCAAAGGAAACAAAAGTGAAATTGAACTTTTTGGACTTCATGAAGATCAAAGGCTTCTGCACAGCAAAGGAAACAGTCAACAAAACAAAGAGGCAACCCACGGAATGGGAGAAAGTATTCACAAACAACAATACAGACAAACGGCTGATATCCAGGATCTATAAAGAACTCCTCAAACTCAACACACACCAAACAGATAATGATGTCAAAAAATGGGCAGAAGACATGAACAGACACTTCTCCAATGAGGACATACAAATGGCTAACGACACACACAAAAATGTTCATCATCACTAACCATCGGGGAGATTCAAATCAAAATCATTGAGATACCACCTTACACCAGTTAGAATGGCCAAAATCAACAAGACAGTAAAAAACTTGTGTTGGATGTGGAGAAAGGGGAGCCCTCCTACACTGTTGGTGGGAATGCAAGTTGGTGCTGCCACTTTGGAAAACAGTGTGGAGATTCCATAAGAAATTAAAAATAGAGCTTCCCTATGACCCTGCAATTGCACTACTGGGTATTGACCCCAAAGGTACAGATGTAGTGGGGCAAAATAACACAGAGGACATGTGGAGATGGAGAGGAGAAGGGAATTGAGGAAAATTGGAGGGGGAGATGAACCATGAAGAGACTGTGGACTCTGAAACAGAATCTGAGGGTTTTGGAGTGGCGGGGAGTGGGAGGTTGGGTGAGCCTGGTGGTAGGTATTATGGAGGGCATGTATTGCATGGAGCACTGGGTGTGGTGCATAAACAATGAATTCTGGAACACTGAGGAGAAATTTTAAAAATAAATAAAAAGATAAATAAAAAATCCATTTGTAATGTCTTAAAATTATAAAATATTTAAGAATAAATGTAGCAAGTTTTAAGGAAAACATGTACTCTGAGAGTAAAATATTTTTGAGAGAACATAAACACCTTAATAAATAGAAGAAATACTGTTTTTGGATAGATGTCTCAACATTATTAAGAGGTGAATTTTCCCCCAAGTTATTTCCAGATTCACACTCTCTCAAGCATAATTACAAGAATGTGTTGAAAACTTTTCCAAACAGCTTTTAAACTCATATGGAAATAGAAGAGTCCTAAATTAGGTCCCACAACATTAAAAGAGAAAGAATTTGAAGATCTTACACGATCTGATTTCCAGCGATGTTACCAAACTGCTGTGTTCAAAATGATGTGGCATTTTTATAAAGATACCTGAGAAAACCAACAAAGCAGACTAGAGAGCCCAGTAGTAGACCCACACATATATGGTCAACTAATCTCAGCAAAGTCTGTAGTCAATTGAGTGATGAAAAAATAGTTTTTACAAAAAATGAAGGTGGAAATATTGGGCATCATTACTGCACAAAGCAAACAAAACAAAGAAAGCAAATCAAACATTTATCTATATATCAAAACAGTAGAGATTAATTTAAAATGGACTTGGAGCTATCTGTGGAGTGTAAAAGTTAAAAAAAATTGGTGTAAAACATAGGAGAAGATCTTCATGACCTTGGATTACAAGCAAAATTTTCTAAACATGTGGAATGAAGGTGTCCCAAAGAGGGGTGCCTTGGTGGTGGTGAAGTTGGTTAAGCATTGGAATGCAGGTTTGGGCTCAGGTGGTGACCTCAGTGTTCTGAGGTAGAGCACCCTTGCTAGACTCAGCACTCGGGGTACAGTGAGTTAGAGAATTTCTTTCCCTCTCCTTCTGCCCTTCCAATATGCCAATTCTCTCTCTCTCTTTCTCTCTCTCTCTCTCTTTTTAAAATAAATAAATATATCTAAAAAATGTGTCCATAATAAATGATATTTTGCACTTCACTAAAATTATAATTATGAAGCAGAACTAGTATACAGAAAAGGATGAACTAAACAGTTGAGGATGTCAATTAACTGGTATTCTTCTCTAAGGGTTTTCCACGTGCGTGCACAGGAGAAAGTTAGAGATATGGCCAGCAGTCTCCTGAGGTGGATCTGTGCAGGCTAGCTCTGGAGCACAGCTTGGCCAACACTGGACATAATGCTGGTGTAGACAAGCTCTAAATCACTGGGTTAACCTGTCCTTTCAGATGAAATGCTAGAATCCCTCATTTCCTCAGGGTTATTAAACATTTAAAGCTCCAAAGGAAGCAGGAAACCAGAATAAAGCATTTTCTTGCTTCAAGTGCTTTCTGGCTACTTGAACTAGTTATTCAAACTTTTGAACCTTCCGTGTTTTTATCTACATAGCAAAGCTAATAATATGTGTGTCAAAATATGCATTATCATGAACAATAAGTAGTATAATAAGCTTAATCCAACCAACCAACTCTCAGCAAATTTTTGTTATCCTTTGGTTAAATACATTGATCTGAAACACATTAAATATTTTAAAGTTTGATCTCCTGACCCTTCTTGCATGTGAAAGCATCACATGCACGGGCTGGCATGTGGGAGAGAGAGAGACTGACTGGTTTCAGTGCAGGCAGATGAGGCTGAGTCTAAACCACCTGTGACTAGCCAGTGAGCAGAGAAGGAACCGAATGGGAAACACATTAAAGATTTTGCTGTACTTGGCTTCTTTCCTCTGATCTTTCCACATTATTTTTGTATTTTCTCCCTCCCAAATTATGGAGAAGTGTTGTTTCTTTCTTTCTTTTTTCTTTTCTTTTCTTTTCTTTCCTTTTCTTTTCTTTTCTTTTTTCTTTTCTTTTCTTTTCTTTTCTTTTCTTTTCTTTTCCCTACCATTTTCCAACATCTCATGCATCAATGCTAACATCATACCAATTTTAATACCACAAATCACTGATTTCATTTATCTACCTACCCTGACACCAAAGATCTTGATAATTTCAAAAAAGAACAACAAAAACAAAAAGGACTCTCAGTGGCTGTCTTTGGTGTTCCTTGTCCTACCTCATTACTGATTTCCTGAAAACAAACCTGATACTATTATTACTATAATTCCCCTTCTATCCTTCAGAACACTGGAAGAGCACATGGCAGCCACACTATAGCTTTGGGGGCCTTCAGGGAATAAGGGCCAATTTTTTGTCCCCATATAAGCATCTGTAGAACATTTATACCCAAGAGCACCAAGCACATTTATGTGATGATAGCTTTGCAACACTTGGTCCAAGACCTGTCTAGAAATGCCTTTGGGAATATACTTACATAAAGATTTCAAAAACCTATTAATTCTCACGTTGCCACATGTTTGTATTCTGTTCCTCTGAATGAAATTGTCTTCAGGAATAAGCCTAAAATAAAGGGATGATTCCTAGGACCTATATACTTGTGTTAGTTTTGCAGGAAAATATATAACCCATTTTGCTTATTTTCTTCCTGAGCTGTCATTAAGCAGCTAAATCAGCTTTTGAACCTCCCAGGCTGCTTCCCTGAGGGATGAAGATCTACTTCTTGCTTCAAAGAGTCTTAGTGAATATTGGAAGTACACTTCTCTTGTAAATTGTAGAAAGTTTAAGATTTGTTGAAATTTTCAAAATATTTGCAGAGAATTCATGTGGGTGTGCTTGAATTCCAGGTTTGTAACTCTCTGCAGTGGATTCCAGGTTTTGGTACTAGGGATAAACTGGCAGAGTAAGTATCTGAGAAGGAAATGTTTCCTGATGCACCCCCAAATGTGACCAGACAGTCACTCGGATCTTATGGTTAGTCAATTACCTTTGTCACCTTGGTTTGTGAAGGGTCCCACCATACATGTGCTAGAATAACTGCGTGCTCTTTATTTTACTTCTATACAATTTCATTCTAAAGCATATAGCCTCTCTTGAGGCATATGACAATTTGATTACTATAAAAATGTTTCGGCACACTTGAGTTTTCATGGCACATTAGCTATAAGCAGAATTCTGTGTTTTGTGGAGCAAAAGAGTAGAGTTAGATAAACCATCTTCAAGTAGGCAGTCAATTTCATTGATTCCCCAACTCTTGCATAAAGGCTGTCTTCCATTTTCTGATTAAGAAACAGTCAAGTTTATGCTTGAATGTGTACTATATCAGAATTTTTTATATTTCAAAACACCTGCCTTCCTAAAACAGAGTAGTTTCATCTGAGTCAACCATGGTAAGTTTATAGCACCCTACATTCTGTTACACTAAGGGAAAGTTTGAATGTGTAGTAGATGCTTTTATCTAAGTATGACAGGTTCTATTCATTCATAAACAGCAAAATCCAAAGGTACACATAATTTTTATTCAACGATATCAAAACTAAGCATTTGCATACCTTTTTGTAGAGAAAAAAAATTGGAATAGTGATTAGCATTAAGAAATGGGTTAGGATAACCAACGGATTATGATATTAACAGAATTTCAGTAACAGATTGTTCAAACTGGAGTTTATTGTGATCATACTTTGTAAACCCATATTATGAATGCTCTTTTTTATTTTCTTTATGTTTCCCTTGATTCTGTGTGTGTGTGCATGATAATCTATGGTCCTAAAGTAGCCACTCAGAGAAGAAAGACTGTAAAAGAAAAATGACAGTTTTGAACCACACACGTTGCTGGCTATTTCACATTAGCTCATGTATTCCTCACTAAAAAAATTCTGAATTTAGGATTGATATCTTAGTTGTGAAAGGAGAAGGAGGAGACCTAAAGAGATGAATGCATTTGCTCAAGAATCACACTGGTCAGTTGATTTGAAATGCCTCAGCGCTTCTACGTCTTCCTCTGTTGCTGCTGTTTCAACCCCTTGTTCAGTGCTTGCCTCAAGTTCTTTATTTACCAATTGTGCCTTTAGTTTTTCCATGAGAGGGGTCCTTGGTATCACTTTATTGTTTTATGTCAGTAAATCTCCTCAACTGACTTCTCCCTCTTCCCTTTACCTCTCCTAACAGCACTAATCATAGGGTAACTTTCCTCAGAATACAAGCTGGGGTTTTGTGCTACTGGAGGTGAAATTCCAAAGATGATCTAGAACACAAGCAGGAATCCTGATGAGGAATTTGCATTTTTGTAAAACTGAGGGCAATTTATTTCAAATGTTTTAGAATCAGCAAATCCTAGAATACATGTATTCTTTTCTGCTCAGAGGACTCAAAAGAGTTTTTCCATACTGTCCTTCATGACATCCCTCTCAGTGCTCTCCCATGAATGATAGCCCCAGACTGAGGAAGAAACAGGATTTCTGTCTTTTAACATTTATAGTGTGTTACTTTTCAGTCTTGAGAAATTACTTAAATTCTCTTGCTATGTCTCTTCTGTGTAGAATCAGAGATTTGAATTGGTCAAGTGATTTCCACATTTTTATTATTCATGGTCTACTTTGATAAAAGTTATCTATAAATCAATTTGTTTTAGGTATATCTGAAATATCAATGTTGTTTCTACCTCATAAACAAAGATTATTATTCATTGTAATAAGCAGAATATTGGTCAATGATTTTCACACCCTAATGCTTTTCAGTACTCCTTAGTTACAGTTAACTGCTGAACACTCTGTGACATAATGATTTTATTCTGTTATATAAAGGAGGACAGGGATCCTTGACCCTGAAAGCAAAGTAGGAACAAATTGAAAATTTGTCTATTTATGAGGTTAGAATTTTGAATAGTAATTTAAAAGAGAATTGATGTCTTATGGTATAGAGTATTCTGAAAATACCATAGCTGTCACCTATTTGCCATCTAAAATCTTTTTGAGGAATATCAATAACATAGATATTAAATCTGGGAGTCTCTACAAATGGTGGTTGCTAAATCATATTGTAACATTTTGTATTTTAAATAGACATTGAGGGACCCAAATATGTCTGTCACTTGAGAGTCAGACTAACATAGAAAGTAGGCTACCTTTGTAAACCCACTAGAATCAGATATTCCTTCTTTAGTGGGTAAAATAGCTCTTGGATGGTTTCTATTTATCCCACAATTATTTTATACTGATTAAATGATATCTTAAGATATACATTGAACACAAAGATGTGAATTCCTTAATTTTTCATTTATTCCTTATTACAAAAAATATCACTGAGTTCTAACTCAACAGAAAGAGTGTCTTCAAGTTACTTTCAGTATCATCCCCTTTTATTGGCATTTGATCTTTAGATTGTATCTCAATATGAAGGTTTCTTACAAACCATGACAAGGGCATAATTCAAAAATAGGTGGGCAATTCAACAATTTTATCTTTCCTTTATCAATTGCTATCACAAGCATCAATGATAGCAATATTTTTGAAATAGTATTTAACTCATGAAATGTAAGTACAGCAAATGAATGGGTTTCTTGAGTATTTTTGAGGATTTCAGTCCTTAATTGATATTCTCTCTTTTGCTGTATTGTTTTCTCCTGCTCTTTGCTTTTATTGTGAGAGCAATTCCATTGGTTTAACACAACCCATTGACAATATCTGACCTGGTAGGAAAGTATAGTATGCGCAACATGACTTACAATTCGTAGTTCAAACAAATGTGCATTTCTTCAGGATTCATTCCCAGAAAATTAAGGCAATTTCCTGAGATCATTTTAAAAGAAGGAAAGTTGAGGGGCCTGGGTGGCTCAGGTCATGATCCCAGGGTCCTGGGATCGAGCCCCACATTGCGCTCTCTGCTCAGCAGGAAGTCTGCTTCTCCCTCTCTCTCTGTCTGCTGCTCTGCCTACTTGTGATCTCTATCAAATAAATAAATAAAATCTAAAAAAAATAAATAAAAGAAGGAAAGTTGATTTTATATGTAAGTTATAAGAATTGGGAAATATGGGGGGGAACTTTCCTTGTTTTAGACTTAATAATGTAATTAGTATTTCTTTACTGGAAGTGTTTATTAGAGTATTAATAAAGTATTCATAGTATTAAAGTATTAATAGCATTAATAAAATTATTAAAAGTATTAATAGACATATTAATTAAAAAGTGTTAATAACAATGACATGTATTTTCAAAATAGTATTTAAATATTTAAATAATTACTAATATTGATAAAACATGTAATTATTCTCATTATTGCATTATAAATATTTCATGATAGATTTACAAGACAGCATAAAAAGAATAAGCAGCTCAATTCCATAAACCAGAATAATTGTTCTTAACACTATTTATGAAAATATGCATTTTAGTAAATTATATATATAGTGTTCCTACAGTTAATATTCACCCAGAATTATCTTTTTTTTTTAACTTTCAGAAATGTAAGTCCTTATGGAAGCCTACACAAAAGCCAAATATATGAAAAACCAGAGAAACATCTCAGAATTCATACTTCTAGGACTTTCATATGACCAGAACATAGAAATGTTTTGCTTTGTGCTCTTCTTATTCTGTTATGTTGCCCTGTTGGCAGGAAACCTTCTGATCCTTGTCTCCATTCGATGCAGTTCCCTTTTTCACCAACCCATGTACTACTTCCTCATCCACTTATCTTCTATGGACATCTGCTACACCTCTACAGTTACACCCAAGTTAATTGCTGACCTGTTAGTGGAAAGAAAAACCATCTCCTACAGTAATTGCATGTTGCAGATCTTTACCATGCACTTTTTCGGAGGCATTGAGATCTTCATTCTTACTGCCATGGCCTTTGATCGCTATGCTGCCATCTGCAAACCTCTCCACTATGTGATTATCATGAATAGGAAAAGATGCCACCTCCTAGTCTTAGCTGCTTGGGCTGGTGGGGCCATCCATGCCTTACCTCTGTTTTCTATTGCAATTGGTTTGCCCTTCTGTGGTCCCAATGAAATCGATCACTACTTCTGTGATATTTTTCCTTTGCTAAAGCTGGCCTGTTTTGATACCTACATCACTGGTGTCCTTGTGGTTGCCTTTTCAGGTATGGTTGCCTTAGTAACCTTTATTGCCTTATTTGTTTCTTATTGGATAATATTGTTCACTTTAAGGAATCTCTCAGCTGAGGGAAGACGCAAAGCCCTCTCCACCTGTTGGTCTCATGTCACTGTGGTCATCTTATTTTTTGGGCCTGCAATCTTTATCTACCTTAGACCACCTACTACTTTTCCTGAGGACAAAATATTCGCTCTATTTTATACCAATTTGGCTCCGATGTTCAATCCCTTAATCTATACTCTGAGAAATTCAGAGATGAAAAAAGCAGTGAGAAAGGTTTGGTGCTCATCATTGTTTTCAAAGGACTCACACTCTTAATTTGAAGAAGTTCATTGGCTAATCGACTCTGAGAAAGAAAAGAGGAAGATGTGAATGAAGAAAGCAGGAACTAGATCATTGGGATTATGGACCATCACCATTATGAGGGGAATGAATGGATGCAATAGGACAACAGAATTCAAATGATCATTGAAAAAGTACTGATCCTTGCATACAAAAATTAATTGTGAACTAAGTTAATTTTGTGGGGTATTAAGAAGGTATAGATAGGGGAAACTTCATGAAAAAAAAATGAGCCAAAACAAATAAATCAATGATATATTATTAGTGAATTATAAAGGGAAATATCTTAATGATAGTTTTCTTAACACATTGCACTTACAGGCCAGACCACACAGTGATGGACGTTCTTTGGCAGTTCAGAAGTTGTAATGTTAAAAAAACATTAATAATAATAATCTAAAACTAAAGGAATTAATTTAAATTTCTGATAGTACATTCCTTAGTTCGTACAAATTAGTTGTGAGAATGAATAAATATTTAGAGTAGAATCTGTTTTATTTCTTTTAAGAATTTATTTATTTATTTATTTTTTAAAGCTTTTATTTATTTGTCAGAGAGAGAGAGTGAGCACTGGCAGATGGAGGCAGAGGGAGAAGCAGGCTCCCTGCCGAGCAAGGAGCCTGATGTGGGACTCAATCCCAGGACGCTGGGATCATGACCTGAGCCGAAGGCAGCTGCTTAACCAACTGAGCCACCCAGGTGTCCCAAGAATTTATTTTTTTTGAGAGAGAGAGAGAGCATGCACATGAGTGAGCGGAGCAGGGCTTCACGGGTGGCAGGTTAGAGGGAGAGGTAGGAACAGACTCCCCACTGAGCAGGCGTCCTGATGCAGGGCTCCATCCCAGGACCCTGGCAACTGAACCAAAGGCTCAGCTTTTTACAGAACTAAAACAATTTAGCAATCCCACTCCTTGGCATTTACCCAAAGGAGTTGAAAATTTATGTCCACAAAAAAAAAATACATATTTAACAGTAGGTTTATTCACAATTGTCCATACAACTGGAAGCAGCCAAGACGTCCTTCAGTAGGTGAGGATAGAAAAACTGCAACATCACACAGTGGAGTATTACTCATTGCCAAGAGAAATGAGCTACAGGCCATGAAAAGGCATGAAGATCCTTCCAGTGTGTTCCTCATGGCACTTGGCATTCAGCTCTATCACAAATATGAGATTCTTCTTAGCCTCCCTGTCACTAACTTTCTTCTTTCAGGTCTTACTAACTAGACTTTTAGGAGCTCAGTGTCCAGCTCATAACCCGACACACAGTAGAAGCTCAATAATAATTATTGAATGAATAGATGAGTCACAACTGTATCAAAATGATTGTGTTTTCTGCACATTCTTTTTCACCCTCGGTCTTTGTTATGAATCCTCTTCTGGGAATCCTCTAAGGTAACACGTGCCTATTCATTCTGATGATTCGCTTTCAATTTTTGTGCACCTTTTGTGTGTTTTCATCTGGGAAATCTTCCTGACCACCCTGGAATTTATTGTGTGTCCCTCAAACATGCTTGACCCTGTGCTGTCACTACGGTGTGTCACTATTACAAGGCTATTTTTATTTTTGTAAAAATTATTGATAAATTTCAATTGATAGTTATGATTTTAAAAGACTTTAACAAATGATGAAATAAAAAAAGTGTTCCACTTTTACCATGTCATTCTATGGTTTCAATACAATTCCAGTAACAATCTCAATAGGAATTTTAAAGAAATTAACAATTCCATTCTGAAATTTACATAGAAATACAAAAATTCAAAGGAATCTCAAAGTTTCAAACACACACACACACACACACACACACACACACACACACAATGTAGTTTGGATGCTCACTCTACTGAAATTCAAGAATTACTATTAAGCTCCCATAATCAATGCTGTGTGGTTATGGCACAAAGGTAGACATTGAGACCTTGGCACCAATAGAATGCCCAGAAATAGGCATAAATATATGAATTTTGACAATGATATCAGGTAATTTAATGGAGAAAATATAGACTATTCCATAAATAATACTGGATGTGTTGGATATCCATATGAGGAAAAAAGAATCTAAACCACAAACTCACCACATACCATACACAAAAATGAACTCAAAATGAGTATGAGGTCTACATGTTAAATCCATAGAAATGGCCAAAGAAACCATTTTTTTTAATTTAATTTCTTTTCATGTAACAGAATTCATTGTTTATGCACCACTCCCAGTGTTCCATGCAATACGTGCTCTCCATAGTACCCACTACGAGGCTTACCCAACCTCCCAACCCCCGCCCCTTCAAAACACTTATATTGTTTTTCAGAGTCCCTAGTCTCTCATGGTTCATCTCCCCCTCTGATTTCCCTTAATTCCCTTCTCCTCTCCAGCTCCTCATGTCCTCCATGTTATTTCTTATGCTCCACAAATAAGTGAAACCATATGATAATTGACTTTCTCTGCTTGATTTATTTCACTCAACATAATCTCTTCCAGTCCCATCCATGTTGGTACAAAAGTTGGGTATTCATCCTTTCTGATGGAGGCATAATAATCCATAGTGTATATGGACCACATCTTTATTATCCATTCATCTATTGAAGGACATCTTGGTTCTTTCTACATTTTGCCGACTGTGGACATTGCTGCTATGAACATTGGGGTACAGATAGACTTTCTTTCACTACATCTGTATCTTTGGGGTCAATACCCAGTAGTGCAATTGCAGGGTCATAGGGAAGCTCTATTTTTAATTTTTTATGGAATCTCCACACTGTTTTCCAAAGTGGCTGCACCAACTTGCATTCCCACCAACAGTGTAGGAGGGCTCCCCTTTCTCCACATCCAACACAAGTTTTTTACTGTCTTGTTGATTTTGGCCATTCTAACTGGTGTAAGGTGGTATCTCAATGATTTTGATTTGAATCTCCCCGATGGTTAGTGATGATGAACATTTTTGTGTGTGTCGTTAGCCATTTGTATGTCCTCATTGGAGAAGTGTCTGTTCATGTCTTCTGCCCATTTTTTGACATCATTATCTGTTTGGTGTGTGTTGAGTTTGAGGAGTTCTTTATAGATCCTGGATATCAGCCGTTTGTCTGTATTGTTGTTTGTGAATACTTTCTCCCATTCCGTGGGTTGCCTCTTTGTTTTGTTGACTGTTTCCTTTGCTGTGCAGAAGCCTTTGATCTTCATGAAGTCCAAAAAGTTCAATTTCACTTTTGTTTCCTTTGCCTTTGGAGACATATCTTGAAAGAAGTTGCTGTGGCTGATATCGAAGAGGTTCCTGCCTATGTTCTCCTCTAGGATTCTGATGGATTCCTGCCTCACATTGAGGTCTTTTATCCATATCGAGTTGATCTTTGTGTATGGTGCAAGAGAATGGTCAAGTTTCATTCTTCAACACATAGCTGTCCAATTTTCTCAGCACCATTTATTGAAGAGACTGTCTTTTTCCACTGGATATTTTTTCCTGCTTTGTCGAAGATTATTTGACCATAGAGTTGAGGGTCCATATCTGGGCTCTCTACTCTGTTCCACTGGTCTATGTGTCTGTTTTTATGCCAGTACCATGCTGTCTTGGTGATCACAGCTTTGTAGTAAGGCTTGACATCAGGCAATGTGATAACCCCAGTTTTGGTTTTCTTTTTCAGCATTTCCTTAGCAATCCGGGGTCTCTTCAGATTCCATATAAATTTTAGGATTGCTTGCTCCAGCTCTTTGAAAAATGGTGGTGGAATTTTGATCGGAATGACATTGAAAGTATAGATTGCTCTAGGCAGTATAGACATTTTAACAACGCTTATTTTTTTGATCCACGAGCATGGAGCGGTCTTCCATCTTGTTGTGTCTTCTTCGATTTCTTTCATGGGTGTTCTGTAGTTCCTCGAGTACAGGTCCTTTACCTCTTTGGTTAGGTTTATTCCCAGGTATCTTATGGTTTCTGGTGCTATAGTCAATGGAATCGATTCTCTAATTTCCCTTTCTGTATTTTCATCGTTAGTGTATAAGAAAGCAACTGATTTCTGTACATCGATTTTGTATCCTGCCACATTACTAAATTGCTGAATGAGTTCTAGTAGTTTGGGGGTGGAGTCCTTTGGGTTTTCCTTATAAAGTATCATATCATCTGTGAAGAGAGAGAGTTTGACTTCTTCATTGTCAATTTGAATACCTTTTATTTCTCTTTGTTGTCTGATTGCTGTTGGTAGGACTTCTAATACTATGTAGACCAAGAGTGGTGAGAGTGGGCATCCTTGTCTTGTTCCTGATCTCAAAGGGAAGGCTGTCAGTTTTTTCCCATTGAGGATGATATTCACTGTGGGTTTTTCATAGATAGATTTTATGAGGTTGAGGAATATTCCCTCTATCCCTATACTTCAAAGCATTAAAATCAGGAAGGGATGCTGGATTTTGTCAAATGTTTTTTCTGCATCAATTAAGAGGACCACGTGATTCTTCTCTCTTCTCTTATTGATTTGTTCTATCACATTGATTTGTGAATGTTGAACCACCCTTGTATCCCAGGGATAAATCCCACCTGGTCATGGTGGATAATCTCTTTAATGTACTGTTGGATCCTATTAGCTAGGATCTGGTTGAGAATCTTAGCATCCATATTCATCAGGGATATTGGTCTGAAATTCTCCTTCTTGGTGGGGTCTTTGCCTGGTTTGGGGATCAGGGTCATGCTGACTTCATTAAAAGAGTCTGGAAGTTTTCCTTCTGCTTCAATGTTTTGAAAGAGCTTCAGGAGAATAGGTGTTATTTCTTCTTTGAATGTTTGGTAGAATTCCCCAGGGAATCCGTCAGGTCCTGGGCTCTTGTTTTTTGGGCGGTTTTTGATCACTGCTTCAATCTCCTTTCTAGATATCAGTCTATTCAGGTTGTCGATTTCTTCCTGCTTTAATTTTGGAAGTTTATAGTTTTCCAGGAATGCATCCATTTCATCTAGGTTGCTTAACTTGTTGGCATATAACTGTTGATAATAACTTCTGATGATTGTTTCTATTTCCTTGGGTTAGTTGTGATCTCTCCCCTTTCATTCATAATTTTATTAATTTGGGCCTTCTCTCTTTTCTTTTGGATTAGTTTGCCCAGTGCTTTATCAATCTCATTGATTCTTTCAAGAAACCAGCTTCTAGTTTCATTCTTGCGTTCCACTGTATCTCTAGTTTCTACCTCATTGATCTCTGCTCTAATCTTGATTATTTCCCTCCTTATGTGTGGAGTTGGCTTAATTTGTCGTTGATTCTCCATTTCTTTAAGGTATAAAGACAGCTGGTGTATTCTGGAGTTTTCAACTTTTTTTGAGGGAGGCTTAGGTGGCTATGTATTTCCCCCCTCGGACCGCCTTTGCTGTATCCCATAGGTTTTGGACCAAAGTGTCTTCATTCTCATTGGTTTCCATGAATTGTTTAAGTTCTTCTTTGATCTCCTGGTGGATCCAAGCATTCTTAAGCAAGGTGGCCTTTAGCTTCCAGGTGTTTGAATTCCTTCCAAACTTTTTCTTGTGGTTGAGCTCCAGTTTCAAAGCATTGTGATCTGAGAATATTCAAGGAATAATCTCAATCTTTTGGTATCGGTTGAGCCCTGATTTATGACCCAGTATGTGGTCTATTCTGGAGAAGGTTCCATGCGCACTCGAGAAGAATGAGTATTCTCTTGTTTGAGGGTGGAATGTTCTGTATATATCTATAAGTTCCATCTCATCCAATGTGTCATTCAATGCTCTTGTTTCTTTATTGATTTTCTGCTTTGATGATCTGTCTATTACTGAGAGTGGTGTGTTAAGATCTCCTATGAATAATGTATTCATATCAATATGACTCTTTATCTTGATTAGCAGTTTTTTTTTTTTAATGTAATTGGCTGCTCCCATAATGGGGGCAATAATATTTACAATTGTTAGGTCTTCCTGGTGGGTAGACCCTTTAAGAATTATGTGGTGTCCTTCTATATCTCTGACTACAGTCTTTAGTTTAAAATCGAATTTATCTGATATGAGAATCGCTACCCCAGCCTTCTTTTGAGGCCCATTGGTATGGAAGATGCTTCTCCATCCCTTCACTTTCAGTCTGTGTGTATTCTTAGGTTCCAAATAGGTCTCTTGTACACAAAGTATGGATGGGTTCTCTTGTTTTATCCAATCTGCACCCCTGTGTCATTTTATGGGCTCCTTAAGGACATTCATGTTGAGAGTGATTATTGAGGGATATGTTGTTATTGACATTGTGTTACCGGTGAAGTCTTTGTTTCTTAGACTGTCTCCATAAATTTCTGCTCAATGGTATTCTTGTTTTTTTTCCTCTTTCACAGAACCCCCCTCCCCTTAATATTTCTTGTAGTGCAGGCTTGGTGGTCACATACTCTTGTAAACCTTTCCGGTCCTGGAAGCTCTTTATCTCTCCATGCATTTTGAATGTCAGTCTTCCTGGATAAAGTATTCTTGGCTGCATGCTCTTCTCATTTAGTGCCCTGAATACATCTTGCCAGCCCTTTCTGACTTGCCAGGTTTCTGTGGACAAGTCTGATGTTATTCTGATGGGCTTTCCTCTGTATGTAAGGAATCTCTTCCTTCTAGCTGCTTTCAAGAGCTCCTGTCTAAAATTATGATTCATCATTTTCACCATCAGGTGTCTTGTGATCTTTCTAGATTCTATGATCTTGGGGGAAATCTTAATACCTCTAGGACATGTACACTGGTCCCATTTGCCAGATTGGGAAAATTTTCGTGGAGAATTTGTTCAACTATATCCTCTAGTTTTCTGTCTTTCTCCTCCCCCTCAGGGATCACAATAATTCTGACATTGGCACGTTTCATGATGCCATTTATTTTCCTAATTCTGTTTTCATGGCTTTCAAGCTGTTTGTTCCAGGCTTCCTCCTGACCCTTCTTCTCTATCAGTTTGTCCTCTAGATTACTAATTCTATCTTCTGCCTCAGTTATCCTAGTTGTCAGAGAATTTAGATTAGATTGGATCTCATTGAGAGCATTGGAACATCATCCCTGGTGGCTCTTACCTCTTCCCTAATCAATTCCATTTTGTCACTAAAGGCTTTCTCCAACCTAGCCATTGCCTGGATAATTGTTAGCCTGAATTCCCTTTCTGACATACTATTTATGTCCATATCCAATATCTCTGATGGAGAGGGCACCGTCTCTTTATTTTTCCTCTTTGGGGCATTCCTCCTCCTAATCATTTTTGTGAGAGAAGGCTGACAGGATGTATAGCTGAATATATAAACCATGGTGCAGGCAAGGTGCACTCAGGAATGCTTTTCTCCACTGGCATCTTCTGGCCCTGTAGAGATCCAGAAGTGTGTAATTCTAATCTCAGGCTGATTTCATGGGTGATCAGAGTTCTTTGGTAGATAATCAGCTCACTTTAGGGGACCGGTTGAAACAGCACCTCCTACTTCTCCACCATCTTGTCACCTTTCCTCACCCGGCCCTCAGACAGTTCCAGGTAAATGAAGAGAAGACACTAGGAGCAGCATTCAAATTGTGAAAATGATTTTCGGTACTAGCCCCAAATGTCTGGGTGCCAGTGTCTGAAAATGAATTTTTAAAATCCAATTTCTATTTGTTATTTATGAGTACAAACTATGAAATTGAACTATGCATCTTTTGACCTTATATCTTGAAATTATGCTAAACTCACATTACAAAGTAGGAGAACTAAAATTGTCTGTACTCACATTCAAATGATGTGTGTGTGTGTGTGTGTGTGTGTATGTGTGTTGTGTGTGTCTGTGTGCACGTCTGCTAATGTAATACTGTTATATACACCTGCTTCCAAGGTAGTATTAAAGCACTTGTAATTATAACGGTTATATTAAAAAGAGATTAGTACTTCAGGGTTGTTAAGTATAGCAATATAGGACATGGATAAAAATCTGGAGGGAAGTCATTAACTATTACAACCTGAAATAATCTTGGTTCTGCCCTTAATTAGCATCTTGATCTTGGCAGGATCCTTAACTTCTCTATGTTTCTATTACATTATGTATAAACTATGTATAAAATCAATAGCAGGAATTATCTTACAGGTTTGTGGTGGGGATTAAATCAGCAAATGTCTGCAAAAACACTCAGACCCACTAAATATTCAATTTAATAAATATAGTTATTGTTATTATTACCATCAACCTAAGTCTTTGACACTCTCTCCTCATCTTAAAATGGATGGAATAATACCAACCACACAGGATGTTATCAGTATTCAATGGGATCCTATGAACAGAACACTTGCTACTATTCTGTGAATATAGCGATCAGTTATTGAGGTGTATACAAACACACACGCACACAAACACACACACACATATATGATTCTACATTGTATATATAACATATGCAAAATATATATACATATACACATACATAGTCATATGCATTAAAATACTATTTTTATGGACCGTACAGAAAGTATGAGTCATAAGTGAATATTTTGAACAACTCTATGTTAAATTTAAAAAGACTGACAATGCCAGTTTTTGTTGATGTTGTAGGGAAACAGAAACTCTCACACCTTGCTGGTGGAAATATAATATAGCGCTACCACTTTGAAAACACTTGACAATTTCTTGATATGTTAAAATACACGTAACATGGGGCGCGTGGGTGGCTCAGTTGTTTAAGCCTCTGCCTTTGGCTCAAGTCTCACTCCTGGGATCTAGCCCCACATTGGGCTCCCAGTTCCGTGGGAAGTCTGCTTCTCCCTCTCCTACTCCATCTGCTTGTGTTCCTCTCTTGCTCTGTCTCTCTCTGTCAAATAAATAAATAAAATCTTTTGGAAAAATTAAAATAAAATACACTTAATGTATAAGTCAGCAATTCAACTCTTAGGTATCAATCGAAGAAAAATAATAATCTATGTCCACAAGAAGGCTTGTACATGAATGTTCACATTTCATCATTCACTAGGGCCATTAACTGGACAAAATTCCAATGCCCATCGGCTAGAATAAGTATACAAAATATGGTAGAGCCATACAGCGGCTCACTATTCTTACTAAAGAGGAACAAACTGCCAATAATACAATGTGATAAACCTCTAAAACAGTATGGTAAGAGAAAAAGACAATATTTTCTTTTGGATGTTATGAAGTATGTGGCTTCACAAATGAATCAAGAGATAAACTGGGGTGTCCTTGTGATTCCATAATCTCTGACCAAAGCTCTGTGGATTCATTATGTCCCAGCAGTACCTGTCAGTGTGATAAAAATTGGATCATCAGTTCCATCCTGAACCCAAGAGTGACGATTCTCACGGTATATGTAGTTATCACTCACCTCAGCTGAGTTTATACACCATTTTTAAACTTATTCCTTCCAGTTCTTCTTCCCTTAGTAGCTTTCCAATCTCTTCAGAGACGGTTTTCTGTTTCCCATCTTTGCTACCTTATCATTTGGGAACACGTGTCTGTTATGTCACTCCTTCCCACCCACAAAACTGGCATTCACATGTTTCTCTGAACTGTAAATGGTATACTTATAAAATCTGAGTCCTCAGGCCTGAAGAAAAAAGGAAATAGCTTTCCAACAGACGATTCTGACTCCATTACTCACACCTCAGAAACTGTGGGTAATGATCCTGTGCCCTTGGAATAATCGAACGTCGTGTAAGAACTTTTTTGTATGTAAAGTTCATCATAAGTTGACCAGAGCACACTTTTTTGATCTCAGAATTCACAGTGATGGATGGGACTCAATATCTCTATGACAGGTCAAACATGGCATAGATTCTGAACCTGTCATATTTTAATTGTGAGGTTTGGACCAATTGGCTTCAAGTCCATGAGCCTTCTTGAATTAATTAATCTGCACATTTTGGATAAGCAGATGACTCAAAGGATTTTTTTTTTTTTTAACAACTCACCCCCTAGAAAGGCCAAAATATGGGACACTATCACCAACAGATGCTGGTGAGGATGTGGAATAACAGGGATTCTCATTTATTGCGGATGGTGCAGTCATTTGGGAAGACCCTTTGTCAGCTTTTACAGAACTAAAACAATTTAGCAATCCCACTCCTTGATTTTTACACAAAGGAGTTGAAAATGTATGTCCATAAAAAAACCCGCACATGCATGTTTAACAGCTTCTTTATTCACAATTGCCCATACAACTGGAAGCAGCCAAGACATCCTTCAGTAGGTGAGGCTAGATAAACTGCAACATCAGACAGTGGCGTACTATTCATTGCCAAGAGAAATGAGCTACAGGCCATTAAAAGGTATGAAGACCCTTGCAATGTGTTCCCCATGGTACTTGGCATTCAGCTCCATCACAGATATGAGACACGTCTTGATCTTCCCAGTCACTAACTTTCTAGTTTCATGTCTTACTAACTTGACTTCTAGGAGCTCAGTGTCTGGCTTATAACCCGACACACAGTAGAAGCTCAATAATAATTACTGAATGAATAGATGAGCCAGTAGCCACAACATATTGAAACAATTAGATTTTTCTTTTTCACCCCCTGGCTTTTGTTATGCATCCTCTCCTAGGAATCCTCTCAGAAAAAAACACGTGCTTATTCACTCTGATGATTCCCCTTCAATTTTTGTTCCCCTTTTTGGTATGTTTTCATGTGGGAAATTTTCCTGACCCCCTGGTCTTTGTTGTGTGTCCCTCAAACATGCTTTCATTGTCCCCCTGTGCTGCCACTATCTTCCCATTTATAACATGGTCTTATCATATTCTGCTCCCCACTGGGTATCTCTTATTAGATCTGAAGCTCTTTGATTTCAAGACCTTTGTTCTGCTCTATTCAGCACTGAAGGCCCAGCAACCATCAATGTGTCTGTTATATTTTCTGTCTGGAAATATCTATTGATTAATGAATGGGGAATATTACACACACACATACACACACACACACAGATATAAATGGAATATATTTATCCTGATGTTGTTTTGTGTATAGATGGAACCACTTATTTTTTAAAACTTTTCATAATGAAATGTTACCTAGAAATAATCTAATTAACAGAGAAAAATGGCATGATCAGCTCACATTCATATCATGACAAAATCTTGCTGAACGCAGGGAAAATATCAATGTAAGATATTTGCTCCTTCATTGAGAATCTCAGTTTCAATCTTTGTAAATACATAGTTTACTCAAGAGTTCAAAAAATTTTAATTTCTCAAAGAGATCTCACTAGAAATATGAGTCAGAACCAGATAAAAGCGGGAAAAAAAGTCCCTTGTCTCCACTAATATTTCTTTGGTCTAAATTTTCTTGACGTTATTCAACTTCCTTCATGTCATTATTCACTCATTCAATGTTTATTGTGCCCTAGACATTGTGCTGACTTGTAGAAATGATTCCTATCAAATACTCAAGTACTCTATGGAGTGTGACTTTATTTAATAGAAATTCCTCTCAGATAAGATGCTCATTAATTTGAGTCATGATTCTTTGTAATGGGTTAGCAGCCTAAGATGGTTAACATGAACAATACAATATGACTCTGAAGTCTACAAGGGAATTTGGGAAGTTGGGGTAATCTTCATTACCCCTCATAGGTTAAAGGGCTCTTCACTTTTACAATGCTATAGTCATTTTATACTCTAATTTTATAGGAAGCATGTTATATAATCAATACTGGTATATAAAAATGAGCAGAATTCTTAATAAAATATGTTAGATTTTATAGATAGTGAATATATAGATAGTGACTATTCATAGTGAATATGAATATATATGCCAATACTACATGCTGTATATATGTGTGTGTGTGTGTGTGTGTGTGTGTGTGTGTATGTAAAAGCCATAGTAATTTTTTTCTTTCTTGCACACATTTCTGGTCCACTCAGTTCAGAAATTAGCATTCATAGTAGTTTATTATCTCTTTATTTGGTAGGTATCCTTTCTGAGAACTTCCAAAATGTCCTTTGACCTTTGTTTTCATTGAAACAGTTTTGAGCTCCAGGAATATTTATTTCTCACTTGAAATAGCTTTTCTACTATATAATGTCCTCATGGCATTTTTCATCTGATCATTTCGTAAGGTATAAATTAAGGGGTTTAACATCGGTGTTATCATAGTGTAGAACACTGCGACGGCTTTATCAATAGATAAAGTAGTCACAGGTCTCATGTACTCAAATATGCAGGGCACAAAGAATAGGATAACTACTGTGATGTGGGAGACACAGGTGGAGAGGGCTTTGCGCTTTGCCTCCAAGCTGTGGTTCCTTAGGGAGTACAGAATGACCACATAGGAGATGACCAAGAGGAGGAAGAGGAAGACACAGATGAAACCACTGTTGGCAGCAACAAAGATCCCTAGAGTGTGAGTATCAGTGCAAGCAAGATTAAGCAAAGGGTTCAGATCACACATAAAGTGATCTATGATATTAGGGCCACAGAAGGGTAAAGGGATGATAAAGAGGATCTGTATGGCTCCATGAAGAAAGCCTCCCACCCACACCACTCCCATTAACAGGCCACACACCCGCCGATTCATGATGGTCGTGTAGTGCAATGGCTTGCAGATGGCCACATAGCGGTCATAGGCCATCACAGTAAGTAGGATGATATCAGCACCTGCAAAGAAATGTCCTCCAAAGATTTGAATTATACACGCATTGAATGTGGTGGTCTTCTTTTCACGGAGTGAATCGATGATCAGTTTAGGGGTATTAACAGAAGTATAACAGGCATCAATGAAAGAAAGATAGGCCAGGAAATAGTACATGGGAGACCCCAATAATGGGCTGGCAGCGATAGTGACCACGGTGAGCATATTTCCTACCTCAGAGATGATGTAAATCACCAAAAAGACAACAAATATGATTTTCTGCATCTTTGGATTCTCTGTGAGCCCCAGTAGAACAAACTCTGTCACGTTGTTTCTATTCTCCATTATTTCATATTATGAATAATTGCATTACCTGAAAAAAATTACTTTTTATTAATGTAACCTTGATTGTCTTAAGTTTTTCCATCTAGTAAGTAATACATACCTAGATTCTATTGAATTGTGGATTCTCATGTGGTTTTCTGAGATAGAAAATAAATTATGAGTTCTTTAAGATTACATAAATTATTCACTCATTGAAATTTCTGTTGAGTATGGCCATAGGGAACTTTGTAAACACACAGGCAGGAAATCATTTGTGCACACTTCATCATCTGAGGTGATTAGTCATGTAACAGGAAGTTGTCAATTGAATACATTAAGTAAGAAAGGGGAGGTGGTTTATGATGTAAAAGCTGTGAATGCAATGTTAGGAATTTTCCCTTTATCCTTAGGAAATGGGAAACCATGAGAAGACAGTGAGAATATACATGGAAAAGTGAAGAGGAATTAGAGGAAGAGATAATAAAGGATAAAATTTTAATAAAGTTCTTCATGTGTCTTGGATGAAGTGGGGTGAAGTTCAGTAAGAGGTTGGAAGCCAGAGACAGAAACCTCAGTTAAGAGATTATTTATTGGGGCACCTTGGTGGCTCAGTGGGTTAAAGCCTTTGCCTTTGGCTCAGGTCATGATCTCAGGGTCCTGGGATCGAGCCCTGCATCGGGCTCTCTACTCAGCGGGGAGCCTGCTTCCCCCTCTCTCTCTGCCTGTCTTTCTGCCTACTTCTGATCTCTGTCAAATGAATAATAAAAAAAAAAGATTATTTATTATAGTTGACATAGGATTAACAGGGTGTTGATTGTCAGTATGTAAAGTATACAAAAGCTACTATAAAAATAGTTAATAATGTTTATTTTTATATATAATAATATTATATTTGCTAATGATATATATATATAGAGAGAGAGAGTTTAATAATTGATTAATATGTTCGTGTATGATAGCAAATGTTGTATAGATAGGATCTCATTAAATACTGATAACATCCCATTTGTTTGGTATTATTCCATCCATTTTGAGATGAGGAATCAGTGTCAGAGAATTAGGTTGATGATAATAGTAACAATAACAATGTTTACTAAAAGTGAATATTTAGTGGACTTCATTGTTTTTGCAGATGTTTATTGATTTAATCCCCACCACAAACCTGTAAGATAATTCCAGTTCTTGTTTTGGCAATTATTTTATATGTTAAGTAATAGAAACATAAAGGAGGTAAAGATTCTGCCAAGATCAAGATGCTAATGAAGAGCAAGAACTAAGATTAGTTCAGAATATACTTCTTCATGGTTTTCCTCCAAATTATTACCCGTGCCCTATATTGTTATAATTAACAACATTGAACTAATAATATTTTTCTTATATGACCACAATAATTGTAATAGCTTTATTACTATTTTCGAGGCCAGTGTCTATAACACAATTTCATTAGGACACACACACACAGAGAAATGCTTGAACTCCCAACTATCAAGTAAAAAAAAAATCAAAAATGAAAAGGTCAAATAAAAACAAAAAATGTGGTACTATGTTTATTGAAAGCCTTTTTTCCTTGACTTCTCCCTCAGACTTAGTTCTCCCTACTATAATTCATCTCCAAAGCAAACCATCTGTTTTTTTTGGTTTTTGGTTTTTGGTTTTTTATTTTTAGTTTTCTGTCACGCTTTCAAACCATCTGTTAAATGTTGAAAAGGATTTCCACTGTAGTTAAGTGCTTTGGTTTGAAAATCAAAAAGACAAGGTTAGAATTCTGATTTTTCCACTTGCTTTTTCTTTTATCTGCAGTACCTTCCTAGCACATTATATCCTTGTTTCCTCAAGTATAAAGCAAGATTAATCATATCCAAATGAAAGATTTTCATGAGAATTGTTTAAGGAAACTTACTTGAACATATCACCACCGTGTTGTATGCACAGAGAACTTTCATCTATTTTGTAACTGTGTAGGCACCTACGATATAGGAATTATTGACATTTTGAGTGATAATTATGCAACCATTTAACTGTGCAAGAAGTTCAGGAAGAATCCTCTCCAATTTTACTTTTAAAGAAGGTACACAGACTCAATTATCCGTAGCCTTTGTTACCAGAAAGAATTCTCTATTCATGCTTGGATAACACAGCTGATGCTATGTGTCATTTATTATTCATACTATGCCTCTTCTATGTGAGAAGTGTATTTCCATTGTGTTTTCATTCTCATGATTAGTCTAGATTATTAAACTGGCTGTCTCATTGCAAAAGCATGCTGTTTCATGACAAAGAGCAGGGTCCTACAATTGGCTTCATTTCCTTGAGTTTCAAAATTATTTCTGTCAGCTTAGGTGAATGATATTTACCAACTATCTTTTCAAGAAATGGGGCGAGGATGGAATGCTTGAATCCTATATTTGAAGGGACTGAAATAATGATTAATATATATGGGAGGCAACAATACTTAAGATGCATCAGCAATTTTGCACACTTACCTTACAGACTTAGAAGATCTTAATGATGTATGGAGGTGTTCAGAAATAATCCCATCTTCAAACTGACCTCTTCTCAGATAAGTAACTTTCAATATGAAAGATAAGACACACCCAGTAAGAGACTGGTTAAATAATTTGATACCAAATCAAGTTTTTAAGAAAGTGTTTTGGTCAATCCAAAGCTTCCTTCTAGCCTAAAGCCTCAAAAAAATTTTACAGAACAACTGGAATTTGAATTTAGAATGGATTATTTTAGAAAAAATATGGAGAAGTCATCTACAGATGGCTCTGGTCCCATAGGGAAGAAGCAAGATGTATGGAGTAAGCACATTCAAATGGGTCATTCTGAGCATATGAATCTTGCTCTGCAAACGGAATCAACAAAAATCATATTCACCTTACGCTGCATGCATACTTAAAGAGTTTTCCATAGGTTCAAGGACCTTGTCACAGTGTTGTTACTTTTTCTCCCAGGAATTAATTATCTCCTCTGACAGAAAGGATTTGTCTAAGAAACCATGCTGAAGAGATTGTTTAACAAACATCCAGTTTTGAATAGGGAATTGCATGCCCCGTACTTGGAATCCAAACACATAGGAATACCCTTTCTCTAAATGCACCTGAGCTTCTAAGAAAGTGGAATGTTAGGCAAGTAGAAAAATGGCATAATTCCAGTGTGGTGACCTGTGATATATGTAACCTATTGATTCATGTCATAGAGAGAACTTTTGCCTTCTTAGCAATAATATAACTTCTCTGGAACCTGCTACAGATTGCTTGAGAGCTAGAGCAGTGAGGGCATGAAATCAATGGCCAACGTTTTAAGGTTCTTGACTCCAAAAGCTGTTTTTGTTTGTTTGTGTTCACAATCACTAGGAGACAGGAGGTAAAAACAAACTCTAAGAAGCTCCCAACTAGTTATCTTTGGGATTCATGGTTTGTTCAGCATGGATTACTAGGCACCGTTAAAATTGTGGAGGCAGATCAAAACACAAGATGAGTCCCAATTTTCTACAACTTTGTCACTTAGTACTGTTGTTTCCTTTGAGTAACTCTAGGAGACCTGTGGTGATGTATTGTTGTTTTAATTTGCTTTCTCTGATGACTAATGACAGTGAGATTTTGTTTTTCATCTTGTAGACCTCACACTCATTTTGAGTTCATTTTTTGTGTATGGTATAAAATAAGGTTGTGGTTTAGATTTTTTTTTTCCTCATAGATCCGATATAATTTGTGGAAAAGTCTACATTCCCCATTGAATTACTTGACATCTTTGTAAAATTCATATAATTAGGCCTATTTCTGTACATTTTATTGGTTTCAAGACTCAGTGTTTACCTTCGTGCCAATACCACACAGCATTGATTATGGGAGCTTAATAGCAATTCTTGAATTTCAATAGAGTAAGCATCCAAACTACATTGTGTGTGTGTGTGTGTGTGTGTGTGTATGTGTGTATGTGTGAATCTTTGAGATTCCTTTGAATTTGTGTATTTCTATATAAATCAGAATGGAATTGTTAATTTCTTTAAAAATACTGTTGAGATTGTTATTGGAATTTTATTGAAAATATAGAATGACATGGTAAAAGTGGAATACTTTTTTATTTCATCATTTATTAAAGTCTTAAATCATAACTATCAATCAAAATTTATCAAATAATTTTACATTAATTCAAATGGCCTTGTGATACTCTTTCATTCTGTTAACTTAGTGAATTACACTGATTTGTAAATGCTCTATCAGCCTTTTATTCCTGGAATAAATTCCACATCACCATGGCCAATTGTTTTTTAAGCAACATTGATTTTTTTTGTTTGTTTGTTTACTTGTATTCTGTGTAACATCTTTGGGTGTGGATTCAAAAGGGATAATTGTCATATATATATATATATATATATATTTTTTTTTCTGCATATAATGTGACTTGGCATTTAGGCAATGCTGCTTTTATATAATTAATTGTGTAGTATTCTCTCAATTTTCTGAAATACTTTGTGTAGAATTTGTATTATTTTTGTTCAGGGTTCCACAAGTGCTATATAAATTTTAGGAACAACTTTCCCTCTAACAAAAATAAAACAAAACAAAACAAACAAAGAAACAAAGGCTATTGATAGCTTCAAAGGGGTTGCAGGGCATCTGTAGATCACTTGAGGAATATTGCTATCTTAATTATATTATAGTCCTCTAATCCATGAATATGAACTATGTTTCTCTTTCATTAAGTTTTCCTTTATTTCATGTAAAAGTCTCTCATTCTTCCATTGCAGAATTATATATACAAAATCTAAGATATGGAAACAATCTTACTGTCTATAGATGGAGAATGAATAAAGAAAATGCTCATTTACCATTCTGAAAAACCTGTGGCCCTTAAGAATTATGCTAAATCTACTCTGCTTATGTTCTCTAAGTAGAACAGCAAAGGCTGGATGACAGCACATCTCTTTGCAACATGGTTTACTGAATATTTTAAACCTACTCTTGGCACCTGATATTCGGGGGGAAAAAAAAAAAGAATATGCCTTTCCAAATATGACTGCTCATTAACAATGCACCTGGTCTTCCAAGAGCTCTGATGGAGATATCCAAGAAGATTTACATTTTCATGCCTGCAAACATAACATCCATTTTTCAGCACATGGATCAAGGAGTAGTTTAGACTTTCAAATCTTATTATTTAAAAAATACATTTTTGTAAGGCTTTGGTTACTATAGATAGGGGTTTCTTTGATGGATCTGGGCAAAGTAAACTGAAAAACTCAAAAGAATTCACCACCTCAGATACCATTAAGAACATTTGTAATTAAGATATTAAAATATTGACATTAATAAGAGTTTGGAAAGAAGTTGATTTTAACTCTCATGAATGACTTTGCGGGGTTCAAGAGTTCAGTTTTGGAAGTCACTGCAGATGTGGTGGAAATAGCAGGAGAAGGAAAACCAGAATGGAGCCTGAAGATGTGATTGAATTGCCATAATCTCATGATCATGATCAAATTTTAACATATGAGGAGTTGCTTTTTTTTTTTTTTTTAAAGATTTTATTTATTTACTTGACAGAGAGAGAGATCACAAGTAGGCAGAGAGGCAGAGAGAGGGGGGGAAGCAAGCTCTCCGCTCAGCAGGGATGCTGAGGCAGATGCGGGGCTCCATCCCAGGATCCTGAGATCACGACCTGAGCTGAAGGCAGCGGCTTAATCCACTGAGCCACCCAGGCGCCCCAAGGAGTTGCTTTTTATGGAAGAGCAAAGAAAGGGGCTCTTGAGACGGAATCTACTCCTGGTAAACATACTGTGAAGATTGTTGAAATGACAATAAAGGATTTAGAATAGTAAATACAATTGGTAGATAAAGCTCTAGCAGGTTTTGAGAGGATTGACTCCAGTTTTGAAAGAAGGTTCACTGGGTAAAATGCTATCAAACAGAATCTTTGTGAAAGGAAGACTCAATCAAACAAAACTGATTTGCAGCAAAACTCATTGTATTTTAAGAAATTTCCACAGCCACCCCAACCTTCAGCAACCACTACCTTCATCATTCAGCAGCCATTAACATGACAAACTCCACCAGCAATGATATTAAAACTCTCTGAATGCTCAAATGATGATTAGCAGTATTTAGCAATATAGAATTTTACATTAAAAAAAACATTATTTTTTAATCTGCTACTGCACACTTTATGGAATGCAGTATAGTGTAAACATAACTTTGATATGCACTGGGAAACCCAATATTTATTGAATCACTTTATTGTGATATTCACTTTATTGCAGTGGTCTGAAAATAAATCAACAATACCTGAGGTAGGCCTGTGCTTTACCAGGCTCTTTAGAACTCTGCCTTAGCCTTCACTTCCTGCTTGTGTAGAGCCTAAAGGTCATGGAGTACTGGTCATCCTAGTGTCTCCTTGAACTCTTCTGAGTGTTCATCCAGCCCTGAGCTTGTACAGATTATCCTCTAGATTCCCTGCTATATACACAGGTGGTTCTCACAGCCGTTGTTCTCACATTATCTCCTTCCCAAGCCTCATTCTTTCCAGAGTTTTCAGTCATTTGTCACTTTCATGATCTTATACCTTGCATCAGGCACCTATGATGAGAGTATCTGCCTCAAATGATTTTGGTAAAATCTACCCTGCAGACCTCCCCAGCCCTGGGAAGTCTTCCAGGCAGATGAAACAAAATCAAGCCAGTGAGGCAATTCTTGGTGGAGCCAACAAAAATGCAAAACATACCGCCAGGATCATTTGAGGTCAAGGTCTGTACACCTCTGATACCAGCAAGCCCCATGAGGAATGTGGGCCACCATCCTCATGGCTGCCATTGCTGAGAAGTAGGAAATGGTGGGTAGGTTAAAATTCCACTATCTTTCCCCCCAAAATGTAATAGCTTCTTTCTTCATTAATCATTCCACTCATTGTTGTCTCTTTTCCATTAGGCTTAATAGTTACTAAATTTTGGGAAATGGCTCAGCAGTAATTTAAAGAGCTAAACAGACACCTAAGATATGGCCCAGACACTCCACTGGTATTTATGCAAGAGTAATAAAAGCGCATGTACATACAAAGAGTTTACAAGAATGCTACCAACAACTTTAATGTAACAGCCAAACATTGTAAATAATATTTTTTTCCTGGTAGGTAAATGAGTGAACAAATTGTGGCACAGCCAAGCAACAACACTACACAGCAAATTAAAGAAAAATTTGGTTACTTGATATTCCATTATCTAATACTAACATAAATTGTGTCTATTTTAATTATATATTTACTCAATATTGTATATTATTCTCATGATCAGGCACTAAGCAACTCTGCTATTTCTAATATCTATAGAATCTTTGGATTTTATATGTGAATGATCATGTTATCTGAAAATTTATCAGCTTTATTTCCTCCTGTCCAGTTCTTACAGATCAGATTTTTGTCTCATTGTGCTGCACTACAGGGTTGTATAGAATTGGTGAAAAAGATCAGCAATTTGTCTTATTCTTGATGTAAAAGAGAATATATCTAATTTAATCCCTTTATGATAATGCTTTAAGGATGGCTTTTTTTTTTTTTAAGATTTTATTTATTTATTTGACAGACAGAGATCACAAGTAGGTAGAGAGACAGGCAGACAAAGAGGGGGAAGCAGGTTCCCCACCGAGCAGAAAACAAGATCCGGGGATCATTCCCAGGACCCTGGGATCATGACCTGAGCCGAAGGCAGAGGCTTTAACCCACTGAGCCACCCAGGCACACCTAAGATAATATTTTAAGAAATATATATAATAATATTTTAAGAAATATTATTTTTAGTGGTAAGCAAGTCCCTTTATATTTTAATATGTTCTTGAGTTTTGATATTGGTAAACATTTATATGATGAACATGTAAATTTATCACATACTTTTTCTGCATCTATTGAAATAACTTTTTTTCACTTTTAATTTCCAGTTTGGTGGACATGTTCATCAAGTTTCTAATAATAAACTATTAAAGGATATCTGGGATAAAACTTGGTAATGAATCTTAATTTTTATGCAAAATTAAAGTAATTTAATATTTTGTTAAGACATTTTAGAGTCAATTTCAGAGAGGGAAGTTTCAGTGATTAATTATATTTCCTTGTAATAATAGTCTTGCAAAATGAATTAATGATAGTTTGATTTTTACTCCTCTATGAGAAATTATAAAAGATTGGGAGAGTTTATTTTGGAAAACTTTGGTAAAATGTTTTAAATCCTCAGGTGCCTGAGTGGCTCAGTTGGTTTAATGTCCGTCTTCAGCTCAGGTCATGATCCCAGGGTCCTGAGATCAAGCCCCACATCCGGCTTCTTGCTATGCAGGGGACAGACTCCCTGCTTTCCCCTCTCACTTCATCTCTCACCCAGCTTGTGCTTTGCTCACTCTCTCTTTCTCTCAAATAAATATACAAAATCTTTTAAAAAATGTTATAAATCCATTTGAAACTCATATTTCTTTTATAGTGTTATTTTTAATTAATTCTAATTTTACTAGTTATAGACTACTTATCTTTTATAATTTTTCTGGAGTTGTGTATAGTATTTTGTAGAAACATCTTTTTCAGCTTACACTTTCAAAATTATTGACATTTTGTAGTTGATAATATTTTATATTTTGCCTCTCCCTTTTCATCATTAGTTATATTATTATTCACTAATATTACATAATCATCTTTTTTTTCTTTTGTATTGACTCATATTGCTAAAACTTTGACTATTTTGAAAGGTTTCTCAAAGATCCAATGTGAAAATTTATTTCTCTTTCTTTTTTATTTCTTGCTTCTTTTTATTTTTCACTTTGATTTACCTTATGTTTTCTCATATTACTTTTCAGTGTGCTTCTGTCTTCTAAAGATAAAATCCTTTTCAGATTTTCTTTTTTTCTAGTGAAAATATTAAGGTTATCATTTTCTTTAAAAGTATCATTCTCCCTGTATCCTACAAACTCTGAGAGGTAGTATGTTCCTTATATTTCAAGTATAGGTATATTTTTAAATTTCCAGTATGATTTCTTAATGAATTAACTATGTTTCACAGTATAATTTTAATTTTTAATAATGTATCTGTTTATGTATTTATATTCATATCTACCTAGATCTAGATGTAGATCTACTTATAACTTTTATTGAGCTCAGATTTCTGTATAATGTCACCTTTTTAAAAACATGGTGATGCTCTTTAAAATAACTTTTAGCTAATTTTATGTATACTCCTTCTATGCATACAAAAATACGTACTCCTTGTTAGATGTAAGCTTTTATATGCACCTCCATAAACTTTTAATTTCTTTTGTTCAGATCTTTTATACCCTCTGGATTTAATTCCTTCTTTAGTCATCCATATTGAAAAAGGAACATTGAAATCGTCCACTGTGAAGGTGAATTCACATTTTTCTTCATGTGGATTTATCTAAGCTTGCTTTATGCATTTGGAGACTAGATTGCCAAGTGTATGCCTGAGGCAGGGTCATGCAGCAAGAAGACAGAGTCAAACATCATACTTTACAGATAGTATTGTAAGAGGGTTGTAAGATGTGGACAGTTGTAGGAAAATCACAAGGAATGTAAATATCCTGGAGCTAGTGGAGCTGAGTACAATCGAGTACAGTGGGTGCACAGAAGTGGCAAGCAGAAGTGGAAATGAGCAATGCAGAAAAAAAAAAATAAAATTAGACTTACATGGACTTAGCACGGACCCAGGAGGATTGCTGCTATGAACGGAGGACTCCAATTTACACAACCTGATTCACTCGAAGTAAAACAAAAACACACTAAAATAAGGAAAATAACTAATTATGCATTGTGGCATTTCCTAATTCTGAGACCCTTATATTTGATGTTACCTAGTGACATAAAACAATGTATATGACTTCTAAGATTCCAATGGTTGTAATTAGCCATTGAGAATTGTTTCAAAATCTTCATGCTAATGACAATGACTCTATGTTGATGAGTAAATATTAATACTTTTCTATACTTCCTTTGCATATTTAGCTCTTTACATGATGTGAGGAATTAAAAATATATATGTATATATAATATACATCTCCAGTTTTTGAAGAAATTATTCTAGGAGAAGATGGAGAGAATAATAGATATTCACATTATATCAGTGCTAGAAGAATAGAAAAGTATTGAATCATTCAGCTAATCACCCTCAAGAGATACATCAAGGGGAGCCTGGGTGGCTCAGTCAGTTAAGCATCCAACTCTGAATTTCAGCTTAGGTCATACTCCCTGGGTCCTGGGATCCAGCTGGAGTTCGGTTCTGTGCTCAGCAGGGAGTCTGCTTCAGGATTCTCTTTCTGCTTCTGACTCTCCTCATGCTACTCCTGTCTCTCTCAGATAAATCAATAAGCAAACAAACAAACAAATATATAAATCTTTAAAAACTATATAAATCAAATAAGCCTCAAGGCCACCTATATTACCACTATAATAATATGGGCTTTATTTTTCAAATTATAATCACACACACATTGGCTGATGTAAAATGCCTGTGGGAGGTTTCCCCTGAGGACATACACATGCTTTAATTCATGTTATTCCCAAAAATGTTTTCCTGAAACGTTCTTTGGATGAAAGATAAACAGGAGGGTAAGAGGTGTTCCATGTCGGTTTGCTATTACATAGTACAGATACAAAAAGTAAAAGGAACCAACTGAAGGATCACCTTGATATAAAATATACAAAAACATTTTATATATGTATGGATATATAGGATAAAGAGAAAATAATTGTAATTTCTATAGGTTTTCATTTAATACAGGATTTGATCTCCTAATTTAAATTTTAAGTTCCTCTCTAATAATTGTGTTGGTAGATATTTTTAAAAGAAGGCATTCAGGAAAATCTGGAGTGCAATTGATGAAGGTTTTATGCCTTCATTTGTATTTGGGAAAAGGCATCTAAGGACAGTGAAAAAAAAAAAAGTATGAGCTTCCAAATCATATGGAATAAACTGGTGATTTAGATGTAGACCTCCCTCTTAGTACTTGTGCAACCTTGGATTCAAGATTCCTTATTTGCAAAACAAGGACAATAATACAGTAGCCCATTTAATCCATGTTTCAAGTTTCACGGTTTCAGTTACCTGTTGAAAAACATGGTGCAGAAGCAGATGACCCCATTTGATGTGTTATGAGAAGGTCAACAGCAGCCTAAGGCTATTTCACGATGCCTGCCTCCTTCACCTTACTTCATCTCATCTTGTAGGCATTTTATCATCTCACATCATCAGAAGAAGATAGGTGAGTACAATAAGGGTGACTACACTGTGATATATTGAAAGAGAGAAGGGGAGAGAACTAGCAAGGAAAAGGGAAAGAAAGGAAAGAGGAAAAGGGAGGTTTTATGGATTCCGTACCCTCCCCACCCAGGGGATTCCCAGAAGAAAGTTTATAGGAGCTGTTATAGATCTTTTTCTATATCAATTTCTATTTTCACAGCTTGTTTTTAAGCACTGTAGGTTGAGCAGCACTCGACTTAGTGGGAAGAGATGTTCAGGCTTGCACCAGTGTTCAGAACACACCCTAAACCAAGAGTTGCATTTCCTACTGTCTAGATTCTCTAGTTTTTGTTCTCTGATTTTAATGAAAAGCTACCCTGGGATTTATGTATCTCCTTTAACTGATCCTATTCTTCCACATAATGTTTAGGCTTGGATCTTCTCAACTGATACATAAAGAAGTATTTTGCCAAGCTCTATGCTGAAACCAGAACAAATTTATACCAACACCAAAGTTTTTTACTTATTTTGAATGTTTGTCTAGCATAAAATCTTCAACCCACCCCCATGGCAGAATACAAAGTCAATAGGTAAAACCGATTAATTGCTGAAGAACACCCTGTTTTCTATTTTCTTATACAACTGTGTGTTCCTCTCCACACATTTTTGGGAGTACTCTTCTATGGACTTGACAAGTTAGAACCATAAGACCTTTCATTTTGTATTCTCCAACGAACTCCATTTTGCTCTCAGAACAAGACAAATGGATCCAGTATTTTAACTTCCACTTACCAACCGGGGAGGGAGGATGAGAGAGAATGAATTTCTCAGTGTTGACAAGAAAAAGGTAACAAGACATAGGACCCTGGATGCTCCCCTTCATGAGCAGTAGATGAGAGATCTGTTCACCTCAACACACTGTCCCCCTCTGGTACCATGAAAATAATGCATTAACAGTCTTTTAGGAAAATCATGATTTTGCTGTGGTAGACACTTGGTAATGGGTAAAATGTGATGGCTCAACATATTCATTCTCTTCTCCTAGATCTACAGCATTTAAGTGGCTATGCTGTTTAACTGCATGATTAAACATCCAGAACATTCTTTAATCACCCTGAGTTTTTCAATATGTCAACAGAAAATAACTGGCTCTCTGCAGTGTTTCTAACATTTTATACAGCAACCTCTAAAATGTGTCTTCAGAATGATTTGGGAAAATGGAAGTCTTTTATATAAAAATAACACCATGTTCCCATATCCAGATGCCAAGATTGTGCCTCTGGTTTTCCATTTCCTGCCTCTCCTGAATCTTGACAAAATCTGGTTCAAACTGAACCTCAACGAAACTACCAAGAAGGCGAGTCATTGAATTTGTGATCAACTAATTCAGGTTATTTATCTGCTATGATTAAGAATCTTGATTGTGATTCTATATCATGAACAAATATTTACTTCTCCTGAATGTATAGAATATGGTGTTGGATTGGGGCTTTGTAAGTTATTGTCAGTAGCATATGGAAGGGAAGAGAATTGCTTAGGTTTATTTGAGTGTTAATGGCAGAGATGAAAAACAAACAAACATGTCATTGAAGGAGGTGGAAAACAGTTCGAAGTCCTTTTGGTCAGTGGATAATGTAGCATAACTTTCAAGAGCACAGAATTTGGCATTTGATACTGGTTCATATCTTAGGTTACTGTTTACTATCTGAATGGATTGGTGTTATTGTCTGAACCCACCCAGTTGTGTTCCCCCATATATAAAAATCAGCAGAATCACTGCTGGGTTATTATGAGTTAAATGCATGCAAAATATTCATTAAATTCCCAGGATTTAGTATGCTCTCACTAAACATCATTTGAATAATGATCTCTGTCTTACACCAGACAGACTGTAAACATTAAGTGCAAAAATTCCTCTGTGATCTACATATTTTTTCATATAAAAATACTCCAAATATTTAAAGTACTACTAAAAATGTCATATGTTCCGTATCATTTCAGGTGAATTAAGTTTCTGTTGTGTGTCTGGACTCACCTCAATCTCATGGAAAATCAGAACAATGTCACAGAATTTGTTTTCATGGGACTATGGGGAAATAAGCAACTAGAGTTATTCTTCTTTCTCTTGTTCCTGCTGTGCTACCTGGCTGTCCTAATGGGAAACTTCATCATCTTACTCACCATCACCTGCAGCCATCTAATCGAACAACCAATGTACTATTTTCTCTGTCACCTTTCCCTCATGGATCTCTGCTACACCTCCACGGTGGTCCCCAGGCTAATCAGGGACTTAGGCGCAGCAAGAAAAAACATTTCTTATAACAACTGTATGACCCAGCTCTTCACTGCCCACTTGCTGGCGGGTGTGGAGATATTCATCTTGGTGTCCATGGCTTTAGACCGCTACGTTGCCATTGTCAAGCCCCTGCACTACATGGTCCTCATGAGCCGGCGGAGGTGTAACATGTTGGTCTTCATGGCCTGGGGTGTGGGGTTTTGGCACTCTGTCGCTCTGTTGCTCATGGTACTCAACTTGCCTTTCTGTGGTCCTAATCAGATCGATCACTACATATGTGATGTGAAGCCTCTTTTGAAACTGGTGTGCAAAGACATTCATGTTGTTAGTATCTTAGTGATTGCAAATTCAGGAATGGTGGTGGTTGTCATTTTTCTTGTCCTGGTGGCTTCTTACATTCTCATATTATACAATCTTAGGACATACTCCTCTGTAGGGAGGCGCAAAGCTCTCTCCACCTGTAGCTCTCACATAATGGTGGTTGTTTTATTCTTTGTGCCCTGTATCTATACTTATGTTCTACCTGCCGGGAATGAGAACAAGGATAAGGAAATCTCTGTGTTTTACACTGTGATTGCCCCCATGCTGAATCCTCTCATCTATACCCTGAGAAACATGGAGATGAAAATCGCCATGGGGAAGGTGTGGTCTAAAATGGCACATTCAGAATTCAAGTCAAGAGGCTGATTTTCATTGTGCTTTCAATCCTGTGTCCCCAGAGCACTGACCACTTGTGATCTCATAGAAAGCATATGAGCTCTCTTTGCGGAGCTGGACTAGAGAACCTCTGAAGTGAGTATGAGCCAAAGAAGCAAGTCATTGTAATTCAGATTGCAATCCGCACTTTAAAGTGTCCAGTTAGTTCAGTTGTGAGCACTTGAGTTTGAGGAATTCAAGAAATGCCTTTCCACAGCTCATCTCTGATCAAATCACTCATTTCCCCCCAAAAACTATACGGATCCCTATTTTCCTTGGAACAAAATCCAACCTTCTCATTTGCTTATCATATTTGTCCCCAAATTGGTTCAGCTCTAACTGGTACTATCAGAGGTCATCACACTGGAAGAAAGTATGGTGTTACAATGACAGAATTTGGGGTCAGGGAGAGCTGGGTGACATAATGACTCTAAGTTTTTATCTCTGGGTTTTGGCAATTTGATTTAATTATGTGTGTTTCTATGAAATGGGGTAATATTATAGCTCATGAAGATATACTATCACTTGGACTAACACACGTGAAGTTTTAACACAGCATAAGGCACATCGAAAAGCCAAGTTATGTAATTCCTTTTTCCCCGTCTTTGCTCCTGTGTGTCCCTTCTCCTGGATGCTTTCACTCAGCTTCACTGGGTCCGTCTACATTCCCAAACACACTCTACAATCTGTCAGCTTTATGGTTGTATATCAGCTCTCTCCTCTGCTTAGGATTCCCCACACCATGCTTGAGGGTCCATGTCTTACCTATAATTCACACTGCTCATTTTTCCTATTCAGGAAGACTTGGCAGATCGAGCAGACTAGAAGTCATTCTGACTCCTGCCCTGTTCTTTTGTTGCTATTCAGCAGTATGTTTTCTCCACTTGAAATAACCCTATGTCCTATTAAGTGCTTCTTCTTGTGAACTGTGCTTTCACTAGTTTGTCTGAGAAGGAGGAGTATGTGCTATCTCTATCTTTCTTTTTATCTTTCATTTTTTTCTATCAATAAACTTGGCACAAATTAAGATGTAAACAAATAGTAACTGAATTAAATTCTATGATAATAATCTTTTTTTATGTGACTATATGCATTTTTCTCACATATCTAGAGCTTGTCCTTGTGTCATGAACAATCATGCATTAACCACAAGATAAGTGATGTCAAAAAGGCTAAGAATTTAACGTATAATCTCATGTGCCTATAAAGGATATAATGAAATTAGCAGACCACCAGATGCTTAGAATAGTTTTATTTTATTTTATTTCATCTTATTTTTATTTTTATTTTCTGCATCAAGGCGACACTACTCACTCAATCATTGGTTACCTCTTTGTCCATGGACTCACAATACCCAATCTCAGCTCTGTGCTCCATTCATATTCATTTGCACATTTGTCTCTGCCTAGAGATTTGTCTTTTCTCTGCAAAATGATTACATTGCTTCCACACAAACTTGGCTTCAGTTACTTCTACCCCCAGAGCCTATGTCATGGAGGTAGTAGTTGTTGCCTAGTGCCTGACACCACTCATTTGATCTTTCAACTCTTAGAATCTTTCACATTGGGGCACCTGGGTGACTCAGATGGTTGAGTGTCTGCCTTCAGCTCAGGTCATGATCCTGGGGTCCTGGGATCAAGTCCCACATTGGTCTCCCTGCTCAAGGGGAGCCTGCTTCTCCCTCTGCCTCTCTCTGTCTCTCATGAATAAATAAAGTCTTTTAAAAAAAGAAACTTTTGTATATGTAACTAATATTTTCTTATTTCTCTAGATTCATGCAAGCCTCAGGAACATGATGGGAAAACATTTTGACTGTACCAAGGACATAGTTTGACATGTTATTCAGAGTTCTGTTTGATGGCTTAATACAGAGTCTTTCCAAAATGTTCTGGATATTTTTTTAAGTATATAAAGTCCATGTACCCTTGTGTTTGTATCTAGTGGGTATGTCTGAGCATGTATTATTTGGGGACTCTTGGGACTCTTGGAGTTTTTCAGGAAAAGTCCCACCACGTTGGAAAGAATGCCTGCAATGAAATTAAAAAAAAAAAATTTCCTCTCATATTTTCTTTTTCCAAGGGTCCACAATATTTTATTGGCAAAATCGGATGACATTGTATGAAAAGCTGACAAATAAAATATAACAAACTGAATTACTTATCAATTTGTTGGTAGATTCTGGCCATCTGTATAGGAATTTATTTTTTTAAGGATTTTACTTATTTATTTGTTAGAGAGAGAGAGGGAAAGGGAGAACACAAGTAGAGGGAGCAACAGGCAGAAGCAGGTTATACGCTGAGCAAGAAGCCTGATGCAGGACTAATCCTCAGGACCCCGGGATCATGACCTGAGCTGAAGGCAGATGCTTAACAAGCTGAGCCCCCAGTGTCCCACTCTATAAAGGAATTTATTGCTAACTTAAAATCTCAATTTTAGTTAAAGGAATATCTCTCATCAACGAAGAAATCTGTTACACAGTTTCTTTCTTTATGCCCCAGAGCTATCAGAAAATACCAGGCTGGAAGAAGCTTAGATATCTTGCCAGGGGTCTAAGGGAAGGATTGGAGGCCCAAACTAGGTGTGGCTGTAAGAGTCTTATGTGACTCCCTGCCCCAGCCCCCTTTCCTAATCCTTCAACTGTGCTCAACCTTATATTTGTCTGTAGGCATCCATTGTGACGGCTGATTCAGATATTGACCCTAAATCATCCACCAAGAGATATTAGCAAAATCAAAATGCTCTCAAAAAGTTGATGATTTAGGTACAGAGTGAAGGCTGAAGTATTTGGAATTGATTGCTTTGAAATATCTATTTTATGTGACACCATAATCATGGGGGTCTCTGGTGATGACGAGAATACCGGAAGAGCTGAAATCAGCCCTCAGGATGGGCTGTCAGAGCAGGATGGAAGGCCTGTCTTCACCTCTGGACCTCCCCATTTCTGTGTCGTTCATATAATAGAGCCTCCTTGGTTAGAGTAAGTTCTCACATGCAGGTGATTCCGAGGGGATATGGTGTGCCTGGTGTATTTTGGTGGCCAGGAATTTAAGGTCTCAGTTAGGAAGTCTTGGTTAGGACAGCTAGCTGTATGATTTTGAGCATAGTTGACATGACATTCCTAGTTGAATTCTTGACATATGGTAAATATCCTATACGTGATTGGAACAGTTGCCTTTGTTTTAGGATTTTAGAATTTAAGGATTTTGTTTAGAGGTGTTAAATAGTATGGCCAGTAAGAGGCTCTCTGAGTGTGCAGTTTCATGTTTTTTAAAAACTGTGTTCCTTACCTGTCTATTAACAGCAACAAAAGTTCTATTCCTATTAAATTAGAAAATTAAACACTGATATTTCTTGTCTCTCCTTCCAGTTGGGGCTATCCACTAATGAGGGAGGGAGGTAGCAATGTTGGTGTTTTTATCTGTGCAGGAAACTATTGGCTTAACCAGAATTTCTTTCCTGAGGAGCAAGTGTATCCCCTCACCTTGCTTTTTCCTTTGAAGGAAGGAAAAACCTTGGAAGCTTTTGAATGGCTGCCTCTATTTACTAAACAGCCTGAAGATTGGCCATTGGTCGCTTTTTGTGTGTGCAAGGTTTTCTGATTGGATGGATTCTCAAGCACTGTTAACATATTATGTTCTTCAAATTCTTTATCTTCTATGTTTTGCTTTCAGGAATATTATTTAGTCCTATCCATCCCATATTAAAAATTGTATGATAAATTTGTGAGATAACATATGTATAATGCTTTTGCTGTTCCTTTTACATAGCATATGTTTTACTGAAGCATTGTTTTTTTCTTCTGAGAGAGTTTCCTCACTGTTTTAAGACTTTCTTCAGAGCTTCTTTGCTCATAATTCTTTGTTGAGCTGCTTCTTGTGCATCATGCAAATATGCTTTCCTCAGGCTCTTCCTTCAATTCATCCAAGTAAGCAAACTATAATTGAATTTAGTTCTGAATCCAACTAGAGAGGTTTCACACCGTAACCAACAAGACAGTTAAAAATAGGTTCCTGTCCCTTGTGACTCCTGGATTGCTTGACCTTTCCATTTTGCTGAGATTCTTTCCCATGTGTCCCATCCAACTGGGTACATGTTGGAAGAAGTCTGGTCTTAGAGTTTTTGGTTTTTGACTCTAAAATAACTCTATGATAATATCATTTGAAGTACACCTATGATCATTTTCCCTAGTTGAGCTTAATTTTGTCATTGGCTTTTTGAAATTTATTACAAACAAGGTCTTGTTCTTTACCTGTGAGCCATATGGTCAAGCAATGCAACATTGCTTCCAAAGACCAGGTATGAATCCATAACTAATGATGTTTTATCTACATAGAATTCACAATGACTTGGAATTATTCATGCAGTATCTAGAGGTAGAAGGGCTAGAGAATTGGTCATTAAATTATTTATTTATTTATTTATTTATTAGAGAGAGAGAATGGATAGGTGGGGGGGGGGAGCAGAGGGAAAGGGAGAGAAGGAGACCCTGTGCAGAGCAGAGCCTGATGTGGGTTCAGTTCCACGATCCTGAAATCATGACCTGAGCCAAAACTAAGAGTGAGATGCTCAACTGACTGAACTATCCAGGTGCCCCTAGAAAATAGCTTATAACTAGCTTGAGTAGATATCACCAACCTGGATTTCAAGTTTTTATACAAGGGAACACTAGTTTTCAGCAATGTATGTGATCCATTCCCCATATTGGTAATTTGTGGGTTTTTTGTCTCTCTTTTCTCTTGTTTGATCTTGATGATGTTTTCTGAGTTTTATTAATTCTTTTGGAGAATTAACTTTAAGCTTTTCTTTTTCTCCATTTAAGAGGACAGTTATGTCAGTTATTTATTTCCTTAGTTTATTATATCATTGTCTATATTTTGTTTGTATTTTTTTTTCATTTTATTTTTTTCAGTGTTCCAAAATTCATTGTTTATGCACCATACTCAGTGCTCCATGCAATACGTGCCCTCCATAATACTACCACCTGGCTCACCCAACTCCACCACCCCCTCCCCTCCAAAACCCTCAGTTTGTGTCTCAGAGTCCACAGTCTCTCATGGTTTGTCCCCCCCTCTGATTTCTCCCAAATCACTTCTGAGATATCACCTTATACCAGTTAGAATGGACAAAATTAATAAGACAGTAAACAACATGTGTTGGAGAGGATGTGGAGAAAGGGGAGCCCTCTTACACTGTTGGTGGGAATGAAAGTTGGTGTAGCCACTTTGGAAAACAATGTGGAGATTCCTCAAAAAATTAAAAATAGAGCTATCCTATGACCCTGCAATTGCACTACTGGGTATTGACCCCAAAGATACAGATGTAGTGAAAAGAAGGGCTACCTGTACCCCAATGTTCATAGCAGCATGGCCACAGTGGCCAAACTGTGGAAAGAACCAAGATGCCCTCCAGTGGATGAATGGATAAAGAAGATATGGTCTATATATACAATGGAGTATTATGCCTCCGTCAGAAAGAATGAATACCCAACTTTTGTATCAGCATGGACAGGACTGGTTTCATTTTATTTCTATTTTAATTTGGTTTTAGTTTCTGGATGTTGATGCCTTATATGCTTAAAACTCATTGATTACTACATACAGCTGTTTTCAATAATAGAAGTTATATCACTACACGTACTACAGATTTTTAAAATAAAAATAAAAAATAGAGTGTTCATATTAGGGCCAATAAATTCAACACTTTAGACTGAATGAAAAATTCTTCAAATGATGTAAATTACCCAAGCTCCTGAAATTTCAAGATATATATTCTCAGTGGCCCTTTATTTGCATCTTAAATTGATTTAATTTATTGCCTTGTCCTCATACCCCTTGTGCAGCTAGATTTGGTGTGAATTCTGCCCAACAATAGAGAAAAATAATTTCTATTCTACATAAATGCTCACAAAAATAAAACAGAAGTGAACACATCTAAACTCATTTCATCAGTCCAGCGTTTCTTTGGTACTTTTAAATTATGTTAGGTTTTCTAACATTCTCTAGAATTTTCTTTACAGACAATTATGCCTTGGTGAAAACTGCTGATTCTACCAAACTCTTATTCAATATGAGAGACTTTCTTTTTTTATGAGTTTAGCATGGTTGTGCCATACAAGATCAATATATAACATCAGTTGTATACTTTGTACTGGAAACTACAAAACAGAAAGTGGATTTTAAAATTCAATTTCCAATAGCATCAAATATACAATATACTTAAGGAAAAATAAGACAAGATAGGGGCAAGACATACACTGAAAATGTTATAAAAGCTCTGTTGAGAATATATGAAGAACTTAATAAATAGAAACAGATATTGTGCTCCTGGGCCAGATAACTCGATACTCTTTGGATGTGAATTATCCCCAAATATGTTTTAGAGTCAGGCAATCCCATAAAAATATGAATGGGGACAAGTTTATTATTTTCCAAAGTGATCTAAAATGCATACAGCCATGTAAAGAAACTGCAATAGGTCATACAACTTTAAAAAGAACAAAGCTGGGAACTTACATTATCTTATTTCAAGGTCTATTATAAAGCTGCTGTATTCAAAACAGTGTGTTGTTCTCATGAAGCTGAACAAGCAGATCAATGGGCCAGCCTAGAGAGTCAGAAACAGACCTGCTTGCATTGGTCAACTAATTCTCAACAGGGGTCTGTAGGCAATTGAGTGGAGAAAACATCGTCTTCACAACAAAGGGCAGTGGAAGTGTTAGACATTGGTATGAATCAACAGTAGCACCACAAAAATCCATTCATCACAACTTGTACAAATTCAATTCCAAATGGAACGTAGACCAATACGTAAAAAAGGAAATGCATAATCCATTTAGAATAAAATGAGGCAAGATCTTTGTGACCTTGAATTAGAAAAATAATTTTAAACATAATAACAATGGTGTGGTCCATATAAAAAAAGATAAAACGCACTTCATTAAAATTAAAACTTTTTCAGCAGAACAAGTTTATGATGAGGGGCAAAATCAAGATTTGAAGATGTTGATGGGACACCTGTATATGTCTCTAAGGGGAGTCCTAGAGTGTTTGTCAGGGGAGGATATACAAGATATGACTAGTTCTCTTCTCTGTGGATTGATACAGGCTAGATTGGGTAAAGCTTAGTCAACATTGGGCGTGGTATTGAAATGGATAAGCTGTAAAATCACAAAGCTTTGATATCCTCCGTGCTGAAGGGCTATGTAGGGGAGCAAAGCTTTTCCCTTTTTCCTTTTTCTGTTCTTTGGCTCACTAACAATTAAATTGACATAAGACAGGTTAATAGAAGAAAAAAAAAAAAAACCAAAAAACAAACAAACAAACAAAACTTTCAATTTCATATATATGGGAACCTCAAAGAAATGAAACTCCCTGATAGTCAGGCAACTGAAATGTATATGCTCTCCTGAGCTAAGAAGGGGTTAGGGATTCAATGGGTACAACAGGGAATTTAAACAAGCAAGCCGTAGAGACCCCCACAGTTTACCATGTCCACCCCACACTCTTTGTAATTTTCTCTTGTGGTACCTCTTTCTTGAACAAGACCCTCTATGCAAACTTTTTAGGGAGTTAGTGGGGAAGATAAAAACTCTTCTTGAATCCATTGGTCTGATTGTTTTCAGCTCAGAACAATCTGCATGTCAAAGCTGCACAGTGGGACAGCCTGCCCTGAATCCCATCAGTTAGAATCCTTCATTTACTCAAGGGATACTAAACGTTCAAAGTCTGGAATCAAGCTTTAAATTTAGAAATATACATTTTCTTGCTTAATGGCTAATTTTTATGGAGTCAAATTTAAATTTTATTTGTTTATCTTATTTATATGTTCAAATAACCAACATGTATTAAATCATTATTTTTGGTGTAGTGTTCAAAGAGTGCTTAGTTGCTTGTAAAACCCAGTGCTCATCACATTAGCTGACCTCCTTAATACCCATCACCCAGTTACCTCATCCCCCATCCTCATCCCTTTAGTAACACCTATTTGAGCTGGTTATTTAACCTCTAGAAACGTTCATAATAGAGGAAATAATAATTATATCAAAATATGCATTCTTGTTAAATAATTTAATGAATTTAATTAAGATTTTATTTATTTATTTAAGAGAAGAAAAGAACGAGTGGGGCAGAGGGCATAGGGAGAGGAAGAACGAGACTCACTGCTGTTTGGGGGTTTGATCATAAGACCTCAAGATCATCCAAGGATCCTGAGATCTGAGATCTGACCCAAGCTGAAGTGAAATGTTTAACTGACTGAGCCACCCAGGTTTCCACTTTTCTCTGAATATTTTTCATCTTCTTTACTTTTCTTAACTCCCAAGTTCATGCAGAAAGAATGTTTATTGTTTCATCATTCCTTTTCTTTTTCCCCTATCCCCCAAACATCCATCCCAACAATGTTAGTCCCAAACCATGGATAGTTTTGCACCGGTTCTCATATTGCACATCATTGGTTGTATTGATTTGTTGACTCTACACACATCACATCTTGGTAATGGGGCATACTTGGACTATAAATGCTTGTGTGTGGTTCTCTTTGTTCTATCTCATCTCACATTTTCCTGATAGCTAACCAAACAGTATTACAGACTGCACTGGTTTTCCTCTCATTCTTCAGAAAGCTGGATGAATCTCCAGAACCGTCAAAATATCCTGAACCACTCTGACCGTGACCTTTTTGGGTCTCCAAAGAAATAAAGAGTTCCTGAAGCAAACTAATTCAAGATAGAAAGCAACACCCTGGGCAACCAGAGACGTCACTCTGAACAGTGGTTTAGCAATATTTGGCCAGGATCTCTCTAGAAATGCCTTTGGGAATGTAATTACTTACAGCTTTCAAAGAATTACTAATTTCTGTGTCATCACCTAAGTTTATATTCTGTTGATCCCAACCAAATTCTCTTCAGGAATAGGCAGAATCTCAGTGATTTCCAGGACCTAAATACTCTCCTTACCTTTTGCAGGAATTAAGAAATACTTTTATTTATTTATTTATTTATTTATTTATTTATTTTTTAACGAGCTAGCATTCAGAACTTAAGTCAGCATTTCAAATTCCTAGCCTACTTTCCTGGGGCAAAACAATGCCTTTCTTCTTCACTGATAAGTTTAGTAAATATTTGAAGTCCACTTCCTTGTAAACCTGTAGAAGGTGTAAATCACACTGAGATTTCCAAAACATTTGTAAAGAATTAATATGGAAGCATGTGAATTACTTACTTATAATTCTCTTCATTTTATTCCAGATTTTGATGCTGGGGATGATTTGGCACAGTGAGTATCTGAGGGAAGGAATTCTACCTGATGTAGCATAAAACTAACCTGGCAAACACTCGGATATTATGCTTAGTGAATTATCCTTGTCACCTTGGTTTGGGAAGGGTCCCACCAAGCATGAGCTTGACTAATTATATGGTCTTATTCCATATAACTTAATCCCAATACTATAACTTCTTTTGCAATATATGGTAATTCCATTCCTATAAAAATGTTTTACAGGGGCACCTGGGTGGCTCAGTGGGTTAAAGCCTCTGCCTTCGGCTCAGGTCATGATCCCAGGGTCCCAGGATCAAGCCCCACGTCCGGCTCTCTGCTCAGCAGGGAGCCTGCTTCCTCCTCTCTCTCTGCCTGCCTCTCTGCCTACTTGTGATCTGTCCTTCAAATAAATAAATAAAATCTTTAAAAAAAATGTTTTACATATGTTAGTTTTAATTGTGTATTATTTGTAAGCAAATTTCCAGTTAATAGCAATGAAAAGCATTTTCTAGTTGGCAGTGAATTTCATTGTGTCCCATTCTTGTACTTATGCACAAACCTCCATGTTACTGTTAAAAAATAGCCCTTTTTCTGCTATTCAATATGTACAAAAATGGAGAATTTCCTATATTTCAGAGTAGTTGCCATCATAGAATAGACTAGTTTCATCTGAGTCAACTAAGGTAAGTTTATAGCATGCTATTCTGTTACACTAAGGGAAAATGTGAACGTGTGATGGAAGTTTTGTTTATTTTTTTATATATTTGAGAGAGAGAGAGAGAGCAAGAATGTGGGGAAAGGCACAGGGAAAGGGAGAAGCAGACCTCTGCTGAGCAGATAGTAGGATGCAGAGCTTGATTCCAGCACCCTGATATCCTGACCTGAGCACAAGGCAGCCATTTAACTGACTGAACCACCCAGGCACCCATGATGGAAGCTTTAATTTAAACACAAGATCCTCTATTCTTATACTGGTAGTTCAACCAAAAGTGTGCTTTTTATTTATTATTATTTATTATTTATTATTTATTATTTATTATTACCAAGGAAGTAATCATTTGGGAATATTTTATAGTGCAAATATATATATATATAATATTATATATATTATATATATATTTATTTATATTTATATAAATATATATATAAATATAAATATTATATTTATTTTTATTTATATATAAATTATAATATATATAATATATAATATATATAATATTATATATAATATATTATATTATATAAAATTATATATATATAATTTTATATAATATATTATATTATAATATATAGAATATATTATATTATATATATAATATAAAATATTATATTATATATATAATATATTCTATATAATATAATATAACATATTATATATTATATATATATTCTATATATATTCTATATATTATATATAATATTATATATATATATAATATATATATATATCTCACTCTAAGGATTAGGGGTAAGCATTCCCTAAGAGGACCAACCAGCCATCCAACTCACCTAAATGTTTTCCTCAACATTTGTTGAAACTGAGGTTTACCCGATCACTTATGAAATACATGCTATGAATTTTTTTTTCTTTATTTGCCACTGGCCTTGGTTGTGTGCGGGTGCATGACACTTCTGTAGTTCTAAACTAATCCGCTTTGAACCACACCTGTTTATGGGATGTTTCATATTACCGCATGTATTCCTCATTAAAATTCTGAATTTCTTAATGATTTCTTCATTGTAAAAGGAGTAAAATGAAGTTTAGAGAGATGAAGGAATTCACTCAAGGACTGCACTGGTCAGTTTCCTTAAAACGCCTCAATGTTTCTACCTCTTCCTGTGTTGTGCTCTTCTAACCACTGGCTCAGTGGTTGCCTAATGTTCTTTATGTGTCAACTGTGACTTCAGTTTTTACCTAAGAGGGGTCCATAATATCTCTGCCATCAAAATGTTATTTCTATGACAGTAATTCTCCTCCGTTTTCCATTTTACATCTGCTCTCTGCAGCAATCATGTGTAATGACCCTCAGGGTGAGATAAATGGGAAACACTATTGTGGACTCAATCCCAATAATAGTCCAGAAACAAGGAAGAATCCTGATTTAAAAAATTTACATGTTGGTAAAACTGAAATAAAATTATTTAAAATGTTTTAGAATGAGAAAAGTCCAGACAGCATTAATGTTAAATAGTACATATAACTTTAATTCCATAAATACTTGGGAAGACAGACAGGGTGTCTAGTCACCCATCATCTTGCATATTCTTTTCTATTCAGTTATGGAATCAGGATAGGTTTTCCATGCCTTCCTCATGACAACCATCACCATACCACTCAGTTTTCTTCCATAAAATTAGTCCCAAATTGAAGGGAAATGAGGATTTCTGTCTCCCAACATTCACAGAGTATTACTTCCCCAACCTGAGAAAAGATTAGATCCTCTTGATCTGAGTTTCTTCTCTTTAAAATCAGAGATTTGGATTAGTCAAGTGAATTCTGCTTTTAAATTGTTTGCAGACTTCTTATATAGTAATTCTTCTTAAACCAAATTGTTTCAGGTAAAAAAAAATTGTGTTTGAAAAATTAACATTATTTCTAGCTTGTTAACCAAGAATCAGCATGACTTGCAATAAAAAGAAAATAGGTCAATGAATTCTACCTCCTTAAAACTTTCCAATACTCTTTAAGTAAGGTTAACTTCTGAATACACTGTAATTCATCACTGTCCAAAAAAAAAAAAAAACATTAAATACACTAAAAATCACTCCTTTGTGAAGTTAGAATTTGAATAATAATTTAAAGCAGAATTACTATCCTATAGTATGGACCATTTTCTAAATGTCTCTTAACTCTTTCTCTCTATAGATAGATAGATAGATAGATAGATAGATAGATTGTGTGTGTGTGTGTGTGTGTGTAAATTGAGAGAGAGATATCCTACATGTATATGTATACATGTATGTATTTATATACAATAGTCTCTAGGACTTTAATACATATATATTACTTTTCAATAGATCTGATGGTTTCTATATAATTTGGTATTACAGCATTTTTTTTTTAATAGACATCTGGAAACTTAGATATGACTGTCCCAGTAGGTCCAGAGAAATATAGGAAGTGCACTAGCTGTTCAAACCCACTGGGGACAGATAATTCCTCATCATTGAGGAATAAAACTCCATGAAGTGCATTCTCTCTATTCTTATTTTGTATCAATTAAATAATGTCTTAAAATTACATATCAGATACAAAAGATGCAAATACATGAATGTTGCATTTATTTTGTTTCAATAAATATCGCTGAGTACAACATAATCACTAAGTTTGACTAATGCCTCCTTCTGTACACCCCCTTTTTTGACATTAGTTCCTTAGATTGTATATAAAACTCATGAAATTTGGGGGAAGAACAATGATATATGCACGATTCAAACATACTTAAGCAATTTAATAATTTTATCTATCCTTTAAGGATGGTCATCACAATCTTCAATGACAGTATTTACATTTAAAAAATTCTCTTTAACACATGAAATGTAAATAGGAGAAGTGAATGAAAGTGCTAAATTATTTCCACATTTTGGTCATGAATTGATATTCTTTATTTTGCTGTATACATTTTCACCATTCCTTGCTTTTTAAAGGAACAGCGATTCCATTGGTTTAGCATGCATGACCCATTGGCAATGTTTGGTCACATAGCTAAAAAAGAGGGTGTTATGGTACTATATATAAATTAACCTTTAGCAGTTCAGACTGTACATTTGCATTTCTTGAGGATTCAATCCCAGATAATTCACAGAATTTGAACAGAAAATGTTGAAAATAGGAAATTTGTCCTCATGTATTAGCCACACACATTTAAGATATATACAAAAAAGAATTTTTGGACTCTGAAAATTTTTTAAAAAATTTTATTTCTTATCAAAATAATGTAACTGATAAAAATGAATAGTTTTTAATTTTAAAAACTTCATTTAAATATTTAAAAATCTTTACCAGTAAAACTGAGTAACATACATAATTATTCCCATTATTCCAATTATAAAATTATTCTATAATATTCTTCAGAATCAAATACAATAAAACAAGAGAAAACAGTTAATTTAAGAAGTCAAGAATAATATTAATTTATTAACAATTAATTAATAATTAATTTATTAATATTCATGACAATCCACTCTTAGTAAATTTTATATCTATGTGTTCATACTTGTTAAGGTTTCACCAAATTTCTGTTTATTTCCTTCAGATACATACTCATTTGTGTGTAATGTACAGCAGACTCAAGTATATGGAGAAGCAGAGAAACATCTCAGAATTCATACTTCTAGGACTTTCATATGACCAGAACACGCAAATATTTTGCTTTGTGCTCTTCTTATTCTGTTATGTTGCCCTGTTGACAGGAAACCTTCTGATCCTTGTCTCCATTCGATGGAGTCCTCTTTTTCACCAGCCCATGTACTACTTCCTCAGCCACTTATCCTCTATGGACATTTGCTACACCTCTACTGTCACACCCAAATTCATTGGTGACCTACTAGGGGGGACAAAAACCATCTCCTATGATAATTGCATGTTACAAGTCTTTGCCATGCACTTCTTTGGGAGTACTGAGGTCTTTATTCTCACAGTCATGGCCTTGGATCGCTATGTTGCCATCTGCAAACCTCTCCACTATGTGATTATCATGAACAGGAGAAGGTGCCATCTCCTAGTCTTGGCTGCTTGGGCTGGTGGGGCTCTCCATTCTTTTCCTCAATTATTGATGGCAATCCAATTGCCATTTTGTGGTCCTAATGAAATCGATCACTACTTTTGTGATATCTTCCCTCTGCTGAAAGTCGCCTGCACTGATACCTACATCACTGGTGTCCTTGTGGTTGCCAATTCAGGTATGGTCGCCTTAGTTACCTTTGTTGTCTTGTTTGTTTCTTATGTCATTATTTTGTTTAGTCTAAGACATCACTCAGCTGAGGGAAGACGCAAAGCCCTCTCCACCTGTGGGTCTCATATCACTGTGGTCATCTTATTTTTTGGACCCTCGATCTTTGCCTACCTTCGACCTCCAACCACTTTCCCTGAGGACAAAATATTTGCTCTATTTTATACCATCATTGCTCCTATGTTCAATCCCTTAATCTATACACTGAGGAATACAGAGATGAAAAGTGCCATGAGGAAAGTTTTGTGTCAAACATTTTTTTCAAAGGAAGTACACAATTAACTTGAGCAACATATACCTAAGTAACTTTATTAAAAAAAAATGAGCTTGATGTGACTAAATGAGCTAAGAAATATTTGATTGTCTTTATATTCGGTGTCTATCATGAATGGAATCCATGAAAGAAAGAGGAATTATAAAGAAATTTAAAGGGATAGCTAAATGAATCCTAATTCCCACATACCAGAATTAATTGAAAACTTAATTTTATGGAGTATTAAGGAAGTGTGATTAGGGTCACCAGTAGAAAAAACTGCCAAATCAAATAAAGCAACACTATTTGGTCAGTGAATTATAAAGCCAAAACAATTTTAATGATAATTCTATTAAAAATCCTGCACTTATATGCCAGTTCTCATAGTGATACACATTCTACACTAGTGACAAAGTTGAAATCTAAAATTAAAATAATGACTTTAAATCATCACAAGTATCTTTATGATAGAACATTCATTTCTGGGGCACCTGGGTAGCTCAGTGGGTTAAAGCCTCTGACTTTGGCTCAGGTCATGATCCCAGGGTCCTGGGATCAAGCCCTGCATGGGGGGTGGGGGGTCTCTGCTCAGTGGGGAGCCTGCTTCCTCCTCTCTCTGCCTTCCTCTCTGCCTACGTGTGATTTCTCTCTGTCAAATTAATAAATAAAATCTTAAAAAAAAAAAGAACATTCATTTCTACTTCCTCTAGTGGCATTCAGAAATCAGTTGTGCAATGAAGAAATCCGTATAAGAGAACCTGTTTTAAGTCAGCTCCTGGTGATCAGTTCTCCTGAATTCATATTAAAAATAATAGTAATACCTACTTAAGACAGAACAAGAGTCATTAATTCAGGATGCTAAAAACATAATTACTTGTTTTTCCACCATTTACCAGAATGTAAAACATTTTTCATAAAACCTAAGGGACTGAATAATAAATTGTAAATGTCGACAAATCCTTACCTGCCTATAGTAGGTAAGTGGAAAGTTAATGGATCCAGAACTGAAGACTTTCTCTGCTATAAAGAGAGAGAGAGGAAAAAACTAAATAAATAAAGCCTAGCAAAAGACAGATTAAGATATGGTCAACCAACCAAAGCAAATTAAAGTACATTTTGCAAGGACATTTTGGCTGCATATAGATGTTTCTGCTTTATTTATAATTGTCAAACCTCAGAAGCAACCAAGACCTCCTTCTACAGGTGAATAGATAAGTAAATTGTGATTTCTCTGGACAATGGAATATTATTCAGTGCTAAAAAGAAATGAGTTATCAAGCCACAAGATGATATGCAGGAAACGTAAATGTGTATTACTAAGCAAAAGAAGCCAATCTGAAAAGGCTACCTATTATGTGATTGCAACTATATGAATCGTGGGAAAGGCAAAACAATGGAGACCTTGACACCATCAGTGTTTGCCAAGGGTCAGTGTGGAGGGTAGAATGAATAGAGCTCAGAAGATTTTTAGAGCAGGAAGCATGTCTGTATGTTAGTACAGTTGTGGATACATGTCATTATGCATATCAAAACTCATAAAATGTACTACAAGAAGTATGAAGCCTAATGAAAAGAATATTTGGGGAGATAATCATGTGTGAATGTAAGTTCCTTTGATAGTAACAAATGTATCACTCTGGTAGGGGAGGTTGTGTATGAGGACAGGGGAATTATGGGACATCTTTGTACTTTCTGCTCAGTTTTGCTGTGAACCTAAAGCTGCTTTAAAAAATAAAGTTTATTGATTAAAAATATACACTATGGCATAGCAGATATATCAAAGCTTATAAGTGGAAGGAAAGAGACATCTGAAAAAGATTTTCTACAGAAAAAAAATGTAAGAAAGGCTTTTTTTGCATGCTTGATCGGATTTGAAGAAAGGTCACTTAAGAAACACAGCAAATGTCATTACAGAGAAGATGTTAGATAGCAGGAATTTAATAAAAAGGAGATGGTAAAACAGGGAAAGTGTTTTAGAATATGTAAGCAAAATGCAAGAGTTGCAGTCAGTCTGGAGGCACCGTCCAAACAGGTATAAAGAGCAGAAAAATATAATGAGGATGGTGAAACTCAAGAGAGCTGTTAGAGCAGAGAGGGAATGGACAGATTGTCTCAGCAGTTATACACAAAGAGACAAAACTATTGCCAGATTAAACCTTTTCTCCTAAGCATTTTTAAAAAAGATTTTATTTATTTATTTGACAGTCAGAGATCACAAGTAGGCAGAGAGTCAGGCAGAGAGAGAGGGGGAAGCAGGCTCCCCGCTGAGCAGGGAGCCTGATGCGGGGCAGGAGTGGGGGGGGGGTTGGGGGGGTGGTTTCAATCCTAGGACCCTGGGATCATGACCTGAGCTGAAGGCAGAGGCTTTAACCCGCGGAGCCACCGAGGCACCCCCTCCTAAGCATGTTCTACCTGTTTCATTACTTAGCTGGACCAAAGAAACCTATCTCTGAAAATGAAGTAGAGGTTCAGATATTTTAACAACAAATTCATTTTGAAGGCCTCTTTTAAACAGTGGTTATCATTTGTTTTCATTATCATGTTGTCTTCATAATGTAACTTTCTCTTTCAGAACATTATTAATAAGCAAAATTATTATTTGCACACAATATTGACCTAGAGCTAATGACGTTTTCTGCCACAAATCTAGACACACATTCCAAGTTAATGAGACTTTAGCATTCTATAAAATCAACAACTTTCACAGAAATGACTTCGGACTCCTTACTCCGGAGTTTAGTAAGTTTAGTAAGTTGAGAACATAGTCTTTTTTTAAATTGAGATAGAAATGATGTACGATGTTATATTTGTGTCTCATATTTAAACTAAGATATTGGGAAACAGTCACTGCAATCAGTGTAGCTAACATCCATCACCACACATAATTGTAAATCAGTTTCTTGTGACAGGAACTTTTTGGATGCCAGACTTTCTCATTTTTGTTGAACAAAATCCTGCCTGAGGATTTGAAGACACAGATTATAGAATTACTCCATATCAGAATCTAGGACACTTCTAAATATTTTAATAGGGAAACCTAGCGTATTTTGCTATTATTTGAGACTTAAACTATTTCCAACATATTTCCACTTTTGTGTTTATTGATGTGAAGATTTTGACAAGGGTTGCATGTTATAAGAAAATATAAATGGAAAAGAAAAAGAGAAAAATATATCAACTTAAAAGTATTAAAGACTATCCTAAAAAGAGTCTGGAAGTTTTCCTTCTGCTTCAATTTTTTGAAACAGCTTTGGGAGAATAGGTGTTATTTCTTTCTTGAATGTTTGATAGAATTCCCCAGGGAATCCTTCAGGTCCTGGGCTCTTGTTTTTTGGGAGGTTTTGAACACTGCTTCAATCTCGTTACTAGATACTGGTCTATTCAGGCTGTCAATTTCTTCCTGATTCAGTTTTGGAAGTTTATAGGTTTCCAGGAATGCATCCATTTTGTCTAGGTTGCTTATTGCCATATAACTGTTGATAGTAGTTTCTGATGATTGTTTCTATTTCCTTGGTGTGAGTTGTGATCTCTCCCTTTTATTCATAATTTTATTAATTTGGGTCCTCTCTCTTTTCTGTTGGTTTGGCCAGTGGTTTATCGATCTTATTGATTGTTTCAAAAAAACAGCTTCTAGTTTCATTGATGCGTTCTACTGTATCTCTAGTTTCTATCTCATTGACCTCTGCTCTAATCTTGATTATTTCCCTTCTTGTGTGTGGGGTTGCCTTAATTTGCTGTTGATTTTCCAGTTCTTTAAGGTGAAAAGAGAGCTGATGTATTCTGGATTTTTCCATTTTTTTGAGTGAGGCTTGGATGGCTATGTATTTCCCCCTTAGGACTGCCTTTGCCATATCCCTTAGGTTTTAGACTGATGTGTCTTCATTCTCATTAGTTTCCATGAATTGTTTAAGTTCTTCTTTGATTTCCTGGTTGATCCAAACACTGTTAAGCAGGATAGTCTTTAGCTTCCAAGTGTTTGAATATAGAGAGAGCTTCTATTCCTTTATGAACAGCATAACCAAAAGGTACACATAATTTTATTCAATAATGCCAAAAATAAGTAATCATTTGAGTGCCTTTTGTAGAGAAGAAATTATTAGACTAGTGATCAGTGTTAAGAAACATGGTAAGACAACCAATTGATGATGACGTTAATAGAGTTTCAGTAACAGATTTTAAATTGGAGTTTCCCATAATCACATTTGTTAAATCCCTGTTACAAATGTTCTTTCTTATTTCCTTTATTTCCCCATTGATTATGGGTGTGTGCACGCATGACAACCTGTGGTCCTAAAGGAATCACTCAGAAAGGAAAGACTGTAAAAGTAAAATGACAGTTTTGAACCACACATGTCACTGGCTATTTCACATTAACTCATGTATTCCTCACTAAAATTCTGAATTTTGGATTGATATCTTAATTGTGAAATGAGAAAGAGGAAGCCTAAAGAGATGAAGCCATTTGCTCAAGGATCACACTGGCCAGTTGATTTGAGATGCCTCAGCCTTTCTACCCCTTTCTGTGTTGCTGCTGTTTCAACCCCTTGTTCAGTGGTTGCCTCAAGTTCTTTATTTACCAATTGTGCCTTTAGTTTTTCCATGGGAGGGGTCCTAAGTATCACTGTATTGCTTCATGAGAGTAAGTCTCCTCAATTGACTTCTCCCTCTTCCCTTTTAGCTCTGCTAACAGCACTGATCATAGAACAACTTTCCTCTGAATACAGGCTGGGGTTTTGCATTATTGGAGGTGAAATTCCAATGATGATGTGGAAAACAAGCAGCAATCCTGGTGAGGAATCGCATTTTTGTAAAACTGAACACAAATTATTTCAAGTGTTTTAGAATCAGCAAATTCTAGATTACATGTCTATTTTAAATATTCTGTACCTCTTTACTTACATAAACACTCAAAGAGACAGAGGGGGTGTCAGTTAACCCATCATCGTGCATATTCTTTTCTGTTCAGAGAAGGAATCAAAACAGTTTTTCCATACCGTCCTTCATGACATCCTGAAGTTCTCTCCCATGAAAGACAGCCCCAGATTGAGGAAGAAACAGGATTTCTGTCTTTTAACATTTATAGCATGTTACTTTTCAATTCTTATAAATTATTTAGATTCTCTTAATATATTTCCTCTCTTTAGAATCAGAGATTTGCATTTGTCAAGTGATTTTACATGAATAATGTTCACATTCTACTTACATAAAAGCTGCCTATAAGTCAATTTGTTTTAGAAATTAGAAATATCTAAAAATTATTATTGTTTCTACCTCATTAACAAAGATTAGTATCAGTTACAATAAGTAGAAGATAGGTCAATGATCCTCACACTCCTAAAGCTTTTCAGTGCTCCTTATTTACAGTTAACTGCTGAACACTCTGTGACATATTTTATTTTCTTATATAAAGGAGACGAGGGAGCCTTGTTAATGATCCTGAAAGCAGAGCAACAAATCGAAAGGTTATAATTTTATGAGGTTATAAATTTGTATAGTATTTTAAAACAGAACTGAGGGGCGTCTGGGTGGCTCAGTCAATTGGGCATCTGCCTTCAACTCAGGTCATGATCCCAGGGTCCGGGGATGGAGCCCTGCATTGGGCTCCCTGCTCAGAGGAAAGCCTGCTTCTCCCGATCCCTCTGCCTGCTGCTCTGCCTACATGTGTCTCTATCTCTCTGTCAAATAAATAAATAAATAATCTTTTTTTGTTTTTGTTTTTGTTTTTTATTTATTTATTTTTATTTTAATGAACATATAATGTATTTTTATCCCCAGGGGTACTGGTCTGTGAATCGCCAGGTTTACACATTTCACATCACTCATCATAGCACATACCCTCCCCAAATGTCCATATCCCCACCACCCTCTCCCATAAAAAATCTTTTAAAAAAATAGAATTGATGTCTTTTGGTGCACCATTCTAAAACTGCCATAGGTGTTAACATATTGCCATCTAAAATCTTCTTGAAAACTTTCAATAACATAAAATTTGTGAATCTCTATAGATGATGGTTACTAAATAATATTAAAAAAAAGCATTTTGTATTATATAAATAGTATCCCAGGGCCCAGGTATGTCTGTCACTTGAGATTTAAACTAAGGTAGAAAGTGTGCTAGTTTTTGCAAACCCACTAAAATCAGGTACTTCTTTCTTAGTAGGTAAAATATCTCTTAGAAGTGCTTTCTCTGTATCCTACACTCATTTTGCATTGGCTAAATGATACCTTCACACATACATCAGAAGGACACCTGGGTGGCTCAGTTGGTTAAGGAGCTGCCTTCAGCTCAGGTCGTGATCTGAGGGTCCTGGGATCCAGTCCTGCATTTGGGTCCTTGTTCAGTGGGAAGCCTGCTCCTCCTCTGCCTGATGCTTCCTCTGCTCGTGCTCTCTGCCTGATAATAAATAAATAAATAGATAAATAAATCTATCTTAAAAAAATGATGTATTAGATACAAAGATGTGAATTCCTGAATCTTTCATTTATTCACTTATGCAACAAACTTCATAGAGTGCTTTCTCACCACAAAATTGTCTTCAAGTTACTTTCGGTATTATCTCCCTTTTTTTGTGCACCTGATCTTTAGATTGTATCTCAAATATAAAATTTTCAACAAAAGCCATGACATATGCATATTTCCAGTAGGCAGTTGAACAATCTTATGTTTCTTCTATAAATTGCTATTACAAGTATCAAACAGCATATATGTTTTTAATTTTTTAACTTATGAAATATAAAAATGACAAATGAATAAGCTTCCTGAATATTATTTCAAAATTTAAGTCATTAATTGATACTCTTTTTTTTATTATTATTTTAACCACTCTTTCCTTTTTAATGTCAGAGCAATTCCATTGGTTTAATGTGACCCATTGACAATGTTTGACCTGATAGGAAAGTATAGTATGCTCTAACCCAAATTATAGTTCAGTAGTCCAAACAAATGTGCATTTCTTCAGGATTCATACCCAGAAAATTAAGGGAATTTATTCAGATAATTTTAAAAGAAGGAAAGTAGATTTTACATGTAACTTATAAGAATTGGGAAATAAGGAAAAAACCTTTCCTTGTTTTAGACTAAATAATATAATTAACCATCCCTTAAATATATAATAGTAATAAAATACATTTTTAGAATAATATTTAAACATTTAAAATAATTACTAGTATTTTTGAGGGTATATGTAATTATAAAGTTAAAGCCTGATAGATTTATAAAAAACAACAAAAATCAGCTTAATTTAATAAATCAAGAATAATTATTCCTAACACTATGTCAACATGCATTTTAATAAATTTTATAGTATTGTGTTCATACAGTTAATTTTCACCTAGAATTATGTTTTCTTTCTTTCAGAAATATAAATTCTTTGGAAGCTTACACCAATGCCAAATATATGAAAAGCCAGATAAATATCTCATAATTAATACTTCTAGGACTTTTGTATGACCAGACATGCAAATATTTTTCTTTGTGCTCTTCTTAGTCTGTTATGTTGCCCTTTTGGCAGGAAACCTTCTGATCCTTGTCTCCATTCAATGCAGCCCTCTTTTTCAACAACCTATGTACTACTTCCTCATCCACATACCCTTTACAGACATTTGCTACACCTCAACGGTTACACCCAAGTTAATTGCTAACCTGCCAGTGGAAAGAAAAACCATCTCCTTTGGCAATTGCATGTTATGGGTCTTAACAACGGACATTTTGGAGGCATTGAGATCTTCATTCTTACCACCATGACCTTTGATCACTATACTGCCATCCGCAAAACTCTCCACTATGTGATTATCATGAAAAGAACAAGGTGCCACCTCCTAGTCTTAGCTGCTTGGGCTGGTGGGGCCATCCATGCCTTTCCTCTATTTTCTACTGCAATCAGTTTGCCCTTCTGTGGTCCTAATGAAATTGATCACCACTATTGTGAAGTTTTTCCTTTGCTAAAGTTGGCCTGTGCTGATACCTACATCACTGGTATTCCTGTGGGTGCTTTTTCAGGTATGGTTTGCTTAGTAGCCTTTATTGTCTTATTTGTTTCTTAAGGGATACTATTGTTCACTTTAAGAAATCTCTCAGCTGAGGGAAGACACAAATCTCTCTCCATCTGTTAATCTCATATCACTGTGATCATCTTATTTTTAGAACTGCAATCTTTATTTACCTTAAACGACCTATTTCTTTTCCTGAGGACAAAAAAATTGCTCTATTTTATACCATCATTGCTCCTATGTTCAATCCCCTAATCTATACTCCGAGAAAATCTGAAATGAAAATAAAACATGAGAAGGTATGTTACCCACCATTATTTTCAAAGGAAACACATAGTTAATTTGAAGAAGTTTATTGGCTAAGCAACTCTTTCTCCCAGAAATTATTCTAGGAGAAGATGGAGAGAATAATACATATTCACATTACATCAGTGCTAGAAGAATAGAAATGTATTGAATCATTCAGCTAATCACCCTCAAGAGATACATCAAGGGGAACCTGGGTGGTTCAGTCAGTTAAGCATCCAACTCTGAATTTCAGCTTATGTCATGCTATCTGGGTCCTGGGATCAAGCTGGAGTTTTGTGTTTTGTGGGGATTTTTTTTTTTTTTTTTAACTTTCCGTAAATTTAATGTCTGTAAAAGCTGTTCACATAGCAGCAAATAGACACATTTCCCATCTGACATACAGTCGCTTTACCACTTGCAGTTTGTCTCCAGAGCCTTGTTATCGCTTTCATGAGTGACCAGTCATATCTCCTTCCCTGTCGGCAAGGACAGCCCATGTCAACCCTAAGGCCATCTGCTCAGGTCAGCAATATGCTGAGGAGTCCTTCAGGGTGGTCCTGCAGAGAATATGTCCTTTAAGCATCTGAGAGCTGGTGGACGTGATCTTCAACAGCACATAGTCCCCAAGCTGAGCTCTGACCCTGACCTCAGAGTTATTAACGTCCTCCATCTCTACATCAGGGAAGATCACTTTAAGGTTTCCATCATTCCGGCCACACAGATCAGAAGCAGAGCATTTACTGTGCCCCTCCACCAGGACTAGTTGGGTACAACCCACGGAGGCCATGTTGGCTTTTGTTGCTTCTTCTCAAAAGACAGTAATAAGTTCCTCCAAATGCCTTAATTTTACCTCTTCTGGGACATCATCTTTCAGCCTGTGATATGCCCGGGTCTTCTGTCTTATACTGTAAGCAAAAAGGAAGCCCATGTTGTTCTGAACTTCCCGAAGCAAAACACCGTTCTGTGCTCAGCAGGGAGTCTGCTTCAGGATTCTCTTTCTGCTTCTGACTCTCCTCATGCTATTCCCGTCTCTCTGAGATAAATCAATAAACAAACAAACAAACAAAATATATAAATCTTTAAAAAAAAAGATATAAATCAAATAAACCTCAAGGCCATCAATATGATCACTATCATAATATGGACTTTATTTTTCAAATTTTAATCACACACATGTTGGCTGATGTAAAATGCCTGTGGGAGGTTTCCCCTGAGGACTTGCACATGCTTTAATTCATGATACTTCCAACAATGTTTCCTGATAGGTTCTTTGGATGAAAGATAAACAGGAGGGTCAGAGGCGCTCCATATCTCTTTGTTATTACATAGTAGATATACAAAAAGTAAGAGGAATCCCTTGAAGGATCACCTTGACACATATATTATATCTATAATATTATATATAAAAACATACACACAGATGTATATATATGTATATGAATATATATGATAAAGAGAAAATAATTGTAATTTCCACAGGTTTTCATTTTATACAGAATTTGATCTCCTAATTTAAATTTTTAAGTTCCTCTGTAATAATTGTGTTGGTAGATATGTTTAAGAGAAGGCATTCAAGAATATCCAGAGTGCAACTGATAAAAGTTTTAAGCCTTCATTTGTATTTGGGAAAAGACATCTAAGCACAATGAAAAAAAGTATAAGCTTCCAAATCATATAGTATAAACTGGTGATTTAGATGTAGACCTCCCTCTTAGTACTTGTGCAACCTTGGATTCAAGATTCCTTATTTGCTCCCTGATATGAGGAAGTGAAGATGCAACATGGGGGGGGGGGTAGGAAAAGAATAAATGAAACAAGATGGAATCAGGAGGGAGACAAACTATAAGTGACTCAATCTCATAAAACAAACTGAGGGTTGCTGGGGGGAGGGGGGTCAGGAGAGGGGGGAGGAAGTTATGGACATTGGGGAGGGTATGTGCTATGGTAAGTGCTGTGAAGTGTGTAAACCTGGAGATTCACAGACCTGTACCCCTGGGGATAAAAATACATTATATGTTTATTAAAAAATAAAAAATAAAAAAAATTAAGAAAATAAAGAAAGAAAGAACAAGAAAACTCAAAAAGAATTGCCCCCATTTGTGAAGAGATAAGCAAATAAACAGTAACATCTGCTTTAAAAAAAAAAAAAAAGATTCCTTATTTGCAAAACAAGGACAATAATACAGTAGTTCCTTTTATCCATGTTTCAAGTTGCATGGTTTCAGTTACCTGCTGTCAACCATGGTGCAGAAGAAGATGACCCCATTTGATGTGCTGTGAGAAGGTCAATAGCAGCCTAAGGCTATTTCACGATGCCTGCCTCCTTCACCTCACTTCATCTCATCTTGTAGGCATTTATCATCTCACATCATCACAAGAAGAAGGGTGAGTACAATAAGGGTGACTACACTGTGGTATATTGAAAGAGAGAGGGGGAGAGAAAGAGCAAGGGAAAGGGAAAGAAAGGAAAGAGGAAAAGAGAGGTTCTATATATTCCCCCCCCCAGGTTACCAGCAGTAAGTTTATAAAAGCTGCCATAGATCTTTTTCTATAAATTTGTATTTTCACAACTTATTTTTAAGCACTGTAGGTTGAGCAGCACTCGACTTAGTGGGAAGAGATGTTCAGGCTTGCACCAGTGTTCAGAACACACTCTAAACCAAGAGTTGCATTTCCTACTGTTTAGATTCTCTAGTTTTTGTTCTCTGATTTTAATGAAAAGCTACCCTGGGATTTATGTATGTCCTTTAACTGATCCTCTCCTTCCACATAATGTTTAGGCTTGGATCTTCTCAACTGATACATAAGAAAGTACTTTGTCAAGTTCTATGTTGAAACCAGAACAAACTTATATCAATGCCAAAGTTTTTTCCTTATCCTGAATGTATGTCTAGCATAAAATCTTCAACCCACCCCATTATGGAAGAATACAAAGTCAATAGATAAAACTAATTAATTGCTGAAGAACACCCTGTTTTCTATTTTCTTATACAACTGTGTGTTCCTCTCCACACATTTTTGGGAGTACTCTTCTATGGACTTGACAAGTTAGAACCATAAGACCTTTCATTTTATATTCTCCAACGAACTCCATTTTGCTCTCAGAACAAGACAAATGGATCCAGTATTTTTACTTCCACTTACCAGCCAAGGAGGGAAGATGAGAGAGAATGAATTTCTCAGTGTTAACAAAAAAAGGTAACAAGACGTAGGACCCTGGATGCTCCCCTTCATGAGCAGTAGATGAGAGATCTGTTCACCTCAACACACTGTCCCCCTCTGGTACCATGAAAATAATGCATTGACATTAACAGTCTTTTAGGAAAATCATGATTTTGCTGTGGTAGACATTTGGTTATGGGTAAAATGTGATGGCTCAACATATTCATTCTCTTCTCCTAGATCTACAGCATCTAAGTGGCTATGCTGCTTAAATGCATGATTAAACATGCAGGATGTTCTTTAATCACCTGGGTTCTTCAACATGTCAAGAGAAAACAACTGGCTCTCTGCATTGTTTCTAACATTTTATACAGCAACCTCTAAAATGTGTCTTCAGAATGATTTGGGAAATTGGAAGGCTTTTATATAAAAATAACACCATGTTCCTATATCCAGATGCCAAGATTGTGCCTCTGGTTTTCCATTTCCTGCCTCTCCTGAATCTTGACAAAATCTGGTTCAAACTGAACCTTGACGAAACTACCAAGAAGGTGAGTCACTGAATTTGTGATCAACTAATTCAGGTTATTTATCTGCTATGATTAAGAATCTTGATTGTGATTTTATATCATGAATAAATATTTAGTTTTCTCCTGAATGTATAGAATATGGTGTTGGATTGGGCTTTGTAAGTTATTGTCAATAGCATATGGAAGGGAGGAGAATTGCTTAGGTTTATCAGAGTGTTAATGGCAAAGATAGGAGGTGGAAAACAGATCAAAGTCCTTTTGGTCAGTGGTTAATGTGGCATAACTCTCAAGAGCACAGAATTTGGCATTTGATACAGGTTCATATCTTAGGTTACCATTTACTATCTGAATGGATTGGTGTTATTTTCTGAACCCACCCAGTTGTGTTCCCCCATATATAAAAATCAGCAGAGTCACTGCTGGGTTATTATAAGTTAAATGCATGCAAAATATTCATTAAATTCCCAGGATTTAGTATGCTCTCACTAAACATCATTTGAATAATGATCTCTGTCTTACACCAGAAAGACTGTAAACATTAAGTGCAAAAATTCCTCTGTGATCTACATATTTTTTCATATAAAAATACTCCAAATATTTAAAGTACTACTAAAAATGTCATATGTTCCATATCATTTCAGGCAAATTAAGTTTCCGTTGTGTCTCTGGACTCACCTCAATCTCATGGAAAATCAGAACAATGTCACAGAATTTGTTTTCATAGGACTATGGGGAAATAAGCAACTAGAGTTACTCTTCTTTCTCTTGTTCCTGCTGTGCTACCTGGCTGTCCTAATGGGAAACTTCATCATCTTACTCACCATCACCTGCAGCCATCTAATCGAACAACCAATGTACTATTTTCTCTGTCACCTTTCCCTCATGGATCTCTGCTACACCTCCACGGTGGTCCCCAGGCTAATCAGGGACTTAGGCGCAGCAAGAAAAAACATTTCCTATAACCACTGTATGGTCCAGCTCTTCACTGCCCACCTGCTGGGGGGTGTGGAGATATTCATCTTGTTTTCCATGGCTTTAGACCGCTACGTTGCCATTGTCAAGCCTCTGCACTACATGGTCCTCATGAGCCGGCGGAGGTGTAACATGTTGGTCTTCATGGCCTGGGGTGTGGGGTTTTGGCACTCTGTTGCTCTGTTGCTCATGGTACTCAATTTACTTTTCTGTGGTCCTAATCAGATCAATCACTACATATGTGATGTGAAGCCTCTTTTGAAACTGGTGTGCAAAGACATTCATGTTGTTAGTATCTTAGTGATTGCAAATTCAGGAATGGTGGTGGTTGTCATTTTTCTTGTCCTGGTGGCTTCTTACATTCTCATATTATACAATCTTAGGACATACTCCTCTGTAGGGAGGCACAAAGCTCTCTCCACCTGCAGCTCTCATATAATGGTGGTCTTTTAATTCTTTGTGCCCTGTATCTATACTTATGTTCTACCTGCCGGGAGTGAGAACAAAGATAAGGAAGTCTCTGTGTTTTACACTGTGATTGCTCCCATGCTGAATCCTCTCATCTATACCCTGAGAAACATGGAGATGAAAATCGCCATGGGGAAGGTGTGGTCTAAAATGGCACATTCAAAATTCAAGTCAAGAGGCTGATTTTCATTGTGCTTTTAATCCTGTGTCCCCAGAGCATTGACCACTTGTGATCTCATAGAAAGCATATGAGCTCTCTTTGGGGAGCTGGACTAGAGAACCTCTGAAGTGAGTATGAGCCAAAGAAGCAAATCATTGTAATTCAGATTATAATCCGCACTTTAAAAAGTCCAGTTAGTTCCAGGTGTGAGCACTTGGATTTGAGGAAATCAAGAAATGCCCTTCCACAGCTCATCTCTGATCAAATCACTCATTTCCCCCCAAAAACTATATGGATCCCTATTTTCCTTGGAACAAAATCCAACCTTCTCATTTGCTTATCATATTTGTCCCCAAATTGGTTCAGCTCTAACTGGTACTATCAGAGGTCATCACACTGGAAGAAAGTATGGTGTTACAATGACAGGCTTTGGGGTCAGGGAGAGCTGGGTGACATAATGACTCTAAGTTTTTATCTCTGGGTTTTGGCAATTTGATTTAATTATGTGTGTTTCTATGAAATGGGATAATATAGCTCATGAAGATATACTATCACTTGGACTAACACACGTGAAGTTTTAACACAGCATAAGGCACATCGAAAAGCCAAGTTATGTAATTCCCTCTTTCCCTGTCTTTGCTCCTGTGTGTCCTTTCTCCTGGATGCTTTCACTCAGCTTCACTGGGTCCGTCTACATTCTCCAAACACACTCTACAATCTGTCAGCTTTATGGTTGTATATCAGCTCTCTCCTCTGCTTAAGATTCCCCACACCATGCTTGAGGGTCCATGCCTTACCTATAATTCACACTGCTCATTTTTCCTATTCAGGAAGACTTGGCAGATCGAGCAGACTAGAAGTCATTCTGATTCCTGCCCTGTTCTTTTGTTGCTATTCAGCAGTATGTTTTCTCCACTTGAAATAAGCCTATGTCCTATTAAGTGCTTCTTCTTGTGAACTGTGCTTTCACTAGTTTGTCTGAGAAGGAGGAGTATGTGCTATATCTTTATCTTTCTTTTTATCTTTCATTTTTTTCTATCAATAAACTTGGCACAAATTAAGATGTAAACAAATAGTAGCTGAATTAAATTCTATGATAATACTTTCTTTTCTTATGTGACTATATACATTGTTCTTACATATCTAGAGCTTGTCCTTGTGTCATGAACAATCATGCATTAACCATAAGATAAGTGATGTCAAAAAGGCTAAGAATTTATCGTATAATTCCTTGTGCCTATAAAGGATATAATGAAATTAGCAAACCACCAGATGCTTAGAAGAGGTTTTTTGTTTTTTACCACACCACATTAAGGAGGCACTACTCCCTCAATTTTGGTTACCTCTTTGTCCATTGATCATATAACCTAATCTCAGCTCTGTGCTTCCAATCATTTCCAATTTCTCTCTGCCTAGAATTTGTCTTTTCACAGCAGAATGATTACATTGCTTCCACAGAAACTTAGCTTGATTCAGTTACTTCATCTCCAGAGTCAAGGCAAAAATCAAAGATAAGTCATGGAGGTAGTAGGTATTATCTTAGTGTCTGGCACCAGTTTTTTGATGTTTCAAATCTTAGGACCTTTCACATATATAACAAATATTTTCTTTTTTCCTACTAGAGCCATGCAAGCCTCCAGAATATGATGGGAAAATATTTTGTCTGTCCCATAGGAGATTGAGTTTGACAAGTTATTCATCTATCTGTTTGATGGCTTAATGTAGACTTTGGCAAACGTGTTTTGGATTTTTTTTAAGTATACAAATGCCATGTGCCTGTGTGTGTGTGTGTGTGTGTGTGTGTTGTTTGGGATTCTTGGGGCTCTTGGAATATTTTAGTACAGGCCAGGGAAATTCCTGTCCCATCAGAAAGAATGTTATGCAACAAAATTTAAATATATATATGTACATATATATTTTTTTCCTATTCTTTTTCCAAGGGCCCAAAGGTTTTATTGGCAAAAACGGAGTACACTGTATGAAAAACTGACAAATAAAATATAACAAATTAAATTGCTTATCAATTTATAAATAGATTCTATTCATCTACATAGAAATTTACTGCTTATTTACAATCTCATATTTAATTAAAGGAATATCTGTCATCAATGAAGAAATCTGTTACACAGCTTCTTTCTTTACGCCCCAGAGCTATCAGAAAACACCAGGCTGGAAGAAGCTTAGATATCTTGTCAGGGGCCTAAGGGAAAGATCGGAGGCCCAAACTGGCTGTGGTTGTAAGAGTCTTATATGACTCCCTGCCCCAGCCCCCTCTCCTAATCCTTCAACTGTGCTCAACCCTATATTGGACTACAGGGATCTATTGTGAGGGCTGATTCAGATATTGACCCTAAATCATCTACCAAGAGATATTAGCAAAATCAAAATGCTCTTAAAAAGTTGATGATTTAGGTACAGAGTGAAGGCTGAAGTATTTCGAACTGATTGCTTTGAATAATCTATTTTATGTGACACCACAATCATGGGGGTCTCTGGTGATGACGAGAATACCGGAAGAGCTGAAATCAGCCCTCCGGATGGGCTGTCAGAGCAGGATGGAAGGCCTGTCTTCACCTCTGGACCTCCCCATTTCTGTTTCGTTCATATAATAGAGCCTCCATGGTTAGAGTAAGTTCTCACATGCAGGTGATTCCGAGGGGATATGGTGGGCCAGGTGCACTATGGTTGCCAGGAATTTAAGGTCTCAGTTAAGAAGACCTGGTTAGGACCCATAAGCTGTGTGATTTTGAGCACAGTTGACATGACATTCCGAGTTGAGTTCTTGGTATATGGCAAATATCCTATACGTGATTGGAACAGTTACCTTTGTTTTAGGATTTTAGAATTTAAGGATTTTGTTTAGAGGTGTTAAATAGTATGGCCAGTAAGAGGTGGTATCCAGGCTCTCTGAGTTTGAAGTCTCAAGTTTTGAAAACTGTGTTTCTTACCTGTCTTATTAACAGCAGCAAAAGTTCTATTCTTATTCATTATGTTAGTTAAAAAACACTGATGTTTCTTGATTCCTTCTATCTGAGGCTACCCACTGATGAGGAAGGGAGGTGGTGATGCTGGTGATTTTCTCTGTGTAGGTACCTCTTCACTTGACTAAAAATTGTTTCCTGGAGAGCAAGCGTGGCCCCTCACTGCATTTTTTCCTTTGAAGGTAGGAAAAACCTGGGAAGCTTTTGAATGACTGCCTCTATTTACTAAACACCCTCAAAGTCAGCCATTGGTCTCTTTCTGCTGGTGCAAGGTTTTCTGATGGGATTCTAAAACACTGTTAACATATGCTCCTCAAATTCTTTATCGTCAACATTTTGCTTTCAGGATTATTTAGTTCTGTCCACCCATATTATAAATTATATGATAAATTTGTGAGAAAATATTCGTATAATGCTTTCACTGTACCTTTTACATATCATATGGTTTACTGAAACCTGTTTTTTTTTTTTTCTTTCAACTGAATTTCCTTGAGACTATCTTCAGAGCGCCTTCTTTGCTTATAATTCTTTGTCAACAGTCTTCTTATTCCTCATGCAAATATGCTTTCCTCGGGCTCTTCCTTCAGCGCACCCAAATGAGCAAACTGTAATTGAATTCAGCTCTGAATCCAACTGGAAATGTTTCACGCAATAACCATCAGGGCAATTAAAAGTAGACTTCTGTCCCTTGAGACTCCCAGAATGCTTGACCTGCCCATTTTGCTGAGATTCCTGCCCTATCTGTCCCATCCAAGTAGGTACATGTTGTAAGAATTCTGGCCTCAGACTTTTTGGTTTTTGATTCTGAAATGCTCTGTAATCTCAATTTAAGTGAAAGTATGATTTAGTTTTGCCTATGTAAGCTTGGAGTAGGGAGGTGCAGAGGTAAAGGTAGGGAAGCAGATGCAAAGAGCAAAGACTGATGTGGGGCTTGATCCCACAACCCTGAGATCATGACCTGAGCTAAAACCAAGAGTGGGATGCTCAACCAAATGAGCCACCCAGGTTCCCCTAGAAAATAGCTTGTGATTAGCTTGAATAGATATCATCAGCTGGATTTCAAATATTTTGTAAAAATGAACATTACTTTTCATCAACATATGAGTTCCATTCCTTCTATTAGTAATTTGCTCGTTTTTTTCTTTCTCTTTTCTCTTGATTGATCTCAATGACATTTTTGGAATTTTATTAATTCTTCTGGAGGAAGAATTTAAGAATGCTAGTTATCTTTCTCTTTTTCTATTTCTCTATTTAAGAATGCTAGTTATCTTTATTTTTTATTTTTTAAAGATTTTATTTATTTGTTTGACAGAGAGAGAAAGAGAGAGAGAACACAACCAGGGGGACCACCAGGCAGAGCGTGATAGAGAAGCAGGCTTCCTGCTCAGCAAGGAGCCAGACATGGGACTCCATCCCTAAGATCATGATCTGAGCCGAAGGCAGACACTTAACCAACTGAGCCACCCAGGCACCCAGGTGCCTCCCCAAGAGTGTTAGTTATGTCAGCCATTTAGTTCCTTAGTTTATTACATCATTACCTCTATTTTGTTTGGATTTTACTTTGGTTTAGTTTCGGAGATCTTGATTCCTGAGATACATATAACTCTTGATTAATAAACATAGCTGTTTTTAATAATAGATGTGATACTACTATACATTTTACACATGCTTAAAATAATAACAAAAGGTATAGTGTTCATATTAAGGCCAATAAATTCAACGCCTTAGTCTGGACAAAAAAGTCTTTTAATGATATAAACTACACAAGCTCCTGAAAGTTAAAGACACATATTCTCAGTGGTCTTTATTTACATCTTAAAGTAATTTAATTTATTACATTGTCTTCCCACCCCCTATCTGGATAGCTCTGGTAGTGAATTTTACCCAACATTAGAGAAAAATAATTTCTATTCTATAATAATAATAATAATAAAACTCATAATAATGAACTCATAATAATAAAACAGAAGTGAATTCATCTTAACTCATTTCATTGATCCAGCGTTTCTTTGAATCTTCTAAATAGTGCGAGGTTTTCTATACATTCCTTAGAATATTCTCTACAATTGTGTCATGGCGAAAACTGCTGATTCTGCCAAATTCTTGTTCAAGATGAGAGACTTTCCTTTTATATGTGAGTTTAGCATGGTTGTGCCATACAAGATCAATGTATAACATCAGTTGCATACTTTGTACTGGGAACTACCAAACAGAAGTTGGATTTTTAAATTCCATTTCCAATAGCATCAAATACACAATATACTTAAGGAAAAATAGGACAAGACAGGGGCAAGACATACACTGAAAATGTTATAAAAGCTCTATTGAGAATATATGAAGAACTTAATAACTAGAAACAAATATTGTGCTCCTGGGCCAGATGACTCAATACTCTTGGGATGTGAATTATCCCCAAATATGTATTTAGATTTAAGTAATCCCATAAAAATATGAATGGGCACAAGTTTATTATTTTCCAAAGTGATCTTAAATGTATAGAGCAATGTAAAGAAACTGCATTAAGTCACACAACTATAAAAAGAACAAAGCTGGGAACTTCCATTTTCTCATTTCATTTCTATTTTAAAGCTGCTGTATTCAAAACAGTGTGTTGTTCTTGTGCAGCTAAACAAGCAGATCAATGGGCCAGCCTAGAGAGTCCAGAAACAGACCAGCGTGCATTGGTCAACTAATTCTCCACAGGGGTCTGTAGGCAATTTAGTGGAGAAAACATCATCTTCACAATGAATGACAGTACAAACGATAGATATTGATATGTACCAACAGCAAGAACATCACAAAAATCCATGCATCACAGCTTGTACGAATTCAATTCCAAATGGAACGTAGACCAATATATAAAATGGAGATGCATAATCCATTTAGAATAAAACAGAGGCAAATCTTTGTGACCTTGGTTTAGAAAAATAATTTTTAAACATAATAACAATGGTGTGGGCCATATAAAAAAAAAAAGATAAAATGCACTTCATTAAAATTAAACCTTTTTCAGCCGAACAAGTTTATGATGAGGGGCAAAGTCAGATTTGAAGATGTTGATGGGACACCTGTATATGTCTCTAAGGGGAGTCCTAGAGTGTCTGTCAGGGGAGGATATACAAGATATGACTGGCTTTCTTCTCTGTCGATGGATACAGGCTAGATTGGGTAATGCTTAGTCAACATTGGGCATGGTATTGAAATGGACAAGCTGTAAAATCACCAAGCTGTGATATCCTCCGTGCTGAAGGGCTATGTAGGGGAGGAAAGCTTTTCCCTTTTTCCTTTTTCTGTTCTTTGGCTCATCTAGCAATTAAACTGACATAAAACAGATTAACAGGAGAAAAAAAAAAAAACAACAACTTCAAATTTTTATGTATGGGAACCCCAAAGAAGTGAAACTCCCTGATAGTCAGGAAACTGAAGTGTATATGCTCTCCTGAGCTAAGGAGAAGGGGGTACGGATTCAATGGGCACAGAACATAATTTGAACAAGGAAGCCCTGCAGAGACTCCCAAGTTTGCCATGCCCACCCCACACTCTTTGCAGTTTTCTCTGGTGGTACCTCTCTTCCTAGACCAGGCCCTCTGTCTAAATTCTTTTAGGTAGGTACTGGGAAGGAAAAAAAATCTCCTCTTGAACCCTTTGGGCCTGATTATTTTCAGCTCAAAACAATCCACATATCTAAGTGGCACACTGGGACAGCCTGCCCTGAACCCCATCAGATAGACTCCTTCATTTACTCAGGGTTACAAAACTTTCAAAGCCTGGAAACAGTATTAGATTTAGAAATATCCACTTTCTTACTTCTGCCTATGCAAATTAGTTATATAAACTCTAAAACTTTTTATGTTCTTCTATGCATAATAGAGGTAATAATACTTATGTGAGAATATGCAAAACTTTAAGTTTTAAATAATCCAATGAATTTTCTTAAGATTTTATTTATTTATCTTAGAGAGAGAGAAGCAGTGGGGCGTACGGGCAGAGGGAGAAGGAGAAGCAGACTTCCTGATGATGAGGGGCTCGATCATCCCTGGACACTGAGATCTGACTTAAGCCAAAGTTAGAGGTTCCAAAGGTTGAGCCATCAAGGTGCCCACTTCCTCTTAATTTTTTCATCTTTCTTATGTCTCCTACCTTCCATGTTCATGGGGAAAGAATGTTTATTGTCTTATCGTTCCTTTACTTTTTCTCCTATCCCGCAACCATCCGTTCCAGTGAAGTTAATCCCGAACCATGGATAGTTCTGCACCCGTTCTCATATTGCAGATTGTTGACTATATTGATTTATCGGCTCTACACACATAACATCTTGGTAATGGGGCATACTTGGACTGTCAATGCTCGTGTGTGGTTCTCTTTGTTCCATCTCATCTCACATTTCCCTCATACCTAACCGGGTACTATTATAGACTACACTGCTTTCCCTCTGATTCTTCAGAAAGCTGGATGAATCTACAGAACAGTCAAAATTTCTTGACCTGATCTGACTATAGCCTTTCTGGGTCTCCAGAGAAGTAGTGCCTGAGGCATGCTAATGGGAAGGAGGAAAGCAACACCCAGGGCAAACAGAGACATCACTCTGGGTGGTGGTTTAGCACATTGGCCAGGATCTCCCTAGAAATGCCTTTGGGAATGTAATTACTTACAGCTTTCAAAGAACTATTAATTTCTGTGTTGTCACCTAAAGTTTATATTTCATTGGTCCCAAACAAATTTTCTTCAGGAGTATGCAGATGTTCGATGATTTCCGGGACCTAAATACTCCTGTTACCTTTTGCAGGAATTAAAAAATACTTTTATTTTTTTAGTGGTCTAGCATTCAGATGTTAAATCAGCATTTGAAATTCCTAGCCTACTTTCCTGGGTGATAACAACGCCTTTCTTCATCTCTGATAGATTCAGTAAATATTTGAAGTCCACTTCCCTTGTGAAACTGTAGAAGGAGTAAGTCACACTGAGATTTCCAAAATATTTGTAGAGAATTAATCGGGAAGTATGTGAATTACTGACTTGTAATTCTCTTCATTTTATTGCAGATTTTGATGCTGGGGATGATTTGGCACAGTGAGTATCTGGGAGACGGAATGTAGCCTGAAACTAACCTGCCAGACTCTCAGATCTTACGCTTAGCGAATTACCCTTGTCACCTTGGGTTGGGAAGGGTTCCACCAAGCACAGTCTAGACTAATTATATGGTCTTATTCCATACAAATCCATTCCAATACTATAAGCTCTTTTGCAATATATGCTAATTCCATTCCTATAAAAATGCTTTACATATGTTAGTTTTAATTGTCTATTATTCATTGAATTTCATTGAGTAAATTTCATTGTGTCCCATTCTTGTACTTACGTACTACCCTCCATATTGCTTTAAGAAATAGCCTTGTTTATGCTTGAATATGTACAGTAATGAAAAATTCCTATATTTCAAGCACTTGTCATCCTAGAATAGTTTCACCTGAGTCAACTAATTTAAATTTATAGCATGCTCTTCTGCTACACTAAGGGAAAACATGAACATGTGATGGAAATATATATACACACACACACACACACACACACACACACATATATATGTATATATGTATATATATACATATGTATATGTATATATATGTATACATCACATGAACATGTGATGGAAATATACACACGCACATATATGTATATGTGTATATATATACACATATGTATATATGTATATATACATATGTATATATGTATACATATGTGTGTGTGTATATATATATGTGTGTGTATATATATGTATATATATACACACATATGTGTGTGTGTGTGTGTGTGTGTGTGTGTGTGTATATATATATATATTTGAGAGAGGGGGAGAGAGCATTAGTGAAGGTTGAGCATGGAGTGGGGAGAGGCACAGGGAGAGAGAGAAGCAGACTCCCTGCTGAGCAGGTAACAGGATGCAAGCTTGATTCCAGGACCCTGAGATCAGGACCTGAGCCAAGGACAGCAGCTTAACTGATTCAGCCACCAAGGCACCCATGGTGGAAGCTTTAATTTAAACATAAAAGCATCTATTCTTGTACAACGGTTTAACTGAAAGCACACTCAGAATTTTTATTTAGAATAACCAAGGAAGTAAAGTAATCAGTTAGCTATATTTTTATAGTGCAAAGAAATCACTCTAAGCATTAAGGTTAAGCATTCCCTAAGAGGACCAATCAGGCATCCAACTAACCTAAATGTTTTCCCCAACCGATCGTTGAAACTGAAGTTTACCTGATCAGTTATGAAGTCCATGTTATGATATTCTTTTTCCTTTATTTTTCCACTGGCCTTGGTTGTGTGGAGGTGCATGACACTTTCTGTGGTTCTAAACTAATCTGATTTGAACCAAAGTGTGACCTGCTATTTCTTATTAGCTCATGTATTCCTCATTAAAATCTGAATTTCGTAATGATAATCTTCATTGTAAAAGGAGTAAGATGGAGTTTAGAGAGATGAAGGAATTCACTCAAGGGCTGCACTGGTTGGTTTCCTTAAGACGCCTCAATGTTTCTCCCTCTTCCTGTGTTGGGCTCTTCTAACCACTTGTTCAGTGGTTGTCTGACATTTTTTACACATCAACTATAACTTCAGTTTTTAACCTAAGAGGTGTCTATAATATCCCTGCAATCAAAATGTTATTTTTATGGCAATGTATCTCCTCCCTTTTTTCCTTTTACATCTGCTCTCTGCAGCGATCATGGGTAATGACCCCCAGGTTACAGGGTGAGATGGGTAAGTAGCACTATTGTGGATTCAATGCCAATGATGGTCTAGAAACAAGGAAGAATCCTGATTTAAACAATCTACATGTTGGTAAAACTGAAGGAAAATTATTTAAAATTTTTTAGAATGAGGGAATGCCAGATGAGATTTATGTTAAGTAGTCCGTATATTTTTATCTCCATAAATACTCAGGAAGACAGACTCCATGTCTGTTCACCCATCGTCTTGCATATTCTTTTCTATTCGGGTTATGGATTCAGGATAGTCTTTTCATGCTTTCCTCACGACACCCATCATCCTCCCACTCAGCTTTCTTCCATGAAAGTAGTCCCAGATTGAGGGAGAATCAGGATTTCTGTCTCCAGACATTCACAGATTATTACTCCTGCACCATGAATAAATGATTAGATTCTCTTGATCTGAGTTTCTTCTTTTTAAAATCAGAGATTTTGATTAGTCAAGTGAATTCTGCCTTTAAATTGTTTGTAGTCTTCTTGAGTAATAATTCTTCTTAAACCAAATTGTTTTAGGTAAATAACTGTTCCTGAAAAATTAACATTTCCCACCTCATTAATGAAGAGTAAACATCATTTGCAATGAGTAGAAAATAGGTCAATGAATTCTACCTCCCTAAAATTTTCAACTAAAGAGTAGTTAAGGTTAAATGCTGAATACTCTGTAGCTCAGTATTATTTTCAAAAAATGTAGAAAAACACTAAAAAATACTCCTTTTTGAAGTTAGAATTTAAAATAATAATTCAAAGCAGAATTGCTCTCCTACCTTATGGACCATTTCCTGAATGCCTCTCTGTTAACTCTCTCTATATATGATATATAAGGTAATGTTATATCATATCATATCATATCATATATAGATAGTATATATAAAATATATAGAGATATAGTACATATATGTGTATAGATGTATTATCTATATATATAGTCTCTAGGCCTATACAACACATAAATATTAATTTTGAGATTCCCTACTGTTGATGATTTCTATATAACTTTGCTGCAAATGCATTCTGAGTTTTTAAAAAATAGACATCTGGGGGCCTAGATATGACCATCCCAGCAGGTCCAGAGAAATATAGGAAGTGCACTTAGCTGTTCAAACCCACTGGGGACAGATAATTCCTCATCATTGAGGAAAGTAACTACTCCAAGTGCATTCTCTCTATTCTTAACTTATTTTGTATCAATTAAATACTGTCTTAAAATTACACATCAGATACAAAAGATGCAAATACATGAATGTTGCATTTATTTTGTTTCAATAGATATCTCTGAGTGCAACCTGACCACTAAGTTTGATTAATGTTACCTTGTGTATCATCCCCTTTTTTGACACTAGTTCCTTAGATTTATACAAACACAGGAAATTTTTGACAACAGCATGACATAGGCACTATTGAAATATACTTGAGCAACTTAATGGTTTTATCTATCCTTTAATGATTGTCATCATGACCATCAGTCACAGTATTTACACTTTTAAAATTCTCTTTAACACATGAAATGTAACTAGGAAAAATGAATGAAATTGCTAATTTATTTCCACAATTTCCATCATGAATAGACATTCTCTATTTGCTGCATAGTTTTTCCCCCACTCTTCGCTCTATAAAATAACAGTGATTCCATTGGTTTAGCATGACCCATTGGCAATATTTGGTCACAGAGCCAAAAAAAAAAAAAAAAGAGTGTGCTTTATACAAATTAAGTTTTAGCAGTTCAGAGTGGCATGTTTGCATTTCCTGAGGTTTCAGTACCAGCTAATTCATGGAATTTGACCAGAAAAGAGTGAAAATAGGAAAGTTGACCTCATGTATTAGCCACACACATTTAAGATATATACGACAAAGTATTTTTTGACTTGGCAGAATTTTTATAAACTTTCTTATCTAAATAATATAATTAATAATAATGAATCATCTTTAATTTTCAAAATATCATTTAAATATTTAAAAATAATTATCAGTAAAACTGAGTAACATACATAATCATTCCCATTATAAAATTATTCCACAATACTTCTATAGAATCAAACACAATAAAACAGGAGAAAGCAGCTTAATTTAAGAAATCAAGAATAACTAATATTAATATAATATTCATGTCAATCTAATCTTAGTAAACTTTGTATCATTATGTTCATATTATTAAGTTTTCACCAAATTTCTGTTTATTTCCTTCAGATACATACTCATTTGTGTGGAACATATAGAAAACACAAGTATATGGAGAAGCAGAGAAACATCTCCGAATTCATACTTCTAGGACTTTCATATGACCAGAACGTAGAAATATTTTGCTTTGTGCTCTTCTTATTCAGTTATATTGCCCTGCTGGCAGGAAACCTTCTGATCCTTGTCTCCATTCAATGCAGTCCTCTTTTTCACCAACTCATGTACTACTTCCTCAGCCACTTATCTTCTATGGACATCTGCTATACCTCTAGCATTACACCCAAATTAACTAGTGACCTACTAGGAGGGACAAAATCCATCTCCTACAGTAGTTGCATGTTACAACTATTTGCTGTGCACTTCTTTGGAGGCGTTGAGATCTTCATTCTTACCGCCATGGCCTTTGATTGCTATGCTGCCATCTACAAACCTCTCCACTACCTGCTTATCATGAACAGGACAAGGTGCCATCTCCTAGTTTTTGCTGCGTGGGCTGGTGGGGCTCTCCATTCTTTTCCTCAATTATTGATGGCAATCCAATTGCCGTTTTGTGGTCCTAATGAAATTGATCACTACTTTTGTGATATCTTCCCTCTGCTGAAAGTTGCCTGCACTGATACCCACATCACTGGGATCCTTGTGGTTGCCAATTCAGGTATGGTCGCCTTAGTTACCTTTGTTGTCTTGTTTGTTTCTTATGTCATTATTCTGTTTAGTCTAAGACATCACTCAGCTGAAGGAAGACACAAAGGCCTCTCCACCTGTGGGTCTCATATCACTGTGGTCAGCTTATTTTTCGGGCCCTCAATCTTTGTCTACCTTCGACCTCCAGCCAGTTTCCCTGAGGACAAAGTATTTGCTCTATTTTGTACCATCATTGCTCCTATGTTCAATCCTTTAATCTATACTCTGAGAAATACAGAGATGAAAAATGCCATGAGGAAAGTTTTGTGTCAAACATTATTTTCAAAAGAAGTACGCAATTAATTTGAGCAAACATACCTAAGCAAGTTTATTTTAAAAATGAGCTTGATGTGACTGAATGAGCTAAAAAATATTTCATTATCTTTATATTCAATGTCTTCTGTGAATGGAATTCATGAAAGAAAGAGGAATTATAAAGAAATTTAAAGGGATAGCTAAATGAATCCTAATTCCCACATACCAGGATTAATTGAAAACTTAATTTTATGGAGTATTAAGGAGATGTGATTAGGGTCACCAGTAGAAAAAACTGCCAAATCAAATAAAGCAACACTATTTGGTCAGTGAATTATAAAGCCAAAACAATTTTAATGATAACTCTATCAAAAATCCTAGGCTTATATGCCAGTTCTCATAGTGATACACATTCTGCACTAGTGACGAGGTTGAAATCTAAAATTAAAATAATGACTTTAAATCATCACAGGTACCTTTATGATAGCACATTCATTTCTACTTCCTCTAGTGGCATTCAGAAATCAGCTGTGCAATGAAGAAATCCGTATAAGAGAACCTGTTTTAGATCAGTTCCTGGTCATCAGTTCTCCTGAATTCATATTAAAAATAATAGTAATACTTAGTTAAGACAGAGCAAGAGTCAATAATTCAGGATGCTAAAAACATAATTACTTGTTTTTCCACCATTGACCAGAATATAAAACATTTCTCATAAAACCTAAGGGACTGCATAATAAATGTAAATGTTGACAAACCCTACCTGCCTCCAATTGATAAGGGGAAAGTTAATGGATCCAGTACTAAAGACTTTCTCTGCTATAAAGAGAGAGAGAGGAAAAAAATAAAATAAAATGAAGCCTAGCAAAAGACAGATTAAGATATGGTCAACCAACCAAAGCAAATTAAAGTACATTTTGCAAGCACATTTTGGCTGCATATAGATGTTTGTAACTGCTTTATTTATAATTGTCAAACCTCAGAAACAACCAAGACCTCCCGCCACTGGTGAACAGATAAATTTTGATTTCTCTGGACAATGGACTATTATTCAGCGCAAAAAAAAATGAGCTATCAAGTCGTAAGATGATATACAGGAAAATTAAATGTGTATTACTAAGGAAAAGAAAGCAATCTGAAAAGGGTACTTATTATGTGATTTGCAACTATATGAATCCTGGGAAAGGCAAAACAATGGAGACCTTGACACCATCAGTGTTTGCCAAGGGTCAGTGTGGAGGGTAGAATGAATAGACAGAACTCAGAGGATTTTTTAGAGCAGGAAGCAAGTTTGTATGTTAGTATAGTTGTGGATACATGTCCTTATGCATATTGAAACCCATAAAATGTACTACATCAAGGGTGAAACCTAATGAAAAGAATATTTGGGGAGATAATGACTTGTGAGTGTAGGTTCCTTTGATGGTAACAGATGCATCGCTCTGATGGGAGAGGCTGTCTGTGTGTGAGGACAGGGGTATTATGGGAAATCTTCGTACTTTCTGCTCAGTTTTGCTGTGAACCTAATGCTCCTTTAAAAAATAAATGTTATTAATTACTAGTATATATTATGGCATGACAAATATACCAGAATTTGTAAGTGGACTGAACAAGAGACATCTGAAAAAGGTTTTCTACAAGGAAAAAAAAAAAAAAAAATATATATATATATATGTATATATATATGAATGAATGAAAGGCCTTTTTTGCATGCATGATAGGATTTAAATAAAGGTTGCTTAAGAAACACAGCAAATGTCATTATAGAGAAGATGTTTGATAGCAGGATTTTATTAAAAGGAAGATGCTAAAAACATGGAAAACGTTTTAGAATATGTAAGTAAAATGCAAGAGCTGCAATCAGTCTGTAGGCCCAGAACAACCAGGTATAAAGAGCAGGAAAAAAATAATAATAATAATAATGAGGAAGGTGAAATTCACCAGAGCTATTAGAGCAGAGAGGAAGTAGACAGATGGTTTCTGCAGTTATACACAAAGAAACACAACTGTTGCCAGATTAAACTTTTTCTCCTAGGCATGTTCTATACTGTTTCATTACCTAGCTGGACCTAAGAAAGCCATCTCTGAACATGAACTAGAAGTTCAGAAAATTAAACAATAGATTCATTTAAAGACCTCTTTGTATAGTAGTTATTATTTGTTTTCATTATCATCCTTTCTTAATAATATGAATTTCTCTTTTAGAACATTATTAGTGATTGAAACTATTATTTGCACACAATGTTGACCTATGCCTAAGGACATTTTCTGCTACAAATCTAGACACACATAAATTAACCAGGCTTTAGCATTCTATAAAATCAACAACTTTCACAGAAACGACTTCAGACTTCTTACTGTGGCTTTCATGTTTAATAAGTTGAGAATATAGTCTTTATTTTAATTGAGATATAAATGATGTATAACATTATATTAGTTTCTTGTATGTAACATAATGATTTGATACGAGTATATATTGAAAAATAGTCACTGCAATAAGTCTAGCTAACTTCCATCACCACACATACTTACAAATTATTTTCTTGTAACAAGAACTTCTTAGATGCCAGTCATTTTTATTACACAAAATCCTGCCTGAGGATTTGAAGATGTAGATTACAGAATCACTCCATATCAGAATCTAAAATATATATAGATATTTTAATGGAAAAAAAAGCATATTTTGCTATTAGTTGACACTTAAACTATTTTCAAAAAAATATATGCAATTCTGCATATATGTTTATTGATGTGAAAATGTTGAGAAAGTTTGCATGTAATAAGAAATGGAAACATAAATGGAAAATTAAAAAGCATACAAGCTTCAAAGTATTAAAGACTATCCTATGTAATGTAGCTAATGCCTTTTGCTGCAAATTCTTCATGAGGTATAACAGCATTCAAATTCATGCTTGCAGTGTTAGAATATCTCAATTTTTAAGAGGTAACCACAGATAATATAATGTTTTATATTCATTAATAAGATTAGCATAGCATACAAGCATAAACTGTAAAGGATTTCGGAACATCAATATGTGTGGCTCACATAATAAATTTGTTTAAAAATTCAAATAAAATATTTTTAAGCACTGTAATGGCAGAATGGCACATTCTCACTAACATGTTTTTTAATAGATTTTATTTTTTAAAGCAGATTTAGATTTGCAGGAGCATTACACAAAAAGTACAGTGATTTTCCATATCCATTCTATGCTCCTCACAATTTCTGTTCTCTGATATCTTGTAGTGGGGTCGTATATTTCTCACCACTACTGAACCTATATGGGTACAGTATTCTTAAGGTCCACAGCTTACATTAGGAATTACTCTTGGTGTTATCAAGTTTTATGGATTTTTGACATATGCATTATGTCATGTATCCACCATTACAGTATCATACAGAATAGTTTCCCTTCCCTAAAAATCCCATGTTCTGCCTATTTACCCCTTCTCCTTTATCCTCGAATTTCTGCAAACCAGTGATTTTTTTTTTACAATAACCTGTTTTTCGTTATCAGGAAAAGGAATTCATAATTTATGTTTGTGATGTAAAATTTCTGTTTCAAAGACTAAATATCATCTTTGGGACTACCTTATTGTCTTAGTAATTAATATTCTAATATTCACTATTATCTACTGCTTACCCACTCTACTTCTGCCACATAAATATATCATCCTTAATTTAGGTCATCAAGCTATAATTATAATAATTAATATTATAGGCAAATTACTACAATTGGTATGATTCAAAAGAAACCTAGCACCCCCAGAATTAGAAGGGCCCAGTATAGGAGCATAATGTAGATTTTACCAAAAGAATACTACTAGGCATATAAACCCAACCACTAAGGCCTTCTTAATATCAAAGAACTACCTCAGAAACATGAATTTTCTCACCGAGTTCAGTTACTGTTCTAGAAGAATGTAGGTAAAGATCCTAAGATTTCAGAATATAAGGGTGCCTGGGTGGCTCAGCCAGTTGGGTATCTGACACTCTATTTCAGCTCAGATCATGATCTCAGTGACAAGGGATCCCCATCTCAGGCTCCGTGATCAATGCAAGTCTGCTTGAGAGTCTCCCTCTGTCCCACTCCTGCTCATGAGATTGCTGTCTATCTCACTCTCTCTCTTTCTCTGTCTTTCTAAAATTAAAAAAAAAAAAAATCTTTAAAAGAAGGGATTTCAGAATATAACTCCAAGAATTGGAATGGAGATTATTAGATTACATAGTGTCTTCTACAACATAAAACTCCTATAATTATTTGAATCTGATACGTTCTACTAAGTCAGGAAGAACAACTACGTTGAAGGTTCATGGTCAGCTGCGATGACACGGAAGTGCCTAATAATGGAAACTGGAAGAGGAAAAGCCTCCAGTCTGTGGGTACAAACATCCAGGGTGGTACAGAGCAGCAGAGAACACCAGGAGTCCACATGAAGATGGACAGGGCAAGCTCCAGATCAAAACCACAAGCGATAGGGCAGGCAAGACAGGCAGAGACAGAATGGTGGAGCACATCTAAGGCTGTAGACCTTATGTACCTGTTTGTAGCTTATGCTGTCTCTTCCCCTACATAAACCTGACTTAACCCCAACCAGTGTGTGTGTCCATATTGATATTTTCCTGGAGGAAGTAGTGCTCATGTCCAAAGACGGGATTATACTAGCACTACCACGTTAAGATCATATTCTTTATGGAGTTCTAGGTAAATCCAAACTGTGAGGAAAGATTTGAAACTCCCTTTCTTTAGTCATCTGAAGTCCACTTCTTGCTGCATAATTTCCTATGGTGACTTTCCCTTCTGCATTCCTCAGAGTGTCAATCAGAGGGTTGAGCAAGCTGTTCCCAGTGTATAAAACACTGCTATCATCTTATCCATGGGGAAGGTGGTTGCAGGACGTGTGTATATAAATATACAGGATGACCGCGATGAAGTGGAAGAGGGCTTTTCTCCTCCCTTCAGCACTGTGGTGTTCAGTGAATGCAAGATGGTAACATAGGAGCACATCAGCAGATAGAACTCAATGGGTAAATGGCCCCAATTTGGACACCAGGAGTAGGTTGATCACATAGGTGTCTGCTCAGGCAAGTTTCAAAAAGGACTGCAAAGTCACAAAAACTTTGGTCAATGGTACCACAGAAGGGTGAACTGAAGGCCAGAAACATCTGAGCTAAAGAATGCACAGAGGACTCCACCCAGGACACAGCCACCAGCACAGAACAGACCTGTCGCCTCATGATGGTTGTGTAGCGCTGGGGCTTACAGATGGACACGTAGTGGTCAGCAGCCATGAGGATAAGGATGAAGATCCCCAGGTAGCCAAAGAAATGAAATGAAAAGACATGTACCAAGCACTCACTGAAAGCGATAGTGGTCTTCTTCAAAAGGGCATCCACAATCATTCTAGGGGTTATGGAAGTACAGAAGCAGGTGTCAGATTTGGTTAGGTAGAAAAGGAAGAAGTATATTGGACTCCCGAGTGTCCAGCTCTTCTTGATAGTAGTAATAATCAGAAAGTTACTCAACATCATCCCCAAATAAAAGCACAAGAAAGGGACAAAGTATTTTCTTCCTAACAGGATCCTGGATCAACCCAAGCAGAAAAATATATTCATATTATTCAGCTGCATGATCATGAAGGAGGAGAAGGAAAGGTGTGAAAAGATTTATCTGCAAAAAATAGTAATTAATTTACAGTGTTCTATGCAATGTTATGGAATAATTTGAGCAATTTAATTCATGGTATTATGTGATATTGTGGGATATTTTAGCAGAAATAAATATGCCTCATCAGCTACATTCTGTTTTTTTTTCATGTCACTGCAATATTGTGTTCTCAATTCTTAATGACCTTGAGTGCTGTGAGTCCCACAGTATCTTACTAATGTGATACCTTCCTTCAGCACTCTTCAAATATACCTCTCTCTAGATTTGACATGATTCTGACTAATTTTGCCAATTCAATGATATAAAATTAAGATATGTTGCTTTATTCTATTATTTCCCTCATCTTTTTATATTTAATAAATATTGGGGTCCTGTTTTGTATAGTACATCACCTGGCCTATAGGATATATTTGACTGCTCTCAAAGGTTCAGGAATATTAATGCAACATCAAATGTTACTCCCAACCCTACAAGAAAAGTCTTTCGTACACATATATATTTATATATCACATATTTGTCACACATATCTTTATAAATGTATGTTATTTGTCAATACATAGTCTTCTGCTTCTCACGCATATTCTCTTAGAGCAGCTTTAAAGGAGAAACAAGAAATACAACTTTTCAATAATAATATGCATCGATCTTTGAGCACACTTGTGATATTTAGGACTTCATAAGTATGAATGAACAGAAATGAATGTTCTTTCATGTTTGGTAATATCTCACATATCCCTATCTCTTTCTTTCTTTTTTTGTTTTTTGTTTGTTTGTTTGTTTGTTTTACAGAGAGAGAAATCACAAGCAGGCAGAGAGAGAGGCGGGGAAGGGAGCCCAATGCGGGGCTCAATCCCAGCACCCTGAGATCATGATCTGAGCCAAAGGTAGAGGCTTAACCCACTGAGCCACCCAGGCACGCTCACATATCCCTATTTCTGGTTTTCTTTCTCTAGTTTTTGAAAAGCAATTCTTACAGCACTCAGACCCTCTGTAGAATTGGGAGAGATAAACTTCATAGTTCATATTTTCATGAATAAACTTTTTAGCTTTAACATTTTAGATCTTTGGTGACTTCCTATGGGGTGTCCTCTGGAAGTCAGTGTAGGATCAGATCATGGTTGTAGTCCCCTAAACCCCACATTCATGGAACAGATCAGAGAAGCAGAAATGGGAGGGAGATGTGCATTTAAAAAGAACATAGTCTATGACTTCTTCCTTCAGTTCTTTTCAGGTGTAAAAGAGAGGAAAGCAAACCATAAGGGACTTAACTATGGAGAACAAACTGAGGGATGCAAGCTCTTTCTGTTGGGATTAGGATTCAAAATGCTTCCCCTCCCTGCTGGCCTCCAGGACCCCCCATTTTGCTCTTCTCTCAAACATGGGATGCAGTCCTAGACTGAGTGGGAATCAGCATCTCTGTCCTCCAATATCCACAGGGTATCATTTTCTGATGACAAGGAATTACTTAGATTGTATTGATCTGTGTCTCATTGATTGAAAATTAAGTGTTTAGATATATCCTATGGTATCACATTTAAGTTGCTTACCAACCTACTTATTTAAGAGCATAAATTAATTTGTTTTGGGTAATTAAATCTATTTATAAAATAAAAAAGAAAGAATCCACATTAGATGTAATAAGATGAGAAGACTGATCAATGATCCCAAAATTTATTGACCTCCGCTTAACTACTGTTCACTGTTGAACACTAGGAGCCTGATAATAATTTTTGCTTTGTTAACAATAAGGGGTAGGAGGCCTTATAGTGATTATAGTAATTCAAGTCATAGTATGAACAAGTTGACTTTATTTTTTCCTCGATGAAATTAGAATTTTATAATAATTTAGAGTAGAATTCTCAGAATACGGGCTATTATTAAATGCTATACAAATGACCTATTCACTAACTAAAATGTGTTGAAGGCATAAGTTTTGAAATTGTGAATCCTGGGATTTAGTAGCTTCTAATAAACTTTGCTTTAAAAGCCTTCTGCTTTTTAAAGTCATCTATACCTACATTTTAGCTAGGCTTGGAAATGTTTGCATTCACATTGGGCATCAATTTGTCCACTGGATAAAACAGTTCCCAGAATGCATTCTCTCTATTTTATACTCTATTCCCTAAAGTATTAAGATGGTACAAAACACGCAAATTTGTGACGTTTTTGTACATTCATCAATGTAACAAATAGTCACTGAGTGCTGACAACAAAATTCTTTTAAAACCACGTTCTGTATCATCTTCTTTTACTGACTTTCATTGTCTAGACTGTATATAAAACCCATGAAATTTTTAGGAAAAGTCATAAAATACAATAGACTCAGATATGTTTTGGCAATGCCATTTTTTAACCCTAAACCATAGTTTCAAATGTGCAAAAGATTTTGCTTTTTCTGAAACTTTAATAAATTAAACTTTTGTTACCTAAATAATATAACTAGCCATTATATTTGGTCGCTTTAAGGTAATCTAACACTTCAAATAATCATTTGTCTTATTAATATAAAGTTGAACAATTATATTATTATACCCATTTCACATTAGATTTCACAACTGATTTGTAAAATACACTACATAATACAAAAGGAAAGTTAATTCTAAATAACAAGAATAATCTATGTGAATATTCCATAATGACCAACCTTTTTTTGGCAAATTTTATATTATTATCATGTTGATATTTTTTACACAAATTAATGTTTTTTTTTTCTTTTCAGATATTTGCAAACTAAAATGTATGGAGAAACAGAGGAATGTCTCAGAATTTATCCCTTTGAGATTTTCTTACAATTATAACATAATATTTTCTCATGTTCTTTTCTTACTCTGTTATGTCCCTACCTCGTTGGTAGGAAAACTTATCTCTATTTATTGCAGCCCTCTCTCTCTCCAACCAGTGTACTATTTCTTCAGTCAGTTATCCTTTATGGACAGCTGCTACACCTCTTGTATGACACCCAAACTGACTGGTGACCTGCTAGAGGGAAGAAAATCCGTCTTCTATCATAATTGCATGTGATAACTCTTTACCATGTACTTCTCTAGAAGCATTGAGGTCTCTACACTTACCATCATGGCCTTTGATCACTATGTTGCCCTCTACAAATTTCACTACATATTTATCATGAACACAACAAGGTGCAATCTTCTAGTCTTAGCTGCTTGGGTTGGTGGGGATCTCCACTCCTAAACTCAGTTTCTTATGGCAACCCAGTGGCCCTTCTGTGGTCCTAATGAAATCGATCACTACTTTCATGAATTTTCCCTTTACTGAAAGTTACCTGTACTGATACCCACTTTGGTGGTGTCTTTGTAGTTGCAAATTCAGGATTGGTTACCTTGGTGACATTTGTGGTTGTTATTTTTTTCCTATGTCATTATTCACTTTAAGAAACCACTCAGCTGAAGGAAGACACAAAGTCCTCTCTACTTGTGGGGCTCAGATTACTGTGATAATCTTGTTTTTTGGGTCTTCAATCTTTGCCTACTTTTGACCTCTGACCACTTCTCCTGAGGATAAAGTATTTGCTCTATTTTATACCACATTTCTCCTATGTTCAATCCCTTGGTGTATCCTCTGAGAAATTCAGAGATGAAAAATCCTATGAGAAAAATCTGGTGCCAAACATCATATCTAAACATCTGTATTTAAAAAGGAGGAATAGCTAAATGTGGATGAGGGAGATAGGAAAATATCTCACAGAGTAATTGTTCCATTAGTATCATTTATGGATGCCAGAAATAGGATTTATGGATTACAAGTACCTGCTGGTCAAAGACACATTCTACCTTACAAAAATGAGTTTAGAAATGTAGTTAATTGTGTGGATTCTTGAGCTGATGTGAGCAGAGTTATATGCATAATAAAAAAACATTTGGACTATAGCATTGAAAGCATTTCTGTATGATGTAAATTGAAATATTGACTAACTAGAATTTAAATAAAATCTTGAAATTTAAAAATGAAAAAAAGAAAATTTTGAATAATTTTAGTCGATTAGAACTTCTATAAGGGTAGTACAGTTCCTGTTTTCCCATTGTTAATATCTTATATTGCAATTATGCATTTTTCAATATTTAGAAACCAACATTGATTCATTACTATTAACTAAACCCTAGACTTTATTTTGATTTCATCAGTTTTCTCCCCAACTTTTACTGAGACAGAACTGACCTACAACATTGTGTCAGCTTAAAGTACAAAATGCAATTACTTGGTCCACGTATACATTGTGAAATGACTACTACAGCGTCACCTGTTTGGCTCAGTAGGTTAAGCATCTCTCTTAGCTTACCTCATGATCCCAAGTCCCACATTGGGGAGGGGGAAGTCCCTGCTCAGCGGGGAGTCTGCATCTTCCTCTTCTTCTATCTGAGGGTTTCTAAATTGTGCTTACTTCAGCATTTCTGTTATGTTGGTATTCTTGCTGGGGGTGGACCAGAATTTTACAACCTCACTAAGAGGGCCAGCTGAAGACCTTGTTCACAGTGGAGAACCAGTGGCTCAGACATGGCTGTGCACTGTGTTGAAGCCAGGCGTCCTTTTTAGATTCTCGGCATGACTTAGAGAACGCACATAACCTACAATGAATGCTTATTCTTGTTACAGTTACGATTATTCACACCACAGGCAGACTTCACTTGTTTGGCTGCAAAGGTCAGGTTCAGGAGGAAGAAGGCAGATATCTGCTGGGGTTTCTGCCATGACATTGCTTTTGTGTAAACTGATGGAGAATCAGCTGATATACACCTAAAGGAATTCAGTTAAAAAATTTGATAAGTGACAACAATAATCGCTTATATGTATGAAGTGTTTTGTTACACAACTTTCATGAATTTCTTATCTCTATTTTAAAGGTAAGGAGACTGAATTTGGGAGGTTAGAAATTCAGTCCAGATCTACTCACTGGCATGCCATACAGCTAAGTTTCGAACTCAAATCTCATCACTGGTTTGCCAGAGCTCTTAAGTGTGAGGCTGTACTACCTCTCACCATTGAATAATAAAAGAAAGAACAAAGTTTGCTGTGATAGAATGCTTAATGAAGTGTCATATCTTTTGTAAAGAGAGACAATAATATCGGTAGTGCCTGTTATGGGTAGCCTAATAGTGATTGTCAGCTCGCTCTAGTGGTTCATACTGTGTGATGCCCGCGAGTCTTATTTTCTTGTTGCATCCTAATGGTAACTTTAAAAGGTAGATGTAATTATCTCCATCTTACAGAGTTGAAAGCTGAGGTCTGAAGAAGTAAAGTGACTTCCTCAAGATGACCTACAGTTTCTTGCAGAGCTGGGCTTTGAACCCAGATCTACCTGCCTATCTTGCTCATCTCTGCACTTTTCACTGTGCCTCACTGTCATGAGATTACAGGCTAATATAAAAGCAGCACTCAGCATTAAACTTTTTCATTAAAAAATGCAAACATAACAAATAATATATTTCTGATAACAACAGGGCTCTATTTATTAAAAAAAATACTGTAAGAATTGAAAATGAAAGACCATTATTTCCCATGAACACAGACTTAAAAAAAATTTTTTAAAGATTTTATTGTTTATTTGACAGAGAGAAAGAGAGATCACAAGTAGGCAGGGAGGCAGGCAGAGAGAGAGAGGGGGAAGCAGGCTGCCTGCTGAGCAGAGAGCCAGAAGCAGGGCTCAATCCCAGGAGCTGAGATCCTGACCTGAGCCTAAGACAGAGGCTTAACCCACTGAGCCACCCAGGTGCCTCAGACATAAAATTTTTTAACAAAACATTATTGAATCAGATACAATAAAAACCAATACATCACAACCACGTGGGGTTCATCTGCAAGCCTTGTTCAACAATTGAAAAACAATGCAATTCACCATATTTATAGACCAAAGTAAGAGAACTGTATGATCATTTCAACAGATGTAAACAAAAAAAAAAAAAAAAAAAAAAATTCAACAGAATTCAACATCTTTTTTAAGATCAAAATCCTCAGCAATCTAGGAACAAAATGAATTTCATTAGGCTAATAAAAAATCTATGAATAACAATAGCTAATACAATACTTAATGGTAAGGGACTAACTTATTTTAGAACAAAGCAAAAATGTCTTTTTTTCACCACTAATTATTCAACATTGTTCTGAAAGTCCTAGCTAATGTAATAGACCCTCCCAAAAGTCATACATAGTAGAAGAACAAATAAAACTGTCCTTATTTCTAGGCAACACAACTGCCTATGTTAAAATCCCAAAGAATCTATGAATACCTCTTGAGACTAGTGAGTTTAGCAAGTTCATAGGACACACTGTTCACATGCATAATCGATTGCCTGCAATTGAAAAATGAAATATAAAATTAAAAAATAAAACCTATTTCCATATAAATTTAATGAAATATGTGCAAGATCTACATTCAGAAAGTAATAAAACAATAATGAAATAAATCAAAGAAGAGCTGAGCAAATGGAGAGTATACATAGCTTGTTAATTAGAAGATTCAATACCGTGGGGGCGCCTGGGCGGCTCAGTGGGTTAAAGCCTCTGCCTTTGGCTCAGGTCATGATCTCAGGGTCCTGGGATCGAGCCCCACATTGGGCTCTCTGCTCGACAGGGAGTCTGCTTCCCCCCCTCTCTGCCTGCCTCTCTGCCTACTTGTGAGCTCTCTGTCTCTGTCAAATAAATAAATAAAATCTTAAAAAAAAAAAAAGAAGAAGATTCAATACTGTGAAAATGTCAATTTTCCCAATCCCAGCAACTTGTTGTTTTGTTTTGTTTTGTTTTGTTTTTAGAATAGCAGCAAGATGATTCTCAAACTCATATGAAAAAGCAAACAACTACGATAGCCAGAATAACTTTTTAAAAACCTCACAATGTTGTAGGACTCATATTACACAAAGTAGACTTAGTATATAGTTAGAATAATCAAGATTATATGCTATTACTAGACAGTAGGGTATTGGTAAAAAGCATACACGCAGAGGTCAATGGAACAAAAATGAAAAGGTACTTTGGTGGAGAAAAGATAGTGTTTTTAACAAACAGTGCTAGAACAACTGGCTGTCCACATGCAGAAAGTGAACTTAGACCCATGACACAGTTTACACACAATAGCTCAAAATGCATCATAGATATGAAAGCACTGTATGGAACTCAGGAAGATATACGTTGATACTGGAAGATATATTTTTAACCTTTTCTAAAGGGGAGAGAATCCATGAAGTAGATGAGCTTGTGAGTAAACAAGTAGAGCTGGAAGGGGTGAGACGGTGAAGTCAAAAGTAGGCGAGGAAGGAGAAGAGGAATAGAGGGGTTCCACGGAGAAAAGTCTGAGGTCTGAAAGAGACGTAAAAACACCTACTAAATCAGGGCGCCTGGGTGGCTCAGGGGGTTAAAGCCTCTGCCTTCAGCTCAGGTCATTGATCCCAGGGTTCTGGGATCAAGTCCTGCATCGGGCTCTCTTCTCAAGAAGAAGCATGCTTCCCCCTCTCTCTCTGCCTGCCTCTCTGCCTATTTGTGATCTCTCCCTCTGTCAAATAAAGAAATAAAATCTTAAAAAAAAAAAACAACTACTAAATCAAGATTAAGGGAAACATCTAATAGCAAGAGAAGAGGTTTGGGGAGAGAAAAACAATGGTTTAGGTGGATTATAAGAAATAGATTGATCATAATGCGATCTCCCTTTGATAATTTCTAGTTTAGATGCAAATCAAACAGCTTGTGCTAATTCTCAAAGGCTATGACCTTGAGCTATTTTTATGCTTTTTTAACCATTAAATAAGGCACCCAAACAAGTATTCATGTACAGAATATTGAATGATTATAAACCCATTAACTTTTACTCAAGACCAAAAAAAAAAAAAAAAAAAAGCATCTTTACCCTTCCAGAGGCTCATGCTCTTTCTCCCCACAAGTGCCACCTCTGTTTCATGGGAATCACTCGTTTGCACTGTCACTTTTCACTGCCCTGGTTTGTTCACCTGTGAAATGAGGCTGGTGATATTATCTATTGCACAGACTTGTTGTATAGAGAAAGAAGCTAAACCCATCAGTGGTTCAGGTCTGACGAAGAGCACATGCTCACTAAATACCTGCTATCGTTGGTGGAGCTCAAGGCAAAGCAGAATCAAGTATGAGTTTTGAATAGAAGTGTAAGAAGAGGAGAGATTATTGAAAGTGATGTAAGACCAGAGCAAATTCACAGAATGTTCAACTCCACCGTTGACAAAATCTTTTAATGAGCATTTTGTAAACCTAAAAAGACCTGAAAGAAGTCCTTTATGTCTGTAAATTGCCTTAAGATTTACCTTAATGGAAATTAATTTACCTTAGATGGAAATTTCCCTTAATAGAAATACACCGTCAAATTTTTACCTTAACGGGAAGTAGAAAATATATCTTAAATGAAATACATTAAAGAACACACACACACGCGCGCACACACACACACACAAACACATTTTTTTTTTCCCCCGGAGAATAATAAAAACTCTCTATGTGGGAATGTAGGGATATCATTTCTTAACATAAGGACCAGAACTAAGGGTCAATCCCCAGATTATAGCAAAGGGAGAAGGAAACTCAAATGGGCATTAACAGCAGGTCTCAGTCACCAAGGACCTTTTAATGAGTGGGATTCTAACAACATGCTGCCGTGACCTTTTGTGTAGGGCATTAGTCATCCAGCTGTAGAGTTGCCCAGGTAACTTGGATCTAAGAGGATACTAACTGGCGAATTGATTACTTGGGGACAGAAAATAATTAACTCAAACTAAAAAAGCAACACGTTGGGAGGAAACAAATGTACTTTTAGGATATAAACGTTACCTAAAATTTAACTTAGCATTTGAGGCTTGAAACCCTCAAGAATAATGTGGTGGTACAAATACGGAGCATATAAATAATGATTTGTCTAAATTTGGAAAACAAAGTCCACTTCTTGACTTCAAACTTTTTTTCTGCAAGTGACCTCCTATCATTTATTTGAACTGAAGGTATGACAGGTGACAGTAGTTTTAAAAAAATGCATGAATTTTGTATTATTTTTATCTATACGTTAGGGGAAATTAGAAAGTGGAACTCACCAGTAGCACTCACTGAGTCGACACAAATTTTAAGTCAGGAACCTAAAAAAAAAAAAAAATTAAAAAAATTAAAATATTTAAAGAATGCCTGTGATTTCAATGAAGGTAGGACTTAAAAAAAAAAAAACAATAAAAGAAGAACACATTCAAAATAAGTGCAGAGGAAAAAAATGTGAGTAATTTTTTTTACCATTATTTACACAAATCTATAATGTTAGCTTTTGAAAAAAATATTTTTAACTAATATGTTAGGAAAACATTAATTAGAAGCTCATTTTAAAGTAGGTTTTACTGTAAATTCTACAGTCTAAGACTTTTTGGTTTCAGAGAGGACTAAATTCAGAGATCTTGGTTGTCTACTAAGGGTAGGATCACATATTCTGGAAAAACAAGATCAAAGTCGTGTACAAATTTTGCCTGTTTTATTAGATGCCTGAACATTAAAAAAAGGACAAATTATTACAACTTTAGGAAGCTGGTCAGTAAAAACTGACCCAAAATAAGGTAATTTTAATTCTGCAAAAGACATCATGATGGGATCACTGAAGCTAGTGCCCTCATTCTACAGATAGGACATTTATATGCCAGGAGTATACCAGGTCCCAAATGTAAGGTCTGGCAGTATTAGGGCATGCACTCAGATGGTTTTCTCCTACATGTTTTTCTCACTTGGCCAATAGCTGAAGTTGCAGTATCACTACTCATGCTTGTGAGAATAAGAAATACATAGGTTCCTAGAGGAGCACATAAGCTGTATGTTTGTTTTCTTTCTAGAGCTGGCTTATTTATTTCAGAACCCTGAACTGATTTGTTTTTTTGTTTTTCATGGAGACTTGAGTCAATCTTATAGTTCTGAGTTTCCTTTTACACATTTTCCCTTTAAACTTGAGTGACTAAAATTAGGGCAACGATCCATTCAGGAGTGATTCTGGTTTCGTCGGGAAGATTCAGAAATGTATGCAAATTTCAGAGTTGGGACAGCCAGAGTTCATGTTAAATTTATATTGTAACTTCAATATTTCCCTTTTGAGAGGCTGTATAGTAAAGTGTTTAGAAACATAGGCACTGGAGTCAGAAACTTCGGGTTATAAATTCTAGTTGGCTATATACACCAGTCATGTTACTATGCATAAGTTCTTACCTATAAACCTAAAGTATTTTCATTTTTCCTTGTGCACATTAATTTTAATACAATAATACTGTCATCTGTGCACTTTTGTTTTTGTTTTTGTTTTTGTTTTTGTTTTTGTTTTAAGGTCTTTCTCACCTATGATCAAAGTTGAGTCTCAGTCTGAATTATACAGAGCAGGATATATTTTTCTGGGTTTCAAATGAAGAAAAAACTTCTTAAAAGAAATTAACTGATGTGCAAAGGTCATATCTGAAGTTAGTGGCTGAATTAAGACGTATAACCGGGGATTCCTCCAAAACTATAATGAATTATCGGATAATACACATGATTTTTTAAAAATAATTTTTATTTTTTTATTTATTTCTTAAAGATTATTTATTTATTTGAGAGAAAGCATGAGCAGAGAAGGGAGCAGAGGGAAAGGAAGAAGCAGACTCCCCATTGAGTAAGGAGCTCCATGCTGGGCTGGATCCCAGAACCCTGAGATCATGACCTGAGCTGAAAGCAGATGCTTAACCTACTGAGCCACCCAGGTGCCCTACACATGATTTTTTTACAGACACTGAAATATGTGGCAGGTAACGGCAATAACCCTATGACTGTCAGGAGCTTGAACACAGGACTGACAGGCAGGACATTAAGCATAGCTGTAGCCTTCTGCACTAAGACAACTAGAGTTTCAAGTAATATTTTTAGCAAACTCCCAATAAATGCAGACAGATTGATGAAATGGCTTCACCTGAGAATATTCCAAGACTTTCATTACTGAGGGACTTAAAATTATTCAAAAAGTCTTTATGCTTTAGTGAGGATAAGGAACATATTTCAGGTATGCTTAATGAATAATTCAAGCCAGTAGTATACTCAGCATTATATTTTATTTTAAATTAAAATAGCCTCTTTAGGGGCGCCTGGGTGGCTCAGTGAGTTAAAGCCTCTGCCTTCATCCTGGGTCATGATCCCAGGGTCCTGGGGTTGAGCCCCACATCGGGCTCTCGGCTCAGCAGGGAGCCTGTTTCCCCCTCTCTCTCTGCTTGCCTCTCTGCCTACCTGTGATTTCTGTCTGTCAAATTAAAAAAAAAAAATAGCCTCTTTATCTTACTGGCTAATATCACTATAATCTGATTTGGAGAATCATCTGAAGTTATTTCTCAATAATTTGTTCTTAACAGATTCAAGTTCTTAAAATTCCACTATGGAAATGAATATTTTTGTTTTAAAATTCCATCTCTATTACAGCATGATTATTCATTGTATGGGTGACCATGTTAACTTAGTAATAGAGCTGAAGAGGAAATTTAAATCGGAATTGATTGAGAAGTCAGGTATAAGATTAGGGCTGAATCATCACCCCGCATCATGAAAATGCAGATGTAATGAGGATATTTGGTCAGAATTGATTTGAAATTATAAAATTATTGGGTGGAACACATTGTTAGGCAATCAGTGTTGTGTTTTGAGTAACATCTAAGATTCAACTGGGGATTGATCAAAGGCCTTCTTGTTGACTACGGCACAATTTGCTGGTAGATTTAATGGAAAGTTATTATTTTGTGTTCTCCTAGAGTCTTCTTAGGGGTCATTTTAATTGAATATTTGGTTTTTATTCTCTGAGACTCTTGGATGAGGCATAGTCAACCTAGTGAATTCCTTGAATAGGATATGATCATCACTCTACTCAAGAAACCCTTCTAAACATGGCTTCATGAATTCTGTATTTCAGGCAATTATTGTATTCTATCTACAGTAGACCATGGATCAAAGCAATAATGTCACTGTATTTATTCTCATGGGACTTTCCAAAAACAAGAACATTGAAATCCTTTGTTTTGTATTATTTTTATTTTGCTACATTGCTATTTTGGGGGGAAACTTACTCATCATGATTTCTATCACGTGCAGTCAGCTAACTGAGCAACCCATGTATTTTTTCCTTAATTACCTCTCACTATCCAACCTTTGCTATACGTCTACTGTGACACCCAAACTAATGACGGACTTAGTGGCAGAAAAGAAGACCATTTCCTACAGCAACTGCATGACACAACTCTTTACCACACATATATTTGGAGGTTTGGAGACCTTCATCTTCACAGGGATGGGCTATGACCGCTACGTGGCCATCTGTAAGCCCCTGCACTACACCGTCATCATGAGCAGAGAGAGGTGTCATGCAATCATCACAGCCTGCTGTACTGGGGCCTTAATCCACTCTGCCAGTCAGTTCCTCCTCACCATCTTCCTACCCTTCTGTGGCCCCAATGAGATAGATCACTACTTCTGCGACGTGTATCCTTTACTGAAGCTGGCCTGCACGGACACGGACAGAATTGGTCTCTTGGTCGTTGTTAATTCAGGGCTGATTGCTCTGATGACTTTTGTGATTTTGATGGTGTCCTATTTTCTGATATTATGCACCCTTAGGGCTTACCCTGAAGAGTGGCTCTCTTTTTAAGGATTTTATTTATTTATTTGAGAGAAAGAGAGTGAGAGATGGCATGAGTGGTAGCAGAGGAAGATGGAGGAGAGGCAGACTATCTGCTGAGCAGGGAGAGCCTGATGCAGGGCTTGATCCCAGGACACTGAGACCAAGAGAACCTGAGCCAAAGGCAGATCTTTAACCAACTGAGCCATCCAGGCACCCACAAAAAGATTTGCTCTTAAGAAGAATCATAGAAAACCCTATGTGCAGTCAATATTTAAATCATAGTAAGAGTAGAAAACAGAAGAAAATGGAATTGCCTCATGAAAGCACTAAAAGGAAAACGTTACCCTTGACTTCTGAATTTTTCAAGGAGAGTAAAATGAGGAGTTTTCAGTACAATGCAACAACAATGAAAAATAACCAAGATCTGACTACAGATCTATGCTCACTAAAAGAAGTTGTGCAGAATGTTTTCATTAAAAAGGGAGGAAGTCTGAGAAAGAGATAGATTCCGGGAAGAACGGAGAATTAGAGAAGTAGTAGGCTTATTTGTAAGCCTAAAATTGCATTAAATTAGGCCATCTTATCTAACATGTGAGATAAAGCATAGAAAAACAAAAGAAAGATCCTGTCCACAACATCACGTGGGTTGTGGTTGGAAGAAAACAATCAGGAAAAAAAAAAAAAAAAAACCAGTTTGTGCTCTTGACTTCCCAAAGCACTTCCCATTTGGCTGGGTTACTGACTGTTCTGGCCACACCTACAACCTCAACTCTTCCAATCCCAACTTTGGGGAGGGCTCCCCTCTTCCAAGTTCATCGTTTGGGTATTCTTCTTCAGTCCTAGGTTACTTCTAAAACTCCCATTGAAGTATAAATGCTCTACAATACACTGCACATATTTAAAAAGTACAATCTGATTCAGTTGGGACATAAGTAGAAAGCTGTGACTCCATCACCATAATCAAGCCTGGGAGAGTATCCAGCCCTCTGAAAAGTTTTCCCTGATACCAGGTGATCTGCTTTGGGTCTTTATAGATTAGTTTGTGTTCTCTAGATTTTCACATAAATTTATCATGCAGTATATAGCCTATGTTCACTAGCTTCTTTCCGTATGGTTATTTGGAGATTAATCCATATGGTTGCATGCATCAGTTGTGCATTCCCTGTTCATTGCTGAACAGATTCTACCCTGCAAATTCCACAGTTCTGCTCTTGGGAACAGAAACTGGTTTCCAGTTTGGGCTACTACAAACCAACCTACTTGTAGACATTCATGCACAAGTTTCTGTGTGAACCGTAGGCTTCTCTTCTGTCAGGTAAATCCTTAGGTGTGGAATGGTTGGTCATATGCAGCTGTATGTTTCAACATGTGAAGAAACCACCAAACTGTCTTTTCAAAGTTATATCCCCACAGGAAGTTTATGAGTGTTCCCACTTCTCTTCCACTCTTCCTATACAAATTTTCTTATTTTTAGCCATCCTACAAGGTGTGAACTGGTTTTTCATTGCAGCTTTAATTTGCATTTCATAAATAACTAATGATATTGAGCAGATTTCCATGCACTTACTTGATATGGTGAAAAGAGTGCAATGTCTTATGGGGAAATGTCTTTTCAATCTTTTGCCCATCTTAAAGATTTTCATCTAAGATGTTGAATTTTTATTTTTATTTTTATGTTTTTTAAAGATTTCATTTATTTATTTGACAGAGAGAGAGAGAGAACACAAGCAGGCAGAGAGGCAGGCAGAGGGAGAGAGAAGCAGACTCTCTGCTGAGCAGGGAGCCTGATGCGGGGCTTGATCCCAGGACCCCGGGATCATGACCCGAGCCAAAGGCAGACTTTTAACAGACTGAGCCACCTAGGCACCCCTGAGCTGTTGAATTTTTAGACATAAAATTGCTTATACTGTTCTCTGATTTATCTTTCAGTATTTGCAAAATTTGTAGTGATGTCACTTCTCTCATTCTTGATATTGGTAATTTGTGTCCTCTTCCCTTTGCTCTCAATTACTCTGGCCAGAGGTTTATCAACATTATTGAATTTCTCAAACAGATTTTTTTGCTTTCAATTTTCCTTATTGTTTTTTCTCTTTTGTTTTTCATGGATTTTCACTTTGATCTTCATTACTTCCTTCTTTTCATGCTGGCTTAACTCACTTTTGTTTTTTCTCATTTCAACCTGGAGGCTGAGGACATTAATCTGAACCCTTTATTCTTTTCCAGTCTAGATGTTTAGTGCAATAAATTTCCCTCCAAGTTCTGTATTAGCAGGATCCCCAAACTCTGATATATTTTGTTTTCATTTTCATTCATATAAAGCTACTTTCTAATTTCCCTTTTGATTTCTTCTTGATCCAGGAGGTTACTTAGAAGTGCCTTATATAATTTCCAGATATTTGGAAATCTCCTAGATTTCTTTTTAATATATTTCATTTAATTCCACTGTGGTCAAAGAACATCCTTAGAAAGGTTAGAGTCCTTTTATTATTGAGACTTACTTGATGGATCAGAAAAATGATGTATCCTAGTCAATGCTCTGAGCTAACTTGACAAGAATATGTATTCTGCGAGAGTCAGATAAAGAATTTCATAGAGACAATCAAGTCAAGCCAGTTGATGGTTCTGCTCAAGTCTACTAATCTCTTTGCTGATTTTCCGACTACTTGTTCCATTAATTATTAGTAGATGTATTCTGAAATATTCAACCATATTGTGAATTTGTCTATTTTTCCTTGAGATTCTCTAAGTTGTTGTTTTATGAATTGATAGCCCTGTTATGAGGGTCATAAAGATTTAGGTAGCTATGTCTCCTTGATTTGTTGGCCCCTTTATCCTATGACACAAATTTTTTTTTAATCTTTCATAATATTTTTTGCTCTTAAATTTTCTCAATAATTGAAAAGCCTTTCCATCTTTCATAAGCATTAGGATTATTTATCTTTTCCATCCCTTTACCTCTATCTATTATTTGTATCTTCATATGTAAAATACATAATTTTCTGTTTCCAGAGTATAGTTAGGTTGCATGGGTTTTTTTTTGTTTGTTTTTGTTTTGCTTTGTTTTGTTTGTATATCCTATTTGGCCTTTTAACTTTACTGCTTAGACCATTTCCATGTAATGCGATTATTGATAAGTTGGAGTCTAGGTCTATCATCTTGTAATAAATTTCTTTTAATTCTATTTGTTCTTTTTTTTTTTCTCTCTCTTCCCTTGAATCAGTTTAGCATTCTTATGATACCACTCTATGTATAGTGTAATAGTGTTACAATAATATCCTTCCACTTCTCTACGCCCAACCTTTATGTAATGTTGCCATACCTTTTAGTTCTACAAAAGTTATGAAGACCAGATATATTGTTATTATTTTGGAAACCAGCTCTGTTATCTTGAGCAAGCTATTTAATCTCTAGAAGATTCCTTTTTTTTCCCCCTTTGAGGAATAAGTGCAATAATTCCCATGAAAAAAAAATTAATAATTAAATAAGATAATGTGCTTGAAGTACTTAATAGAGTGATTAACATATAGGAATTTAAAAATCCTTATAAGTATTATAATTAGTTTATTTTGTGAGTTGTTCTAGATGAGATGCTATAAAACACTGGTTTTCTGAAGTCATATGAATACACACATATATGGATTTTCTGTTCAAGAAAGTAGGCCACCTGCGTTGGTCATATAGTGGTGAGCATAGCTGCCTTCCAAGAAGGGAGGCCACCTGAATTTCAGTGCACAGGATTCTGAGCCTCTGTACCTTGCAGCACTGCAACCACACAAAGGAAAAGTGCCTGGTAGTAATGAGAATAGAGCTGTACCTATGTTGTTGGTTATCCTCTCCAATATTTTTCAACAAAACCTATGAGTCCTTCTCCAACCTCCAAATAAGAGTGGGGATTTGTTTTAATTTTTAATTTATTTTGCTACTTTTTCTTTTCTTCTTAACAATCCAACCATTCATTGCAGCAGTGAGAGTTAATTACTATTGGGTCCAGGAGAAAAGTGGTGTGACAGGTCATTGACTTGTTCATTGTTATTCATCTCATGTTTCTTTTGTTGATGAAACTTGTTGGGACTCTGGACATTTCTCTCTCTGATTTTCTTTTACCTTCTCCACTGTAGAAAATAGAGATTTCTCTAAAACAAACCAATGCTCTCACAGGGTTACAAATTTTCCCTCCTGCTTTTCAGAGGAAGAAATTAGCCAGAACAGGCAGAAGTTCTTTAACTACTCTGGATCTGAATAACAATAGTGACCTCTAGAGACACAGTGCCCAGAGCTTGGCTAATGCAAAAGTGGAGAGTAAATTTAAAGCCTGAAAATTCCCAAGAGGCTAGGCAATATAAGCTTGGACAATTGATTAGTGTTCTTGGCTGAGGATCTTTTAGGAACTACTTCTGGGAACACAATGTCTATAATATTCAAAATCAAAAAGTTCTTATAATCTCTTCTCAGTTCGTATTTGGCTCTTGGAGAGCAAATGACTTGCATGCATACACTTGAAAGACCTGACTTCTAGGGCATAGATATGTAGGATGCTTTAGCAGATAATCCAAAATGCTCTTGTTTACTTCTAAGTATGAACAGGGGTCAGGGAATTATATCTGCATTTAAAATCCTAGATCACTTTCTTGTGAAGGGGACACATATTTCTCTGTGAATCAGGGTAGTTTGCAGTGATATTTATATTCTCTCCCCACTCCCTTTGCAAAAGGATAGGACTTTCCTTCCTGCAATTTCAAGGAAAGATATAATAATAGATATTTTTAGAGAATTTACTGAGATTTGTTTGAATCAGTGCTTTGTAGTCTCACATTTGGAGATATAAATGCCAGTGAAGGGTTAGCAAACTGTGTAACTAAAGGGGGCATGTGTGTGACCAAGACATTTTCCTGACTAACTGAAAACTTGAAGACCATGCACAACTGATGCTCAGGTAATCCACTTATAACCTATTTTAGGCTCATTAGATCTATTTGAAACTTATTCTGTTATCTTAAGGATTATACTTTCTGGTGTGGTGTATTGAAATTTAAGCAAGAGCATAAAAAAGCAATGTTTAGCTTATATTGTGTATTACAAACAGAATTTGTGTTTTTGAAAAATACATGTAAAACTAATAACATCTTTGGGCTGCCAGTGACTTTCCAGGGTCCAATCTTTGAAGAAAATCCCATCCTTGAAATTAGCATCTCTTCAAATTTTTTAGATTCACCTGAATCAGGTAAAGTAAGTTTGTAATAAGGCACATGTTGAGTACATCAATAGAAATATATGTATCTAGTATATACTTACCTGGTTGACCTATAGGAGAATGTGTTTTTACAAAGCTGGTGGTAACTCATAAGGAGAGAACAGGACTATTAGGCAGACTACAAAATTACAAACTGGCTTTTTTATTTAATTTTGGTAGCATGGAAAAAGACTATTTTCTTAAAATTAAGTGTTAAGGGGAACCTGGGTGGCTCAGTGGGTTAAAGCCCCTGCTTTTGGCTCAGGTCATGATCCCAGGGTCCTAGGATCCAGCCCTGCATCTGGCTCTCTGCTCAGCAGGCAGCCTGTTTCCCCCTCTCTCTTCTGCCTGCCTCTCTGCCTATTTGTGATCTCTGTCTGCCAAATAAATAAATAAAATCTTTAAAAAATAATAAAAATAAAATTAATGTTAAGAAACTCCCCCAGGTAGCCAATGATTTCGCCAGTTCCATTTTATCTTGCTACCAAAACATTATCCATTTGACATTTGCTTCTGTTGTCCTCCCAAAATCTCTGTTGCAGTTTTGTGTTTATTTCAAGAGATTTGATTCAGGATGTACATCTGCTTGGAGGAGAATTTACTTCTTAATCTTGTCATTCAAAGAGAGAGATTGTACATCTTAAGGAAAAAATCTATCATTGTTACATAGTCTCAATTTTCTCTGGCCATTTTGTTTCATAAACTCCTAATTGTTTTCTTGGGTGTTGGGTCTAGATCAGAGTTTACAGAGGTTGAAGCTCAAGATGAGAAAGGTTCAGTGTCTTGTACCAGTGAGAACTGCTTGTGTGAATGGAGAAATCCAAAACAGTCTTCCTTATTTTGGGTAAAATTTCATTATACATGGTAACAGAATATAAACTGTAGAAAACTTTTGGAATAAGGTGTGGCAATTATCTAAATTCATGCTTGATGATATTCATGCTTGAATGTCAGTTCTTAATAAATCTCAAATATGAAGATTGAAACCCAAAAGTCTCCCCATTTCAGTTCACATTATTTCACTTGATAGCAAACAGCTGAATGTAGACAGCCTCCAAGTGACCAACAGCCTTAGAAGTTTAGTGGTAGTGGTGAAGTTCTAGAATCTAGGTGAGGTTCGGTGGGGTGAGGTCCAGAGCTGAAGGCTAAGAAGGAATTCTTTTTTTTTTTTTTTTCCCCTGTTTAGTAAAGCTCTAGCTTTCTTTTTATTTCTTTTTATTTCTTTTATTTTCAGCATAACAGTATTCATTGTTTTTGCACCACACCCAGTGCTCCATGCAATACGTGCCCTCCCTAATATCCACCACCTGGTTCCCCCAACCTCCCACCCCCCCACCCCTTCAAAACCCTCAGGTTGTTTTTCAGAGTCCATAGTCTCTCATGGTTCACCTCCCCTTCCAATTTCCCTCAATTCCCTTCTCCTCTCCATCTCCCCTTGTCCTCCATGTTATTTGTTATGCTCCACAAATAAGTGAAACTATATGATAATTGACTCTCTCTGCCTGACTTATTTCACTCAGCATAATCTCTTCCAGTCCCATCCGTGCTGCTACAAAAGTTGGGTATTCATCCTTTCTGATGGAAGCATAATACTCCATAGTGTATATGGACCACATCTTCTTTATTCATTCATCCATTGAAGGGCATCTTGGTTCTTTCCACAGTTTGGTGACCGTGGCCATTGCTGCTATAAACATTGGGGTACAGATGGCCCTTCTTTTTACTACATCTGTATCTTTGGGGTCAATACCCAGTAGTGCAATTGCAGGGTCATAGGGAAGCTCTATTTTTAATTTCCTGAGGAATCTCCACACTGTTCTCCAAAGTGGCTGCACCAACTTGCATTCTCACCGACAGTGTCAGAGGGTTCCCCTTTCTCCACATCCTCTCCAACACACGTTGTTTCCTGTCTTGCTAATTTTGGCCATTCTAACTGGTGTAAGGTGGTATCTCAATGTGGTTTTCATTTGAATCTCCCTGATGGCTAGTGATGATGAATGTTTTTTCATGTGTCTGATAGCCATTTGTATGTCTTCATTGGAGAAGTGTCTGTTCAGTTCTTCTGCCCATTTTTTGATATGATTATCTGTTTTGCGTATGTTGAGTTTGAGGAGTTCTTTATAGATCCTGGATATCAACCTTTTGTCTGTACTGTCATTTGCAAATATATTCTCCCATTCCTGGGTGTTGTCTCTTTGTTTTGTTGACTGTTTCCTTTGCTGTGCAGAAGCTTTTGCTCTAGATGAAGTCCCAAAAATTCATTTTCGCTTTTGTTTCCTTTGCCTTTGGAGACATATCTTGAAAGAAGTTGGTGTGGAATTCTTAAGCCATCTCTGGTGCAAAAAGGCAGTTTATTAAAGCACAGGGACAGGACCCAGGGGCAGAGAGATGCTGCCCTGGGTTGTGAGGGACGGCAGGTTATGAACCATGGGGTTGGGGGAAAGTAAGGGAAAGGGAGGTTTCAATAGAACTTTCATATGCTAAAGAGGATCTACAAGGTACCTGATACCTGAAGTGTTGCCAGCATCAAGGTTGTCTTTCCCTTTTAGCAAACCATTAACATTAAGATAGTTGGGACATTCTTAAAGAATGTCACATTGGTCCCACCCAGGAGTGGGGGTGAGGGGGAGATTGCCAGGTGTCAGCCTTTTGTTTTGTCCTCAGCCAGCCTCTGCTCCCTCATCAGTAGTATAAACAATGCTTGAATAAAAATGGTCTGTCCTCTACCTTACTTTTTCTTCCCCATCATTTCTAATTCTGTCTGCATTGCTTTAGTGATGTTACAAATGATGTTCTTCATTTTTATGTTTAAGCTTTGAAGATTTTTTTTTTTTTAAAGTCATGTATTTCCCTTGCTTAAATTTCTTTCTCAGGAAGTTGGTCACATTGGTATTCTACTAGTGCCTCCCAGAGTGATGATACTTCCATGAGTACACAGATTGGAATAGTAACAGCTGTAGTGGGGAATCTGAAAGTCCGATGCTGTGAAGGGATTTCAAAACAGAGATATGTGACACCACCACACATTTATCCTTAGAACTATTGTGGTATATTTTAGAGTGATCTGGGAGTCTGTCATCTCTCAAGAGATGAAAATTAGGGTAATTCCTCCAATGCTATCTTCTCTGATGCATGCCTCTTTCCTGCAGGAAGCCACACTGAAAAGATAAGAATTAGGACATATAACTTATAAATATTTCAATTTATCAGCTCTTTAATATGGGATAGTCATTTAGATTCTCTTAAATCTGTTCCTTCTACACTGAAAAGACTATGGTGGGAATAGATGAGTATTTTAATATTTAAATCATTCTCATAATTAATTCTTATAATTAGACTTACTTATTATTTAATGAGTATTTTCAAATTTATCTGTTTCAGTTTTTATGCATACTTATTTAAAGGAATGCAATATTATATTTTCATAAATTAGCTATTATTTGCAACTGTAATGGTGACAGTATACATGAAGATGAAAGAAAAACATTAAATTATTGGAGAACTATAACTTGTATACAATTTTAAGGATACAACTTGATGCTTTCATGTTAAAAAGAGAGGCTAGTGGGGCTCCTGGGTGGCTCAGTCATTAAGCTCCTTTCTCTGACTCACTTCATGATGCCAGGGTCCTGGGATTGAGCCCCACATCAGGTTCCCTGTTTGGCAGAAAGTCTACTCCTCCCTTTCCCTCTCCCCCTACTTATGTTCCCTCTCACTGTGTCTCTGTCTAATAATAAATAAAATCTTAAAAAAAAAAAAAAGGCAGACTAGAATGTCTTCAATTTCCATTAGTGTCTTTTTCTTTCTTTATTTATATTATGAAGTTTAATGGCTATGGAGTTTACCTTCAAACATTCTTTTACACTAAAATTTAACTTAGAAATATGTATATTTTTAAAATTATTTTTCAAAAATTCACTGACAAGAGAAATCTACTTTTTGTTGTATTTTCAAATATTTTTGCCTTATAACATAGCTAGCAAGATAGGTTTCTCAAGGTCAATCTATAATACACACCCAACACCCACCCTTATAGTTCAAAGAATATTATTTGCAATCCTAATCACCCAACTCACAATTTAAGCAGATGTGCTTTTGTTTCTCTCTCTTTTTTAAATGCAACTACCTTCCTCCATCCTCTGTCTCCAGCCAATTTAGGAGGAAGTTCCATATCATGTGGGGAAATGGAACATTACCTAGAACAAAAGCCTGCTGTGAATAAAGAAAACAATGAAAATGATAAGTAAAATACATTTCCTGCATTAAATTAATGCCACTACTATCTAAATCTTATAACCATTGTGATTTGTTGAATTAGGTTCATATTTCATTAGTAGATTTTGTATGATTATGTTTATATTGTCAATGTTGTCATCCAAATTTCTTTTTTTCTTTTTCAGATACTCAGTTATTTGTGCATAACACACAATTTATGGAAAGTCAGAGAAACATCTCAGAATTCATCCTTTTGGGACTTTCCTATAACCAGAACATACAAAAATTTTGCTTTGTTTTCTTCTTATTTTGTTATGTTTCTGTCTTGGTGGGAAATCTCCTAATTCTTGTCTCTGTTCGATGCAGTGACCTTTTTAACCAACCGATGTACTATTTCCTCAGCCACTTATCCTTTATGGACATTTGCTACACCTCCTGTGTGACACCCAAACTGATTGGTGACCTGCTACTGGCCAGAAAAACCATCTCTTATGATAACTGCATGTTACAGGTCTTTGCCTTACACTTCCTGGGAATGATTGAAATCCTCATCCTTACAGTCATGGCCTTTGATCGCTACGCTGCCATCTGCAAACCTCTCCACTACCTGCTTATCATGAACAGAACAAAGTGCCATCTCCTAATCTTGGCTGCCTGGGCTGGGGGGGCTCTCCATTCTTTTTCTCAGTTTTCTCTGATAATCGGGTTGCCCTTCTGTGGCCCCAATGAAATCAATCACTACTATTGTGATATCTTCCCTTTGCTGAAAGTTGCCTGCACTGATACCTACATCACTGGGGTCCTTGTGGTTGCCAATTCAGGAATGGTCACTTTAGTAACCTTTGTTCTCTTGTTTGGGTCTTATGTTGTTATATTATTCAGTTTAGGAAAACGCTCAGCTGAGGGAAGACGCAAAGCTCTCTCTACCTGTGGGTCTCATATCACTGTGGTGATCCTATTTTTTGGACCTTTAATCTTCGCCTACCTTCGACCTCCTACCACTTTCCCTGAGGACAAAATATTTGCACTATTTTACACCATCATTGCCCCTATGTTCAATCCCCTAATCTACACTCTGAGAAACACAGAGATGAAAAAAGCCATGAGAAGAGTTTGGTGTCAAAGGATATTTTCAGAAGAAAAACACAATTGACTTGTCCTACTCAATAAATGCTAAAAACTTCATGCAGGAGGAAAAATGAACTTGAAGTCAGAGAGCTCTGATCATTCAGATCATTGACACCAAACTGTTCACTTAATGAATGTTGGAGTTGATAAGCTGAATAATTATGAGTACAGTGACAATTTTGCTATTGGACCTGAGATTGGGTAGGAACTTGAGTATATTAAAAATATTCTAGGTTAAAGGAATGATGGTGGCCATGTCACGTACAGTAAGCATTTCTGAAGCTGTGAGGCTGCTTGAGAACTTTAATATTTATTTGCATATGAAATTTATAGATTTGACAACATTTTGTTATTCTGTAGAAATGGAGATTAAAAATGGTTTTCAGAAATTACAAAAAGAATTTTTTTTGTTATTGAACTTTATTTTCTGTAGGATATTCATCTAAATCTTATGTGAAATAAATTATGTGATGACAAAATCCATGCAGATAATTTTATTCTGAACCATGGAAAAAGCAAAGAAAAAGAGGTGCTCATACTTGCCCTGTGGAAGCTGCCACACCCTTTCCCAACCCATCTCCCCTAAAGTATCATAGATAGGGACAAAGGGATGGGGGGAATTTTCATATCTGTTGTCATGTTTATTACATCACAGATACTCACAATGTGGAATGACAAGATGAGAAAAGTAGTAGAGCATATCCACTTCCAGTAGAGTAGGATTTGTTGAGTGACCTCAAAATGGTGCATTTGGTAGAAACTGCACATATCAGCTTGCCTTGACACGTAGACCTGAGAAATGCATTCCATTTCCATCCTGATGGACAAGGAATAGGGCCAACTGAACTTTTTCAAGATAGAAATTTTCCTTCAGCATAATTCTTGTGTGTGTGTGTGTGTGTGTGTGTATACATATATATATATAAAATATGTATTTTCAGCTTAAAATGAGAAAGGAAGTAATAAAACACAGGTTATTTTTTGATATTAAAAGATATACTAACATCACCCATGAATAGAACATATTGTCTGTAGGTATTTTGGAAAAATTTTCCCAAGAAAATCAGAAAACAATGTAAGAAAGTATTTTTTATCATCAATAGAATGCAAATAATTAGTATCTTTATGAAAAAGAATTGAATTCAAAAGAAGATCAATAATGGTATAATGCTATCAAGGGGAGTTATTTCTAAAACACGAATATTTGAAAACAAAATGCAATAGAATTAAAAAAAATAATTTCAACAGGTACATAAAATGAAGGGGAAAGTGGGGCACTTGGGTGGCACAGTGGGTTAAGCATCCACCTCCTGATTTTGGCTCAGGTCGTCATCTCAGGGGCATGAAATCAATCCTCTTTCAGGCTCCACACTCTGCATGGAGTCTGCTTGAAAGTCTCTCTCCTTTCACCCTATCCCTCCCACTTGTGCTCTCTTTCTCTCTAAAATAAATCAATAAATCTTTAAAAAAAAATGAAGGGGCAGGAAAGGGAGAGAAAATGATAAGAGATGCAAATTGTAGCACATTTATGTGTGAGAAGAATCACATAAGTTACAACTTAGACAAATTATTAAGAAAAAAACGAATATTGTGGTGGCTTAAACTACATCACTAGTACCACATAGTAAAAGACAGTGTAGGACTATCTACAGGTTTGGAGAGAAAAAGAATGCGAGTGCTAAGTCTTACTCTTAGTCCTATTTTCTTTCATTAACGCAAAAAAAAAAAAAAAAAAAAAAAAAAAAAAAGATACTTTCATATCAGCCTAATATTTACTACCCACAAGTTCTCTTTGAGGAAATGTTTTACTTCATTAAAAAATTTCATAACACCATAAGTGATCAATCTGTATAAAAAACTTAAAGGAAAGTCAGAATATAAATAATTGGTATATTTTGTCTTCATCCTCAAGAGCAACCTGAATAGCACTTAGGGAGAAGAATGAGCATCAAACCAGGAGTCCTACACTTTGATTTGCATGTCAGTCTATCAGTTTTTAATGGTCTGACTCCTGGTCAAATCAGCAAACAACTAGCATCTTGTATTCTTCATTTGCAATATAAAACTAATAAGTAAAGTTATTAGTGTCACATAAATATGAAATGATAAATTGAAATTGCATTTGAGAAATTGATTAGTGGCTAGGGGACATGGGATAGCTATTACTTAAGACATTAATCATCTACAACAGAAGTCCTATGACTATTTCCATATTTTTTCTCAATGGTGCTGTCTTCATGATGCTCTCTTCTCAAGCATCTTCTAGAAGAAAGGAACCCACAGAGAAGACATTATGTTAATTTAGAGAAACATAATTTATAATAAATTCTCCCAGACTGCTAAAATTGAGGTTTAACTATACAATATAGGCAGCTAGCAAATGCACATTTAATTATCTTTGGAGTTGCCCAGATTCTATCCAACCTTAATGTATCCAAAATGTATGTTGTGAATAAGCCCAGCTAGACTTTTTACAATACATCACAGCAGCCTATATCAAGAGCATAATCTTCTTTCAACAGCTTTCTTCCTGCTGTGCTTTATGAGTGAATTTTTTTTTTTAAGATTTTATTTATTTATTTGACAGACAGAGATCACAAGTAGGCAGAGAGGCAGACAGAGAGAGACAGAGGAGGAAGCAGGCTCCCTGCCAAGCAGAGAACCCAATGCGGGGCTCAATCCCAGGACCCTGGGATCATGACCCTAGACGAAGGCAGAGGCTTTAACCCACTGAGCCACACAGGTGTCCCTTTATGAGTGAATATTAACTCATTCATCATTTCTAAGTCATAGCCCTTTTTTGGTACATTGACCTCTTAAGTGCTACCATAATTATTAAGACTTTTATAATGACACCTCCACGTTGGAGGACAGTGAGTCTAAGGGAGCAAATGCTCTTCCTTGGTGGGGAAGTAAAGCTAGAAAGATTCAGGGGTAGGGGCTACAGAGCAGAGCCTGGAGATGATGGCATGGTTTGGAGAGGACTGGGAGGACTGGGCATCCATGGAAGTTCTAGGCTAAGAACAGAATACTGGTGAAAACATGACATAGACTGGGGAAGTTTTCTTTGAGTAAAGTGTTAGAATGCTTCCAGTTAGGAGAAGAGTCAGTTCTGAAGAGGTAACCACAATATGGTGACAACAGTTAATAATACAGTTTTGTCTACTTCAAAGCTGCTGAGAGTGGAGAATTCTTGCCACACCTACAAACAATAGTGAAGTATATAAAGTGATGGTAATAATGTATTCATAATAATTCCACAATGTATATGCATATGAAATCATCACACTGTCCACCTCATATACAATATATTTGTCAATGATTCCTCAATGAGGTTAAAAAAATATCAAAAACAAACAAACAAACAAACACAAAAACCAGATCTCCTGAGGAGAGTGGCAATAGACTGAACCAAAATGAAACACCTAGACTTGCTTTCAAGTTAATTCTTTGAAGGCAAATCCAACCTCACACTCTACCCTGGGTCACTTCAGTGCCTTGAATATGGTTTTAGGGTTGTATTGCTATGTATTCTTTTCATATTTAAGTTATGAAATAGAATACATAAAGACACTTAGAGAGAGATGAGGGTAGAGAGAGAGAGATGAGGGCTGGGGTTGGGGTAGAGAACTGGGCAGGAAATAGCCCTATAAATCTCCATATGAATCAAAAAGTAGAACACTGCCATCATCTCCACAGTCAACCATCCTGTCCTCACCTCTCCCCTTCCCAAGAACTAACTATTCTCTTGACACTGATATGCAATCTCCTCCTTGTCTAGCGACCTTAGTCAGTCAAGTATTTATCTTAGCTGTTACAGAGTTTTCTTGTGGGTCAAAAAAACCCAGTGAGTCTTTGTGAAAATTAAACAGGAATACTTAGTGTATGACACCCAGCAAACCCTCATTTAAAGATTTTCAAATGCAAATTTTGTTCAAATGCAAATTTTCTTTTTCAAATAACTTTTTGAAAGTGTTCTAAATCAGGGGCACTTCAGTGGTTTAGTCCCTTAAGCGTCCAACTCTTGATTTCTACTCAGCTCATGATCTCAGGGTCCTGGGATCAAGCCCTGTATCAGTAGGGAGCCTGCTGGAGGTTTCTCTCCCTCTCCCTCTGCCCGTTTCCCTGCTCGTGCTCTTTTTCAGTCTTTCTCTAAAAATAAATCTTTATTTTTCTTTAAACCCAAAATAATACAAAATGATACTAAGCTTTATTAGTGTATAATTTTCCCAGAAATTTACCTACATACTTGGAAGTACTCTATAACTCATTGTCATTCTCGTAGAGACTATAATAAAGATGGTTTTTGAGCAGAGGTGGAGACCATGAGCTACCATGAGGGCCAAGACCGTCTAAACTTCTGTCAGTTTACGAAGATCAGAGAAAGGATTAGGCCCTCAAGCTTGTTTTCATCACAGAATTCCTTAAGTGCAGGAGAATATGGTCCCTGGGGCCCAGGAGCAATTTCTAATGACAAATTCCTAAATGGCATGCAACATTAATTGTGGCTTGCACACTGTTTATAATCCGGATCCTATCCTAGATGCACTTTGTCAACTTAGATCTAAAGGAAATCAACCTGGTGAACTTCTATTTGGGAAGGTAAATCCAAACTTCTTAGAAATAATAGTGCTCTAGAATAAGATAAATGTAATTTATAATGCACTCTCTATAAAGCATTAATTAATCATGTGAGCTTGGGCATTTCTAGGGCTAATTTTAATGATGAATATATAGACTGTGATTTGATTCCTTTGGATATAAAATTATTCCATTTGACTTCTAACTGTTGCTCTGAATATATGACTCATTCTGGGAATGTTGGTTGAATGGTGTCAGTTGTCTCTAAAATAATACCAGTTTTCTTTCTGTGAATGGCTGATGAGTTGCACTGAGTGAAATGTGAATTCAAGAAGCTGACATGAAATGCTCTGGACAGTAGGTGAATGACCAGAATTTCAGTGAAGAAAGGGGAGACACCAGAAGGAAGAAGTAGGAATGGATCCACAAAATGTAAAAGAACATGAGGTGAATTATTTCTCTTCCCTTCCCATTATCCAGCCTGACTGTGTGAGATCCGCTAAATGTATTTTTGCCTCCACTGTATAGCTAGCTGACTGACTTTCAGTTAAAGTTGAATACAGGCATCTTCTCTGAATTTTATAGACTAGCTTGTTTTGAGGTCGATGCAGTGATAAATTCAAAGTGCTGCCCATTGAAAGTGCCATATGACATTCTAAGGAGACAGGCAGACAGCAAATGGGAAGTGATGCTTAGGTGGATAACAAATTTCAAATTAAAAAAAAAATTAGAAGCTGTGGGGGGGAAGCTGAAAAAGCATTGATTAAGAAAAAGTGATTCACAGGTTGCTAGGAAAGTGATAAAGCCCAAATTGAAAGGACAAATAAACTCCCTGCACTAACCCTATCACGAGTATTGATAACTCCTTCCTCAAAACAAACAAACAAACAAACAAAGAAGCTCCAAGAATTAGATAATTACGTTAACCTAAGACCCTACACAGGTCAACAAAAAAATCGGATGAAAATATCTCAAAACTTGAGTCTCTGTTTATCTTATTTCTGTTTATCTTATCTCTGTTTATTTTGTTGCCTGCCCTTGTTTCTGGGAATAAGCCTTAGGACAATAATTTCAATTATGGAGTATTTTATTTACAGACCACTTGAAATCATTGAAGCTATTTCTTTTAATTATTTACAAATATTTGCTGACTATTGGTTAAATAATCAGTAACCTGTATTTGACAAGATATAGAACAAAGATAAAATAATTAGAAATATTTATCAAGTCCCTTCAATATACTGGGTGACTGCCACATTTAATCTCAAAACAGTCTCAGGAGATAGATGTATCCACCAATGATGTACTTATCCATTGCCAATACGATGATCCGAGAAAAAAAAAAAAAAAAAAACAGTACATGCCAAAGATTATACAGATCGGGGCTACCTGATGAGAACTGAGAGCTAAATTTGCGCAAACACTCTTAGTATTTCAAGAAGGAATATGAGACTTTTTCTCTGTCCTTTGGGAATTTAGGATCATAAAACTTAAGGCTATATTGGGTTTAGTTTGGCATAAGTTAAAAATGGAAATATTGGGGTCAGTAAGGCACTCTTTTAAGTTATTAGAGTATCCAATACTTATTGAGTATACACTAAGTATCAAGTTAGTATGGTAAGTACACAACGTTTTGCTAAGTGTATTACTAAATGAGACATGTTGTTTCAGATTGTCATGCTCTACTAATTATGTCTATGGGTTTGGGCTAATTATCTATTTTCTCTATAACTCGGTTTCATTTTCTTAAGTGAGCTTATTAGAAATATTTACTTCTCAGAATTATTGGGAGAATTTAAAAAGTTTATGTTATATATATATGCAAATTATTAAACCTACTGATAGTGTAGTAAAGTGATGAAATGAGGCGATCTGATCATTCATAGCAAACCCAAAATTTATTATGTACATTATGATTAAGGTTTTTCAAAACTTTGACAATAGCAGAGAGCCCAAAGTTTAAACAAAATCTTAACTGAACCATAGAAATTTTCAAGACTAGATTTACCCTCTAGAACAAGTGAACACAAGTTCCTACAGTGAGGGAAGAACTATAGCAGGGAGTAAATGATGACCTCTTTCTTCTAACCACTGCTCTTACAGAGGGACTATTTGTGGCTGGAGAAGCATATCCAAGGACATGACAAGATTCAGTGCATTGCATTCTCTAAGAATAAATTGCATTCTCTAAAATAACAGATTTTTATTCTCTATTCTTACTCTTTGTAATTGGGCTACATATGCAGGAGAGAGGAACAGATTGAGATTGCAGTTTTGTTTCAGTATTTTCTGCATTTTATAGACTAAGATAGTGTGTTGTAATTTATTATCTCATTTTGTCATCTGCATATCAAGATTAGAATGGCTGAAATGGTTTAAGGATCACGATTTTGGAGGTTATCTGGTTTTGTATGAAATAATTAGGTAATTGGAGGAAAGGGGTCATTAACATTAAATTTCTTCTGTTCCAAGTATGGACTCAGGCTCTAGATTCAGAAAACTCTGATTTCAAATTCTCTTTTGCTAAATACTAGTTAGGTGATCTATGTATACTTTATCAGGAAATTTTCAACTAATTGTTATCTCCGTAAGGTATTACTACTCTTGTGTGTGCATCAAACTGATCTTAATACCATATTCATTTAGATAGTATTTTTTTCAAAGTTCTCATACATCTATTTCTAAATTTGAAACTCACAACTCTCTAATTTATTTAGGGAACAAACAATTTGCCTCTATTTTAGACAAACAAATGTGTTGAAGGAAATGAAGTTTGGGGATCACACGAAAAGTTGATGACTAAGTTGACAATAGAAATCAGAGGTCCTCTTGCACTCTAAAATTGAGAAGCCAGAGTGGTGCCTGGTGGTTCAGAGTGCTAAGCATCAACTCCTTGGTTTTGGCTTCAAGTCATGATCTCAGCTTCTGGGATCAGGCTCTGTGCTCAGTGGGAAGTCAGCTTGAGGATTCCCTCCCTCTCTCTTTTCCCCTCCTCTGCTCCTGTGCTCTTCCTTAAATAAATAAATGAATAGATAAATCTTTAATAAAATAATATTGAGAAGCTAGAAATATATGTGGTGGTTCATACTTGATGAACTACGGAAGTTTGCAGAACAGTGAAATGAAAAAAAAAAGGAAAAGAGTGAAATGAAGCATTATCTGTGGACTGGAGTTTGGAGAAAATAGAAAACTGAACCACATATTTAGCATTACTGTTTTGTTACGAGGTTAAACCACATTTCATCAGTTGGAAAATTAATTTTGTATCAGATGAAGACAGAATGATGGGCTTTACTTACATATTCTGACAACTAATTTGTATAGGGGATTAATTTCAGGTTGTAGTAATTTTTTCTTTAATTTTGGGGTAGAGGAAAAAGAAAAAGAATTCAGGTGGTTGTTTATTTCTATGCACATGATTAAGATAATGCACATGATTAAGATTAAGATAATGGTTTTATTTATGTCCATCCAAAGGAACAAGCAATTACTTTAAAAAATGACCAAACAAGTGTTTTAAATATTATTTTTAAAATAGGATGTGCTTATTTATAGGTAAGAAGAAAATTTCATGGCTTCATTGGAGGCATGAAACCTAACTTTTCAATGATTCTTGCTAAGCTAATTCTAAATCTTAAAATTGCACCAAAGAAATAAATTTATTTGTTTTAAGGCCCCATTACAAAGGAATTTTATATTTGGTGTGTGATACAGTTAACTTAATCTCTAAAAGAGGGTGATGAGGGGAGAATTTAAAAATTAATTGATGAGAAACTGTAGCAACAAGATTAGGGTAGAAGATGTATCACAACTTCTAAAGGAAGATGGTAAATATTAATGATGCCTTTTGAGGTCAAAATTTATAGAAAAACAATTGGATCGCGGGTTACCAATTCAATGTTATTTTTTCATTAGCACTGAGAGTCTAAGTTAGCAGAAGCTATGGTCAACTGCAACTAAATTGCATGTCTCTTCACATATCTAATCCTGTAGGTTTAATATAATTGGTGAATCATGAAGAGATTGAAGCTATCTTCGTTTATTCTATGTATTTTCTACATACTTTTTAATTTTTTTATTTTTTTATTTTTATTTTTATTTTTTTTTAAGATTTTCTTTAAGTAATCTCTATACCCTACATGGGGCTCAAACTCACAAAACAAGATTAGGAGTTTCACATTCCAGTAAGCCAGCCAGGTGTCCCTGTATTTTCTATATACTTTTAATTAAAATCCCTTCTATTTAGAACTAGGAGATTAGGTTAGTGCCGATCTCAAAGTTACCTTCCTGCTCAAAATAATTTTAATGGCATTAAAATTTTATTTTCTACATGGAGTCATATTTACTAGACTTCATTATTGACTGCCTTACTGATTTGGCAACACTAGCACTTATATTCTTATGGTTAATAAAGCAAGGGTCATTTCTTGATTTTTTTGAGTTTCTCGACCATTTTGTGGCAAAGTTCAGTCAGTTTTTTTTATTTTACAAACAAGATGATTTAATTTTTTTTAAAGATTTTATTTATTTATTTGACAGAGATCACAAATAGGCAGAGAAGCAGGCAGAGAGAGAGGAGGAAGCAGCCTCCCCGCTGAGCAGAGAGCCCGATGCAGGGCTCGATCCCAGGACCCTAGGATCATGACCGGAGCTGAAGGCAGAGGTTTTAACCCACTGAGCCATCCAGGCACCCCAAACAACATGATTTAAATTAAAAAAACAAAAAATTGGTACCCAAAGTCACACACTGGTATAATTAGTAATGGAGGCTTGGTCCCAAATGTTTGTCTTCATATAAATATTTTCCTATACATTTTTTCTTTGAATTATGAAGTGTCAATATTCTTTAAGGGTTTGACAAAAGATATGCTTTGGATGAATATCGAAAGGAAATTCATACTATAATTTAGACGGATGGGAAGAAATTGACTTGCGAATTATGGTACACTGAATCGGAGAAAAACCACAAAGGTAAACTGCCTTCAGTTCTTCCTTTTACTTTTATTTTTTGTGAAGATTTTATTTATTTGCCAGAGAGAGAGAGCACAAGTAGGCTGAAAGACAGGCAGAAGTGGAGAGAGAAGCAGGCTCCCTACTGAGCAGAGAGCCCAACAGGGGATTAGATCCCAGGACACTGAGACCATGACCTGAGCCGAAGGCAGAGGCTTAACCCACTGAGCCACCCAGGCACCTGATCATTTTAGTTTTAACTCTCTCTTTATTCTGTGGTTCATTTAAATATAGGATTTGTATTGATATCCGATATAAAAATAAACATTTGATATAAAAGATCAGCATCCTACTGCCCTAAATCACTAAATAAAGATAAATAAGCAATCAAAAAATTATTCAAACCAACTCAGAGGCCTCCAGCAGAGATTTTATATCTTCCACTTTGTAAATAAATTTGTATCATATAAATGTTTAGTTTCATTTTCTACCTCATCCTGAAACTATTTTGGGGAAGCATGTAAGTCCACTAGTGACCATCGTCAAGCTTAACATTTGCTTCTATATCATTTAACAGCAACTTTAATGACTTACACTTGCCCCTTTAACAAATGTGTGTTTGGGGGCGCCTGGGTGGCTCAGTGGGTTAAAGCCTCTGCCTTCAGCCTGGGTCCTGATCCCAGGGTCTTGGGATCGAGCCCCGCATGGGGCTCTCTGCTCAGCAGGGAGACTGCTTCCTCCTCTCTCTGTCTCTGCCTGCCTCTCTGCCTACTTGTGATCTCTGTCTGTCAAATAAATAAATAAAATCTTTAAAAAAAACCAAAAAAACAAAAAAAAATGTGTGTTTGGAAGGATCCAGAAAAATGTCCTTTTTGAGGACTTTGTTGTATATTTTTTTAGAATAGAAAAACATTTGGCAACTAATAATAATTATTAAACATTTTTTAAATGTACTGATTGAATTCATTCATAAAACATAATGTCAAGATCGAACATAATGTCCTGAAAAACTGATTTATGGAAATCTTCATGAAACTAATCAGAAAAAAAAATTATATCATATCATATCATACCCATTAAATAGAGCTTCATGATGTCAGGGTCATCATCTATATTCTCCATGCACATGTCCGGCACTGACTTGTGCATTATGTCTTTTCAGGAGACTGTTAAGCATTTTTACGGCACTGGATCATGGAAAATAAGAATAACGTCACTGTGTTTATTTTCTTGGGACTGTCTCAAAACGAGAACATTGAAATCCTCTGCTTTGTATTATTTTTATTTTGCTACATTGCTATTTGGGTGGGAAACTTGCTCATAATTATTTCTATCACGTGCAGTCCACTAATGAACCAACCCATGTATTTCTTCCTTAATTGCCTCTCACTCTCCGACCTTTGCTACACCTCAACAGTGACACCTAAACTAATGGCTGATTTACTGGCAGAAAGGAAGACCATTTCCTACAGCAACTGCATGACACAGCTTTTTACCACACATTTATTTGGAGGCGTGGAGATCTTCATCCTCACAGGGATGGCCTATGACCGCTACGTGGCCATCTGTAAGCCCCTGCACTACACCGTCATCATGAGCAGAGAGAGGTGTCACGCTATCATCACAGCCAGCTGTACTGGGGCTTTAATCCACTCTGCCAGTCAGTTCCTCCTCACCATCTTCCTACCTTTCTGTGGCCCCAATGAGATAGATCACTACTTCTGCGACGTGTATCCTTTACTGAAGCTGGCCTGCACGGACACGGACAGAATTGGTCTCTTGGTCGTTGTTAATTCAGGACTGATTGCTCTGATGACTTTTGTGATTTTGATGGTGTCCTATTTTCTGATATTATACACCCTTAGGGCTTACCCTGCAGAGAGCCGCTCCAAAGCTCTTTCCACTTGCAGTTCCCACGTCACAGTTGTGGTTCTGTTTTTTGTGCCTATTCTCTTCATTTACATTCGGCCGGCCACAACTTTCCCAGAAGACAAAGTGTTTGCTCTTTTCTACACCATCATTGCCCCCATGTTCAACCCTCTGATCTACACACTGAGAAACATGGAGATGAAGAATGCCATGAAGAAAATGTGGTATCATCATTTGTTTCGGGGAGGGAAGTAACTTATATTAAGAACATTCTAGAATTTCATTTTAGGATTCTATCTTGAGCCTTAGAAGTAAGAAGAAATGATATACACAGAGTATATCATCATTGCAAAAGCCAGCCACAGGTTGGAGCTCAGAATCTTTAGCATTTCCTCAGACCTCTCCTGACTGGATAAATTTATTATTTTTTAAAGATTTTTTTTCTTCCTTTTTATTGAAGTATTATTGACATAGAGCATCTGTCCATTTCAGGTATACATCACAGTGATTCAACATTTTTATTTGAAATTATCCTCACAATAAGTCTAATTATCATCTGTCACCATACAACATAATTATAATATTATTGATGATTAGACAATTTTCATTTATTTTTTTCATTTCATTCTGCTTCTAATCTTCTCACATGCCAATCCAAAGTACTCCTTGATTTAATACTTTATCTTGAACATGGAATGAAGTCTTTTTTCTCCTCCTCTTGACTTCCCCTGTCACTACAGTGTGCACTCCTGTTGATAGAAACAATAGGAAATCATCTGGTAGATTAGAAATATAGGTAGTTTTTACTTCCAGCATCTCAGAGGAGAGCACATAAAGTAGGTTTTTGAGCTGAGGGCAATAGGTACATGAGCTATTCAGCATTCATAAACACCCTTCTGTATGATATTTGAGCCTAGTCTCCCTCTCTCCCTTCCAGAAAGGAAACATAATATCCTCAACATTTGGACAAAGTTAATTTTGTGTTAGTTTCTCTTCTGGTTCAGGTTATAATCCTTCCTGAAATATCTGTAACATTAAGAACAGGCTTTGAAATTACTCAATACACTGTTACATTGCTGCAAGGGTCCTTGTTTCTATGATTGGTCATTAGATTTAAGTTAACATTTATACCTTTCTTCCTTGCACTGCCTACTCACTCTTCCCTTTGATTTAATCTTAAATCAAAGGGTTAAATATTTAATATTGGGGCTCATCTACTAATGTGTACCAAATCTTCGTTCTTGACATTCTGAATCTTAATGGTCCTGCCATTTTTTCTTGTTTTTCTTTTCACTTTTTTTTTAAATTAACACTTAGTATTAGTTATAGAAATTTTAAGAGATGGGCTGGATTCCAAATAGTGATCATTCATGCCCCATTGTGTCCAACAAACACATGTCATCTCATCATCAATACCAATTCCTCCACCACCCCTCCTTTTTTTTTTTTTTTTAGGATTTCATTTATTATTTATTTGACAGACAGAGATCACAAGTAGGCAGAGAGCCAGGCAGAGAAAGAGATGAAGGGAAGCAGGATCCCACTGAGAGCCCAATGTGGGGCTCAAACCCAGGATCCTGGGATCATGACCTGAGCCGAAGGCAGAGGCTTTAACCCACTGAGCCACCCAGGCACCCCTTCCAGCCCCATTTTATCTTTTGGTTTAGTAGAGGCATGAAGACCCCAAATGGTGTCCAGGTGACTTCAATTTCCAGTTCAATAAAATAATTGTTGTCGCCCCTCATGAAATCATAACATCTATAACTAAAACCTAAAAGCCAGATGAGCTGAAAACTGTTGATACAGGAAGCAGAATTATAAAGGACTTTAGTCTAATAATAAAGGAGGCACTTGCATATACATCCTTCAGTTCCATAGGATTCTATAACTGTTTATGATGGCTCTGGGAGAAATATAACCATCTGTTGGTCAACACGCCCTTGAAAATATAACTCACGCTTTTTAGGGTGCTATTTCTCGATTGGTGGTCTGTTTGGTAAGCCCTTTCTTCACTGTATCTAAGCAGTTACATAGGATAAATGGGGTATGGATGAGTTCACTGAGGGTGCCATACAATAATACCATAGATAGGATGGTTTAAACAACAACAACAAAAATATATTTTCTGTCACTTCTGGAGTCTGAAAGCCCATGATCAAAGTACTGGCAGGTGTAATTTCCTCAAAGGTCTGTCTCCTTGGCTTAACAGAAGGCTGCCTTCTCCATATGTCCTCACATGGTCTTCTCTGTGAACACTCATTCCTGGTGTTTTTTTCTGTGTGTCCAAATTCTCTCTTATAAGGATGCCTACCACATTGGATTAGGGCCCACCCTAAAGCCCTCATTTTAACTTAATTGCCTCTTTAATGGCCCTATCTCAAGAAACTCTTCTGAGTTTCTTGGATCTAGGTATTCAATATATGAATTTTCAGGAACTCAATTCAGCCTAGAATAGAGTACGTGGTAGGATCTACGAATTTCATTGTGTATGTCCACTAGCAAGCTTCTTTACTGGAAGAAATATATTACTTTATCAGAATCAATCCTAAGTGAAATAGTATGATGGTGAATAAGGCATTCCATAAGTCAATGCATTGTGCTGCTGGTACAAGTATAAGCAGGAAAGACAAATCTATATCCAGAATAAGTGTCTATTTCTGTGAAGACAAATTTGGTTTCCTCCATGATGGAAGGTTTTCAGTGTAATCAACTTGCTATCTCAGGAGTGCGTGGACTCCCTGAGGAGCGAATATGTTGGGCATTCAATGCTGGTGTGACAGAAAGTAGCTTCCAAACATGGCCATAGCAATATTTCCTAACTGGCCTATATGGAGGTACTGTATGTAGAGACCAGACATAGAGTTTTATGGCCAACAGTTCATCTGATGTCTGGGCCTGCAACCAGCGGCAACTGCCAGACATGTAAGTCCAGATGACCCCAGATGTTTTCAGTTGCTAGCTAGTGGGCATTCCTAGTCTTTTCATTTTTTTCAGTTGAGACCTCAGACATTAAATGGCATAGACAAGCCATCCTCACTATGTCTAAATTCCTGATCCATGGAGCCCAAGTGCATAGTAAATTAGTGGTTTTACACATGAAATTTGGGGTTATCTCTTGCAGTCATAATAACTACAAACATTTGATACTTGGTAGTCACAGAAGCCAGATGAAATTTTAGAGGGAATTTCATATTGTTCAACCCTAGCAATAGCCTTCGTAGGGAAACTTCCTAAGCCACCTTGACCACTTTATTTTTTTTTTTTTTGAGATTATTTATTTATTTATTTTAGAGAAAGCAGGGGAGGGTTGGAGGGAGAGGGCAAGAGATTTTCAAGCAAACTCCATACTGACAGTGGAGCCAAATGCCAGGCTTGATCTCACAATCCTGAGATCATGACCTCAGCTGAAACCAAAAGTCAGATGCTTAAATTCCTGAGCCACCCAGGTGCCCCATCCACGGCTGCTTTAGCCCTAGACCAAATTAGTTAGAACTTGGGTAGCTGGGAAAAGAGGATGGCTGATATCCATGAAACATTTCATCTCATCTACCACTACTGAGAATTTCCGCTATAGTGTACAACATGTAGTGAGCATTTGTATGACTTATATTTTGCCCATGTGGTCTACCTGTATAGTCACACCTTCTACCCACACAAAGTCCCTAAACACAAGTAAAACTTTTAGCAACTCTCATGAATTGGAATAGATCTAAGCCTGTAGTTATCTCTTGTTCTGTGCAAAGCAGACAATCAATGCACTGGTTGAGGTTTGTTAACAAGATTTTCCTTAACCCCCATCTTTTTTAGTGCTTTTGTATTTGGGTTTTTAATACTACAACATTCCATTTCCATTGGTGCCAGAAAGAACTAAATATAAACAGATATGATCATATATTTCCACTTTAGCCAACTTCCTATAAAGGAACAGGAGATGACTGAGACGAAGGAGATGATTTTGCAGGAATTTCGTCAAAATCTCTTGAGCCTATCAGACCTAGCCTATCTGAGCCTATCAGAAAATAAGCATGGTTTTGTAAGGAAATAACTCAGGTGATATTATTATATCATCCCAGGCCGTGAGAATCTGTTCTCCTCTAGAAATATGGAGGAAGGGGATTCTGTTTGTGCAGAGATTTCAGGGAAGTTGGGTTCCCAAAATACTCAGATTCATTCCCAAACCTCACTATCTTAGATTTGTTTCTATCTTTTATTCTTTTTTTTTTTCTTTTTGTGGTTCTGTTGTTGACATAAGAGACCACCGAGGCTGCATTTTCTGTTCCCTTTACAGCCCTCCCATGCCTATGATCAAATCCATGACTTCATTTTCATCAGGGTCTGTGTTTGGGCTTCTGGAGACTGAAGTGCAACAGAAAAGCTCTCATCCTGATGGTCTGCCTGAAGGTGTGTAGACCAAGTAGTAACTACCTTATCCTTTATGTTAGCCTATGGACGCCATCAACAGAAGTGAGTCTACTTCACAATCCTTATAACTGCGTCTTACCCACACACCATTCAAGCTCCACAGTCATTGTAAATCCCAGCACATCAATGTTGTTTGTGGAAAATCAGTAAATTTTTTGTGTGGAAAATAGGAAAAATGTTCTTTCAAACATAAGGTCAAATTGTTTTTTTTTTTTTTTTTTTTTTTTTTTTTTAATATTTTATTTATTTGTCAGAGAGAGAGAGAGGGAGAGAGAGCGAGCGAGCACAGGCAGACAGAGTGGCAGGCAGAGGCAGAGGGAGAAGCAGGCTCCCTGCTGAGCAAGGAGCCTGATGTGGGACTCGATCCCAGGACGCTGGGATCATGACCTGAGCCGAAGGCAGCCGCTTAACCAACTGAGCCACCCAGGCGTCCCTCAAATTGTTTATAGACAAGCATTATAAGAGTTTTCTCTCAAATTACTAACTTATGTGTTTTTCCATATAACACATATTTTTGTCTTGCGTAGAGGAATAACCAGCTCTATGTTTTTCAATGTTATTTAGACCATGGTTGCCCTAGTAACAACCAAATTCTTCACTTCTCTCCCAAATGAGTCCGCATACTGTCCTTATCTAGTACTGATCATAACTGATACATCATTTTCAGACATTCTCAGCCTGCCTCAAGTCTTTGTTCATATTGTTCACTCAGGTCAGAAAGTATCTCAGTCGTACCTTTCATAATCTACAGTCGACCCTTGAACATGTGGGGATTAGGGGCATGTATAACTTTTGAGCCCTGCCCCAAACTTAACTACTAATCGTCTACTGTTGACTAGAAGCCGTACCGATAACATGAGCAGTTGATTAACACATGTTTTGTATGTCGTGCATGATATATGTGTTATATACTGTATTTTTATAACAAAAATAGTTAGTAGGAAACTCATAAGGAAAAGAAAATACAGTACTCTACAGTATTTATTGAAAAAATTCCACATGTAACACAACTCACAGTTCAGGCCAATGCTGTTCAAGGGTCAATGGTATCATCATGTGCTACTCAAGCTTCCCTCAGTTATGTGCCCCTTTCTAGCTATTTTAACCACATTTAGCACTGTGTATCTTTTTAAATTGGATTCCCTGGATTACAAAAACATCTTATTTCTTTAAGGGGAACATTTTCTTCATTTTTTTTTGAACAAAATCCTCATTGTGGTATTTGTAGGAGGAAGTGTATAAATTTGTACCAGTTCTCAGAGTTAAGTCTGTGGAAACCGGTTGCCAATGTGGGGGATGGAGGAGGAAGTAGGGCTATTGGGGTATGAAGTTGCACACAGAAATTTGCCACACACTGTTCAATTCATTTATTCTGTGTTAAAGCAGACTTCAAAACCTGGCCTTAGGCATCTTTGGCATTTTCTAGTTTAACCTCTGCTGAGACATTGTTCCCTACTGTTCCTCAGAATCTTTTCAACAGTAAGCACATGGTTTATGGCCTATCAATAGTGAGTGGAAGTGCACTCTTAGTTTGTGCTCCAACTCCTCAGGGTATAAAAGGTTATTAACCATGGCATAGCTATTTTTTTTTTTTTTTTAAGACTGGAAAGGAACTAAGCCTTGTTCAGCTATACACTGGCCAACTTTTCTTTTGGTAAATGTCTTATCCCATAGAAAGAGTGAGAGGGAGGTTTGGGGTTATATTCTCCCAGGTCATGTACTTTAAATGACACTTGGAATTTAAACAGAAAACTTGTATATATTTCCAACACTAAAACCAATGAATATGCAACTTTTGGGTAGAAAACAAACCAAAGCATTTTTTAACATAAATGCCAATGATGATTTTATTTCCTTCTAGTTTTAAAAATTAGGAGAGAATGCTTCTCTTTGTAAGGGAAATATGAAGACCCAGAACCAGGACTTACATGGGCTACGTTCACGGTGAAATTCAGTAATCTTCAGCAGCAAAATTAAGCATTTATTTTGACTGTATTGAAAACACCAGATTCCACCTTTTACTCTGAGATAATGAAATTTATCTAATGAGATAATCACCTGGTAAGTAAAAACCCAACCAACACATAGTAAACAACATGACTTTCAAATTTAAAAAAGCTATATATATTAAAAAGTATATATATGTGTATATATACACACATATATAATAAGTTTATATATATATAAATTAAATTTTTATATATAAGTCTGTTGATATTATAGGTGCATTTCCCTCTTCAAGTTTTGCAAATATTTTATAACATAACAGTCCATTATATTAGTACAATTCAATGACAGATTAATATTATGTCCCTCCACAGATGTCAAAATGAAATAAATCATTTTTTGGCTTGATTTTGGGAAATTCATAAAGGAAATATTAATATTATTCATGGCCTATATAGGGTGTATCTGAAAATGAATTGGTAGATAAATCAAGTGAGCAACCTGAATTTTAAGCAGGAGAAAGAAAAATAAAGAGGAAAGAGGTACAAATTAAATATAATGAAAGGAATGCACTAGAGTAGAAATACATTCCTACTCTACTTCCTTTGCTACTCTGTAAGTACAGTGAATAATTAAGAGTATGATGCATTGTGATTTGGAAAACCTCAATCAGAGGATCCTGCACGTCAGTGTGGGGCAAATCTGATCAGGAAGGAGAAAAGGGTAAACAGTAAGAAAGAAAGGAAATAGAATTAGTTCAGTCAAGCCTGGGAGAAAACTTGGACGTTGTCGGCAAAGATTTATCTGGACCTTGACTTGGGGAGAGGTAACTTGGTTACAGAAAGAAAAAACAGAAAAAGGTAATATGCCCCTAGAATAATTCTAAGAATAATCTGGACTTACCAACCAAATTTATCAGTATCACATAATAAAAAATAATTAAAACGTGCCTAAAATTAGTGTTTAGAACATCAGTATTTTATCCAAATTTTAAAGAGACTCGGTTTCCTTTTTGCAAAATAGAGATAATCAAAGAATCATTGGGCTCTTTAGGATTCACAACTTAATACATGTAGAAGTTTTAGAACTATCTGCAGAGGATGGTGAGCACTAAATAATATTAGAAATTACCATTATTTCTCTCATGTCTGTGCAAGACTGCTGATAATAGCAACCTATTTTATATACATTTAATAGCCTGCATTTTTATTTATTAACACTTTAGTGTACTTTTGCTTAGTTTTCCTTTTATATATGCGGTACCTAATTTATACCAAATGATATGAGGAAGAGCAATGTGAAAAAGAAACTAATTAGTGCCTATTGTATACTTTGCACCATATTATTCAATCCACACAACTATGGAATATCAATCTTAGGAATGCCCATGTTAAAATGGAAGAAACTGATTGTCAGACAAGTTAATTACCTTACTACAGGCCATATGGCCTCATTGCTATCCTCCTTAATACCGGAATTAGTCCTTGTAGCTTCTGGTAAGTTCTGTCTTTAAATGACACAGACATGAAATCAGGATTTTGTAAATCTCAAATTCAGTAACTTTAACATTAACAAAGGAGAAATTGTAAATAATGTGAAGGTTTGGAAATGTTCTAATTTAAATAGCGTGATTATGAATTCTTCGGGTATCTGATGATACTTTGGAGAATTACCAAGAGGAATATTCAGCTGAGGGTAACAAGGGAAGTCATTGTAATATTTGCTTATCTTGCTAGTATGGGATCTAGATAACATGAGAGAAGGAGCAAGAGACAAAGAGTTTCAAACTATCCTGCTTGTTAATTAATAAAATTTTGCCACTTGAATTTTTTTATGTTTTTATGTTTTTATTTTTATTGTTTAAAGATTTTATTTATTTATTTGACAGAGAGGGACAAAGTGAGAGAGGGAACACAAGCAAGGGGAGTGGGAGAGGGAGAGGGAGAAGTAGTCATCATGCCAGCAGAGAGTGCAATATGGGGCTTGATCCAATGAACCTGGGATCACGACCTGAACCGAAGTCAGACACTTACCGACTGAACCACCCAGGCGCCCCTGGATCCATGTTTTTTTTGATGTCCAAAATAATGTTTTATTCTCAATATAATAATGTCATCAAAATTTTACAAATACAAAGAAAAAATTATGATTTGATCCTTTAAAATACAATAATGCAATTTTTAATTTTTTTTTATTTTTTAATTACTTTTTACTGTATTAGAATTTATTGTTTATGCTCCATACCCAGTGTTCCATGCAATACGTGTCCTCCACAATACCCACCACCAGGCTGGCACAACTTCCCACCCCCCTGCCCCTTCAAAATCCTCAGGCTGTTTTTCAGAGTCCATAGTCTCTCATGGTTCATCTCCCCCTCCAATTTCCCTCAACTCTCTTTTCCTCTCCATCTCCCCGTGTCCTCCATGTTATTTCTTTTGTTCCACAAATAAGTGAAACCATATGATAATTGACTCTCTCTGCTTGACTTATTTCACGCGGCATAATCTCTTCCAGTCCCATCTGTGTTGATACAAAAGTTGGGTATTCATCCTTTCTGACGGAGGCATAATACTCCATAGTGTATATGGACCACATCTTCCTTATCCATTCATCCATTGAAGGGCATCTTGGTTCTTTCTACAGTTTGGCGACCGTGGCCATTGCTGCTATGAACATTGGGATACAGATGGCCCTTCTTTTCACTACGTCCGTATCTTTGGGGTAAATACTCAGTAGTGCAATTGCAGGGTCATAGGGAAGCTCTATTTTTAATTTCTTAAGGAGTCTCCACAACTGTTTTTGAAAGTGGTTGTACCAACTTGCATTCTTAACAACAGTGTAAGAGTATTCCCCTTTCTCCATATCCTCCCCAACACACATTGTTTATTGACTTGTTAATTTTGGCCATTCTAACTGGTGTAAGGTGGTATCTCAATGTGGTTTTCATTTGAATCTCCCTGATGGCTAGCGATGATGAACATGTTTTCATGTGTCTGATAGCCACTTGAATGTCCTCATTGGAGAAGTGTCTGTTCATGTCTTCTGCCCATTTTTTGACATGATTATCTGTTTTGTGTGTGTTGAGTTTAAGAAGTTCTTTGTGGATCCTGGATATCAACCTTTTGTCTGTACTGCCATTTGCAAATATCTTCTCCCATTCTGTGCGTTGCCTCTTTGTTTTGTTGACTGTTTCCTTTGCTGTGCAGAAGCTTTTGATCTTTAGTCAGTTTTGATCTTGTATCCCAAACGTTTTGATCTTGAGTCCCAAAGGTTCATTATCACTTTTGTTTCTTTTGCCTTTGGAGACATATCTTGAAAGAAGTTGCTGTGGCTCATAGCAAAGAGGTTTCTGCCTATGTTCTCCTCTATGATTCTGATGGATTCCTGCCTCACGTTGAGGTCTTTTATCCATTTCGAGTTTATCTTTGTGTATGGTGTAAGAGAATGGTCGAGTTTCATTCTTCTATATACAGCTGTTTGATATTCCCAGTACCATTTATTGAAGAGACTGTCTTTTTTCCACTGGATATTTTTTCCTGCTTTGTCAAAGATTATTTGACCATGGAATTGAGGGTCCATATCTGGGCTCTCTACTCTGTTTCACTGGTCTATGCGTTTGTTTTTATGCCAGTACCATGCTGTCTTGGTGATCACAGCTTTGTAGTAAAGCTTGAAATCAGGCAACGTGATGCCACCATTTTTTTTTTTTTTAAATACTTCCTTGGCAATTCAGGGTCTCTTCCAATTCCATACAAATTTTAGGATTATTTGCTTCAGCTCTGAAAAATACCGGTGGAAATTGATCAGAATGGCATTAAAAGTATAGATTGCTCTAGGCAGTAGAGACATTTTAACAATGTTTATTCTTCTGATCCATGAGCATGGAATGGTCTTCCATCTTTTTGTGTCTTCTTCGATTTCTTTCATGAGTGCTCTGTAGTTCCTCGAGTACAGATCCTTTACCTCTTTGGTTAGGTTTATTCCCAGGTATCTTATGCTTCTTGGTGCTATAGTAAATGGAATCGATTCCCTAATTTTCCTTTCTGTGTTTTCATTGTTAGTGTATAACAAAGAAACTGATTTCTGTGCATTGATTTTGTATCCTGCCACATTACTGAATAGAAGGATGAGTTCTAGTAGTTTAGGGGTGGAGTCTTTTGCATTTTCCATATAAAGTATCATGTCATCTGCGAAGAGAGAGAGTTTGACTTCTTCATTGCCAATTTGGATACCTTTTATTTCTCTTTGTTGTCTGATTGCTGTTGCTAGGACTTCTAATACTATGTTGAACAAGAGTGGTGAGAGTGGGCATCCTTGTCATGTTCCTGATCTTAATGGGAAGGCTGTGAGCTTTTTCCCATTGAGGATGATATTTTCTGTGGGTCTTTCATAGATAGATTTGATGAAGTTCAGGAATGTTCCTCTATCCCTATACATTGAAGTATTTTATTCAGAAATGGATGATGGATTTTGTCAAATGCATTTTCTGCATCAATTGAGAAGACCATGTGGTTCTTTTCTCTTCTCTTATTGATTTGTTCTATCACATTGATTGATTTGTGAATGTTGAACCATCCTTGCAACCCATGGATGAATCCCACTTGGTCATGGTAGATAATCTTTTTAAAGTGCTGTTGGATCCTATTTGCTAGGATCTGGTTGAGAATCTTAGTAACCATATTCATCAGGGATACTGCTCTGAAATTCTCCTTTTTGGTGGGGTGTTTGCCTGGTTTGGGGATCAGGGTAATGCTGGCTTCATGAAAATAGACTGGATATTTTCCTTCTGCTTCAATTTTTTGAAACAGCTTCAGGAGAATAGGTGTTATTTCTTATTTGAAAGTTTGGTAGAATTCCCCATGGAATCTGTCAGGTCCTGGGCTCTTGTTTTTTGGGAGGTTTTTGATCACTGCTTCAATTTTGTTACTAGATATTGGTCTATTCAGGTTGTCAGTTTCTTCCTGGTTCAATTTTGGGAGTTTGTCATTTTCCAGGAATGCATCCATTTCATCTAGGTTGCTTAACTTATTAGCATATAACTGTTTATAATAATTTCTGATGATTCTTTCTATTTCCTTGGTGTTAGTTGTGATCTCTCCCTTTTCGTTCCTAATTTTATTAATTTGGGTCCTCTCTCTTTTCTTTTGGATTAGTGTGGCTGATGGTTTATCGATCTCATTGATTCTTCCAAAAAAACAGCTTCTAGTTTCATTGATGCATTCTACTGTATCTCTAGTTTCTATCTCTTGATCTCTGCTCTAATCTCGATTATTTCCCTTCTTATGTGTGGAGTTGGCTTAATTTGTTGTTGTTTCTCCAGGTCTTTATGGTGAAGAGACAGCTGGTGTATTCTGGATTTTTCAGTTTTTTTGAGGGAGGCTTGGATGGCTGTGTATTTCCCCCTTAGGACCACCTTTGCTGTATTCCATAGGTTTTGGACTGAAATGTCTTCATTCTCTTTGGTTTCCGTGAATTGTTTAAGTTCTTTGGTTTCCAGGTTGATCCAAGGATTCTTAAGCAAGGTGGTCTTTAGCTTCCAGGTGTTTGAGTTCCTTTCAAAGTTTTCCTTGTGGTTGAACTCCAGTTTCAAAGCATTGTGATGTGAGAATATGTAGGGAATAATCTCAATTTTTTGATATCAGTTGAGCCCTGATTTGTAACCCAGTATGTGGTCTGTTCTGGAGAAGGTTCTATGTGCACTCAAGAAGAATGAGTATTCTGTTGTTTTAGGGTAGAATATTCTGTATATGTCTATGAGGTCCATCTGGTCTGGGGTGTCTTCAATGCTCTTGTTTCTTTATTGATTTTCTGCTTGGACGATCTGTCTATTACTGAGAATGGCGTGTTAAGATCTCCTACTATTAATGCATTCATATCAATATGAGTCTTTATCTTGATTAACAGTTTTCTTATGTAATTGGCTGCTCCCATATTGGGGGCATAAATATTTACAATTGTTAGCTCTTCTTGGTGGATCGTCCCTTTAAGAATTATGTAGTGTCCTTCTGTATCTCTGAGTACAGTCTTCAGTTTAAAATCTAATTTATCTGATATGAGAATCACTACCCCAGCCTTCTTTTGAGGCTCATTGGCATGAAAGATTCTTCTCCATCCCTTCACTTTCAGTCTGGGTGTATACAAATGTTCAAAATGGGTCTCTTTTAGACAACATATGGATGATTCCTGTCATTTTATCTAATCTGCAACCCTTTGTGGTTTTATGGGAGCATTTAGGCCACTCACATTGAGAGTGATTATTGATAGATATGTTTTTATTGACATTGTGTTACCTGTGAAGTCTTTGTTTCTATAGATTGTCTCCGTATATTTCTGTTCAATGATATTCTTAGGATTTTTCCTCTTTTATAGAACTCCCCTTACTATTTCTTGCAGTGTTGGCTTGGTGGTCGCATACTCTTTTAAACCTTGCTGGTCTTGGAAGCTCTTTATCTCTCTATCCATTTTGAATGTCAGTCTTGCTGGATAAAGTATTCTTGGCTGCATGTTCTTCTCATTTAGTGCCCTGAATACATCTTGCCAGCCCTTTCTGGCTTGCCAGGTCTCTGTGGACAGGTCTGACATTATTTTGATGGGCTTTCCTCTATATGGAAGGAATTTCTTTGCCCTAGCTGCTTTCAAGAGCTCCTGTCTACAATTATGATTCATCATTTTCACTATCAGTTGTCTTGAGATCTTTCTAGATTCTATGATCTTGGGGGCAGAACTTTCTGCCTCTAGGACACAAATGCTGGTCCCATTCGCAAGATTGTGAAAGTTTTCATGGAGAATTTGTTCAACTATATCTTCTAGTCTTCTTTCTTTCTCTTCCCCCTCAGGTATTCCAATAATTCTGATGTTGGAATGTTTCATGGCCTCACTTTTCTTTCCCTAATTCTGTTTTTGTGGCTTCTATGCTGTTTGTTCCAGGCTTCCTCTTGGTCCTTTTTTCTGTCTGTTTGTCCTCCAGATCACTAATTCTATCTTCTGCCTCAGTTACCCTAGCTTTTAGAAAATTTAGATTAGATTGGAACTCTTTGAGAACATTGTGAATATCGTCCCTGATGGCTTTCACTTCTGCCCTAATCAATTCCATTTTGTCATCCATGGCTTTCTCCCCCCCTAGCTATTGCCTGGATAATTGTTATCCTGAACTCCCCTTCTGACATAATGTCTATGTCCATATCCAATAGCTCTGATGCAGAAGGCCCAGTCTCTGAATTTTTCTTGTCTTGGGCATCCTTCCTCCTTGTCATTTTGTTGAGAGATGGCTGACTGGATGTGTAGCTGAATGTATCGACAATGGTGCAGGCAAGGTGGACTCTGGATTGCTTCTGAGCAATCAAGAGTCCCCACCCAAAAGAAAGAATAAAGAAAAAAAAAAAAGTGAAAGAAAGACAGGGAAAAAAAAAAAAAAGAAAGAAAGAAAGATGAGGAAAAAAAAAAAAGAGAAGGCCAAGCCCACATAGGCCCCAAGATAAGATTTATGAAGTACACAAACAAAAGCAGACAAACAAAAAGACCAGCAAAAGTAAATGACAACAGAAAAAAAAAATTAATTAATGAAACCAAAAAAATGAACTTTGTCAAAAAGAACGCCACGTATAAGATTTATATACTACCAGGACAAAAAAAAAAAAAAAAAAATGCACAAAAACACTGACAGAAGAAAAAGATGGAGAGTGGTTATAAATTCTCAGAGTGGGTGAGGAAGGTTATTTTGAGTCTTCCTGCATGTATCTTGATATCTTTGTTAAAGGACTCAAGTTTCCTAAGATAAAGGGGGATTAAAAACTGGTTTACCTATAGTGGTAGCATGGATTGGGAAAAGGGGACTACCTTGAAGCTTATCTCTATATGAATAAAAAAAAAAAAAAAGAATAAACTAAAATGAAATAAAATAAAATTTAAAAAAGTTAAAAAAATAGAAAAGCAAAAGAAATATACCAGTATATGTATCAAAAAGTTCAGGTTAAAAGGTTATTATGGAATTTGATATATTGGACATCTCACTGTGATGGTAAATAGGTTAAAAATTTATATATAAAAAAAAAATGAAAGAAGATAGTCCCTACAGCACAGCTCAGAAAAACTTCCCAGAACAGAGCATAGGTTATGTTAGCAAGATGAACACTTTGATGATCACAATTGGGAAATTTTAATACATAGGATATTCACTTGACTATATGAAGATTTTTTTTCCTAATAAGCAAAACAAAGAAAATTCTTTATTTAGCTCCTAAGAAGAAGAAGAAAAAAAAATAGAGTTTGGTAGGCTTCAAATAAGGGTAGTGGTTTTAGGTGAAGAAGGAATGCTATACGTTCAACATTGGATTGCCACACATCCACACACATGTGCAGAAGTAAACAGTATAGGAAATAAGATCTTCCTAGAGCTTATATCTCTGCTATAATCAGAATAAACAGACTTGAGTAGACAATGAAGAATGAGAGAGAAAATATTTAATTTCTGTGCAAAGCATATGATCACACAGCAAAAATTACAGAGAAAAGAGGAAATTATGTTGAAAACAGCTATAGCAGAATATGTCCTACAATGGCAGCTTTGAGTGTTGTTCTCAGACACAGACAGAATGAGTATGTTTATTATAAAAAGTAAGAAATAATTTTAAAAGTATGTTGTAGGGGTGCCTGTTTTGCTAAGATGTTTAAGCATCTAACTTTAGCTCATGTCATGATCTCAGGTCCTGGGATGGAGCCCTGCATCAGTCTTCCTGCTCCGTGGGGAGCCTCCTTCTCCCTCTATCCCCACATCCTCTGCTCAAATAAATAAATACAATTTATCGGAACAGGAATCTGAAAGTTGTCTAAGGTGTTAAAAGACAAAATATTTTAAGAAACAAATATAGGATATTCTAATTAGAAATTGGATGGATAAAAAGGAGTAGCTATATTTTAAGAAAAATAAGGTGGATGGAATCTTAATATTAGCAATTTACCAGAACACTGAATTAGAAAAAAGAAATTATAGAAAAAAGTAGATACATTAAGAGACATTATGAATGAAGTAAGAGAAAACAACATCTATCTATCAGATTCTAGGATTTTGGTAACAGGAAAAAAAAAGATAATTACTGGAAATTTTTGAAAACTGTTGAAAATAATCTTTACAAAATCACAAGAAAGAAATATATTTGCTCTCTTTTTAAAGACTTTATTCATTTATTTGAGAGAAAGAGAGTGAGAGATGGCATGAGTGGTAGCAGAGGAAGATGGAGGAGAGGCAGACTATCTGCTGAGCAGGGAGAGCCTGATGCAGGGCTTGATCCCAGGACACTGGGACCAAGAGGACCTGAGCCGAAGGCAGATCTTTAACCAACTGAGCCATCCAGGCACCCACAAAAAGATTTGCTCTTAAGAAGAATCATAGAAAACCCTATGTGCAGTCAATATTTAAATCATAGTAAGAGTAGAAAACAGAAGAAAATGGAATTGCCTCATGAAAGCACTAAAAGGAAAATGTTACCCTTGACTTCTGAATTTTTCAAGGAGAGTAAAATGAGGAGTTTTCAGTGCAATGCAACAACAATGAAAAATAACCAAGATCTGAATACAAATCTATGCTCACTAAAAGAAGTTGTGCAGAATGTTTTCATTAAAAAGGGAGGAAGTCTGAGAAAGAGATAGATTCCGGGAAGAACGGAGAATTAGAGAAGTAGGCTTATTTGTAAGCCTAAAATTGCATTAAATTAGGCCATCTTATCTAACATGTGAGATAAAGCATAGAAAAACAAAAGAAAGATCCCGTCCACAACATCACGTGGGTTGTGGTTGGAAGAAAACAATCAGAAAAACAAAGGTTTGTGCTCTTGACTTCCCAAAGCACTTCCCATTTGGCTGGGTGACTGTTCTGGCCACACCTACAACCTCAACTCTTCCAATCCTAACTTTGGGGAGGGCTCCCCTCTTCCATGTTCATCGTTTGGGTATTCTTCTTCAGTCCTAGGTTGCTTCTAAAACTCCCATTGAAGTATAAATGCTCTACAATACACTGCACATATTTAAAAAGTACAATCTGATTCAGTTGGGACATAAGTAGAAAGCTGTGACTCCATCACCATAATCAAGCCTGGGAGAGTATCCAGCCCTCTGAAAAGTTTTCCCTGATACCTGGTGATCTGCTTTGGGTCTTTATAGATTAGTTTGTGTTCTCTAGATTTTCACATAAATTTATCATGCAGTATATAGCCTATGTTCACTAGCTTCTTTCCGTATGGTTATTTGGAGATTAATCCATATGGTTGCATGCATCAGTTGTGCATTCCCTGTTCATTGCTGAACAGATTCTACCCTGCAAATTCCACAGTTCTGCTCTTGGGAACAGAAACTGGTTTCCAGTTTGGGCTACTACAAACCAACCTACTTGTAGACATTCATGCACAAGTTTCTGTGTGAACCGTAGGCTTCTCTTCTGTCAGGTAAATCCTTAGGTGTGGAATGGTTGGTCATATGCAGCTGTATGTTTCACATGTGAAGAAACTACCAAACTGTCTTTTCAAAGTTATATCCCCACAGGAAGTTTATGAGTGTTCCCACTTCTCTTCCACTCTTCCTATACAAATTTTCTTATTTTTAGCCATCCTACAAGGTGTGAACTGGTTTTTCATTGCAGCTTTAATTTGCATTTCATAAATAACTAATGATATTGAGCAGATTTCCATGCACTTACTTGATATGGTGAAAAGAGTGCAATGTCTTATGGGGAAACGTCTTTTCAATCTTTTGCCCATCTTAAAGATTTTCATCTAAGATGTTGAATTTTTACTTTTATTTTTATGTTTTTAAAGATTTCATTTATTTATTTGACAGAGAGAGAGAGAGCACAAGCAGGCAGAGAGGCAGGCAGAGGGAGAGAGAAGCAGACTCTCTGCTGAGCAGGGAGCCTGATGCGGGGCTTGATCCCAGGACCCCGGGATCATGACCCGAGCCAAAGGCAGACTTTTAACAGACTGAGCCACCTAGGCACCCCTGAGCTGTTGAATTTTTAGACATAAAATTGCTTATACTGTTCTCTGATTTATCTTTCAGTATTTGCAAAATTTGTAGTGATGTCACTTCTCTCATTCTTGATATTGGTAATTTGTGTCCTCTTCCCTTTGCTCTCAATTACTCTGGCCAGAGGTTTATCAACATTATTGAATTTCTCAAACAGATTTTTTTGCTTTCAATTTTCCTTATTGTTTTTTCTCTTTTGTTTTTCATGGATTTTCACTTTGATCTTCATTACTTCCTTCTTTTCATGCTGGCTTAACTCACTTTTGTTTTTTCTCATTTCAACCTGGAGGCTGAGGACATTAATCTGAACCCTTTATTCTTTTCCAGTCTAGATGTTTAGTGCAATAAATTTCCCTCCAAGTTCTGTATTAGCAGGATCCCCAAACTCTGATATATTTTGTTTTCATTTTCATTCATATAAAGCTACTTTCTAATTTCCCTTTTGATTTCTTCTTGATCCAGGAGGTTACTTAGAAGTAAGTGCCTTATATAATTTCCAGATATTTGGAAATCTCCTAGATTTCTTTTTAATATATTTCATTTGATTCCACTGTGGTCAAAGAACATCCTTAGAAAGGTTAGAGTCCTTTTATTATTGAGACTTACTTGATGGATCAGAAAAATGATGTATCCTAGTCAATGCTCTGAGCTAACTTGACAAGAATATGTATTCTGCGAGAGTCAGATAAAGAATTTCATAGAGACAATCAAGTCAAGCCAGTTGATGGTTCTGCTCAAGTCTACTAATCTCTTTGCTGATTTTCCGACTACTTGTTCCATTAATTATTAGTAGATGTTTTCTGAAATATTCAACCATATTGTGAATTTGTCTATTTTTCCTTGAGATTCTCTAAGTTGTTGTTTTATGAATTGATAGCCCTGTTATGAGGGTCATAAAGATTTAGGTAGCTATGTCTCCTTGATTTGTTGGCCCCTTTATCCTATGACACAAATTTTTTTTTAATCTTTCATAATATTTTTTGCTCTTAAATTTTCTCAATAATTGAAAAGCCTTTCCATCTTTCATAAGCATTAGGATTATTTATCTTTTCCATCCCTTTACCTCTATCTATTATTTGTATCTTCATATGTAAAATACATAATTTTCTGTTTCCAGAGTATAGTTAGGTTGCATGGGTTTTTTTTTGTTTGTTTTTGTTTTGCTTTGTTTTGTTTGTATATCCTATTTGGCCTTTTAACTTTACTGCTTAGACCATTTCCATGTAATGCGATTATTGATAAGTTGGAGTCTAGGTCTATCATCTTGTAATAAATTTCTTTTAATTCTATTTGTTCTTTTTTTTTTTCTCTCTCTTCCCTTGAATCAGTTTAGCATTCTTATGATACCACTCTATGTATAGTGTAATAGTGTTACAATAATATCCTTCCACTTCTCTACGCCCAACCTTTATGTAATGTTGCCATACCTTTTAGTTCTACAAAAGTTATGAAGACCAGATATATTGTTATTATTTTGGAAACCAGCTCTGTTATCTTGAGCAAGCTATTTAATCTCTAGAAGATTCCCTTTTTCCCCCCCTTTGAGGAATAAGTGCAATAATTCCCATGAAAAAAAAAATTAATAATTAAATAAGATAATGTGCTTGAAGTACTTAATAGAGTGATTAACATATAGGAATTTAAAAATCCTTATAAGTATTATAATTAGTTTATTTTGTGAGTTGTTCTAGATGAGATGCTATAAAACACTGGTTTTCTGAAGTCATATGAATACACACATATATGGATTTTCTGTTCAAGAAAGTAGGCCACCTGCGTTGGTCATATAGTGGTGAGCATAGCTGCCTTCCAAGAAGGGAGGCCACCTGAATTTCAGTGCACAGGATTCTGAGCCTCTGTACCTTGCAGCACTGCAACCACACAAAGGAAAAGTGCCTGGTAGTAATGAGAATAGAGCTGTACCTATGTTGTTGGTTATCCTCTCCAATATTTTTCAACAAAACCTATGAGTCCTTCTCCAACCTCCAAATAAGAGTGGGGATTTGTTTTAATTTTTAATTTATTTTGCTACTTTTTCTTTTCTTCTTAACAATCCAACCATTCATTGCAGCAGTGAGAGTTAATTACTATTGGGTCCAGGAGAAAAGTGGTGTGACAGGTCATTGACTTGTTCATTGTTATTCATCTCATGTTTCTTTTGTTGATGAATCTTGTTGGGACTCTGGACATTTCTCTCTCTGATTTTCTTTTACCTTCTCCACTGTAGAAAATAGAGATTTCTCTAAAACAAACCAATGCTCTCACAGGGTTACAAATTTTCCCTCCTGCTTTTCAGAGGAAGAAATTAGCCAGAACAGGCAGAAGTTCTTTAACTACTCTGGATCTGAATAACAATAGTGACCTCTAGAGACACAGTGCCCAGAGCTTGGCTAATGCAAAAGTGGAGAGTAAATTTAAAGCCTGAAAATTCCCAAGAGGCTAGGCAATATAAGCTTGGACAATTGATTAGTGTTCTTGGCTGAGGATCTTTTAGGAACTACTTCTGGGAACACAATGTCTATAATATTCAAAATCAAAAAGTTCTTATAATCTCTTCTCAGTTCGTATTTGGCTCTTGGAGAGCAAATGACTTGCATGCATACACTTGAAAGACCTGACTTCTAGGGCATAGATATGTAGGATGCTTTAGCAGATAATCCAAAATGCTCTTGTTTACTTCTAAGTATGAACAGGGGTCAGGGAATTATATCTGCATTTAAAATCCTAGATCACTTTCTTGTGAAGGGGACACATATTTCTCTGTGAATCAGGATAGTTTGCAGTGATATTTATTTCCCCCCCCCTCCCTTTGCAAAAGGATAGGACTTTCCTTCCTGCAATTTCAAGGAAAGATATAATAATAGATATTTTTAGAGAATTTACTGAGATTTGTTTGAATCAGTGCTTTGTAGTCTCACATTTGGAGATATAAATGCCAGTGAAGGGTTAGCAAACCATGTAACTAAGGGGGCATATGTGTGACCAATACATATTCCCGACTAACTGAAAACTTGAAGACCATGCACAACTGATGCTCAGGTAATCACACTTATAACCTATTTTAGGCTCATTAGATCTATTTGAAACTTATTCTGTTATCTTAAGGATTATACTTTCTGGTGTGGTGTATTGAAATTTAAGCAAGAGCATAAAAAAGCAATGTTTAGTTTATATTGTATATTACAAACAGAATTTGTGTTTTTGAAAAATCCATGTTAAACTGAAAATCTTTAGGCGGCCAGTGACTTTCCAGAGTCCAATCTTTGAAGAAAATCCCATCCTTGAAATTAGCATCTCTTCAAATTTTTATATTCACCTGTATCAGGTAAAGTAAGTTTGTGGGAAGGCACGTGTTGAATACATCAATAGAAATATATGTATCTAGTATATACTTACCTGGTTGACCTATAGGAGAATGTGTTTTTACAAAGCTGGTGGTAACTCATAAGGAGAGAACAGGACTGTTAGGCAGACTATAAAATTACAAACTGGCTTTTCTATTTAATTTTGGTAGCATGGAAAAAGACTATTTTCTTAAAATTAAGTGTTAAGGGGAACCTGGGTGGCAGGCAGCCTGCTTCCCCCTCTCTCTTCTGCCTGCCTCTTTGCCTATTTGTGATCTCTGTCAAATAAATAAATAAAATCTTTTAAAAAATAAAAATAAGTGTTAAGAAACTCCCCCAGGTAGCCAACGATTTCACCAGTTCCATTTTATCTTGCCACCAGAACATTATCCATTTGACGTTTGCTTCTGTTGTCCTCCCAAAATCTCTGTTGCAGTTTTGTGTTTGTTTATTTCCAGAGATTTGATTCAGGATGTATGTCTGCTTGGAGGACAATTTACTTCTTAATCTTGTCATTCAAAGAGAGAGATTGTACATTTTAAGGAAAAAAATCTATCGTTGTTACATAGTCTCAATTTTTTCTGGCCATTTTGTTTCATAAACTCCTAATTGTTTCCTTGGGTGTTGGGTCTAGATCAGAGTTTACAGAGGTTGAAGCTCAAGATGAGAAAGGTTCAGTGTCTTGTACCAGTGAGAACTGCTTGTGTGAATGGAGAAATCCAAAGCAGTCTTCCTTATTTTGGGTAAAATTTCATTATACATGGTAACAGAATGTAAACTGTAGAAAACTTTTGGAATAAGGTGTGGCAATTATCTAAATTCATGCTTGATGATTATCTCCTCTAATCTGTTTAGATTTGGATGTCTGCTTCTAAATAAATCTTAAATATGAAGATTGAAACCCAAAAGTCACCCCATTTCCATTCACGTTATTTCACTTGATAGCAAACAGCTGAATGTTGACAGCTTCCAAGTGACCAACAGCCTTAGAAGTTTAGTGGTAGTGGTGAAGTTCTAGAATCTAGGCGAGGTTCGGTGAGGTGAGGTCCGTAGCAGAAGGCTAAGAAGGAATTCTTAAGATGTCTCTGATGCAAAAAGGTGGTTTATTAAAGCACAGGGACAAGACCCATGGGCAGGAAGAGATACTGCCCTGGGTTTTGAGGGATGGCAGGTTATGTACCATGGGGTTGGGGGAAGGTAAGGGAAAGGGAGGTTTCAACAGAGGTCTTGAGGTCTTGCCTGCATCAAGGTTGTCTTTCCCTTTTAGCAAGCCATTAACATTAAGATATTTGGGACTTTCTTAAAGAATATCACATTGGTCCCACCCAAGAATGGAGTGAGAGGGAGATTGCCAGGTATCAGCCTTTTGCTTTGCCCTTAGCCAGACTTCTGCTCCTTCATAAGTAGTACCAACAATGCTTGAATAAAAGTGGTCTGTCCTTTACCTTACTTTTTCTTCCCCATCATTTCTAATTCTGTCTGCATTGCTTTAGTGATGTTACAAATGATGTTCTTCATTTTTATGTTTAACGCTTTGAAGATTTTTTTTTTTTTTTTAATGTCATGTATTTCCCTTGCTTAAATGTTTTTCTCAGGAAGCTGGTCAAATTGGTATTCTACTAGTGTCTCCCAGAGTGATGATACTTCCATGAGTACACAGATTGGAATAGTAATAGCTGTAGTGGGGAATCTGAAAGTCCGATGCTGTGAAGGGATTTCAAAACAGAGATATGTGACACCACCACACATTTATCCTTAGAACTATTGTGGTATATTTTCCAGTGATGTGGGAGTCTGCTATCTCTCAAGAGATGAAAATTATGGTAATTCCTCCACTGCTATCTTCTCTGATGCATGCCCCTTTCCTGCAGGAAGCCACACTGAAAGAATAAGAATTAGGACTTATAACTTATAAATATTTCAGTTTATTGGCTCTTTAATATGGGATAGTCATTTAGATTCTCTTAATCTGTTCCTTCTACACTGAAAAGAATATGGTGGTAGTAGATGAGTATTTTAGTATTTAAATCATTCTCATAATTAGACTTACTTACTATTTGATAAGTATTTTCAAATTTATCTGTTTCAATTTTTATGCATAATTATTTAAAGGAATGCAATATTTTAGATTCATAAATTAGTTATTATTTGCAACTGTAATGGTGACAATATACATGAAGATATAAGAAAATCATTAAATTATTAGAGAACTATAACTTGTATACAATTTTAAGGATACAACTTGATGCTTTCATGATAAAATGGAGACTAGTGGGGCTCCTGGGTGGCTCAGCGGTTAAGCACCTGTCTTCGACTCACTTCAAGATGCCAGGGTCCTGGGGCGCCTGGGTGGCTCAGTGGATTAAGACTCTGCCTTCGGCTCAGGTCATGATCTCAGGGTCCTGGGATCGAGCCCCGCATGGGGCTCTCTGCTCAGCAGGGAGCCTGCTTCCTTCTCTCTGTCTCTGCCTGCCTCTCTGCATACTTGTGATCTCTATCTGTCAAATAAATAAATAAATAAAATTTAAAAAAAAAAAAATGCCAGGGTCCTGGGATGGAGCCCCGCATCAGTCTCCCTGCTTGGCGGAAAGTCTACTTCTACTCTTCCCCTCCCTACTTGTGTTCCCTCTCACTGTCTCTGTCTAATAAATAAATAAAATCTTAAAAAAAAAAAAAAGGAGACTAGAATATCTTCAATTTCCATTAGAATCTTTTTTTTTTCTTTATTTACATTATGAAGTTTAATGGCTATGGAGTTTACCTTCAAACATTCTTTTACACTAAAATTTAAGTTAGAAATATACATATTTTTTGAATTATTTTTCAAAAATTCACTGGCAAGAGAAATCTATTTTCTGTTGTATTTTCAACTATTTTTGCCTTATAACATAGCTAGCAAGATAGGTATCTCAAGCTCAATCTATAATATACACCCCACACCCACCTTTATAGTTCAAAGAATATTGTTTGCAATCCTCATCACCCAACTCACAATTTAAGCAGATGTGTTTTTGTGTCTCTTTTTTTAAATGCAATCCACCATCCTTGATCCTCTGTCTCTAGCCAGTTTAGGAGGAAGTTCCATATCATGTGGGGAAAAGGAACATTACCTACAACAAAAGCCAGCTGTGAATAAAGAACACAATGGAAAACGATATGTAAAATAAACTTCCTGCATCAAATTAATGCCCTTACTATCTAAAGGTTATAAAGAATAGTGGCACAATTTTTTGTTAGAAAATAGTAATTTTTAAATCATTATATTTTCAAAATTTAATCAAAAGTATTTTTAGTATTTCAAATAAGAGAATATTTGAAGCTTTGCGCAGTGGCAGTATCGTAGCCAATGAGGTTTATCCGAGGCGCGATTATTGCTAATTGAAGAGAATATTTGAAAAAATTAAAAAATCATCACAAAATTAGTTTTGATTCCTAAAGGGAAAAAAATGTAATAATATTGATTTATAAATTAGCCATTGTGATTTGTTGAATTAGGTTTATATTTTGTTAGCAGATCTTATATGATTGTGTTCATATTGTCAATGTTTTCATATTTGATTTTTTTTTTCTTTTTCAGATACTCAGTTATTTGTACATAATAGACAATTTATGGAAAGTCAGAGAAACATCTCAGAATTCATCCTTTTGGGACTTTCCTATAACCAGAACATACAAAAATTTTGCTTTGTTTTCTTCTTATTTTGTTATGTTTCTGTCTTGGTGGGAAATCTCCTAATTCTTGTCTCTGTTCGATGCAGTGACCTTTTTAACCAACCGATGTACTATTTCCTCAGCCACTTATCCTTTATGGACATTTGCTACACCTCCTGTGTGACACCCAAACTGATTGGTGACCTGCTACTGGCCAGAAAAACCATCTCTTACGATAACTGCATGTTACAGGTCTTTGCCTTACACTTCCTGGGAATGATTGAAATCCTCATCCTTACAGTCATGGCCTTTGATCGCTACGCTGCCATCTGCAAACCTCTCCGCTACCTGCTTATCATGAACAGGACAAGGTGCCATCTCCTAATCTTGGCTGCCTGGGCTGGGGGGGCTCTCCATTCTTTTCCTCAATTATTGATGGCAATCCAGTTGCCGTTTTGTGGTCCTAATGAAATCAATCACTACTTTTGTGATATCTTCCCTTTGCTGAAAGTTGCCTGCACTGATACCTACATCACTGGGGTCCTTGTGGTTGCCAATTCAGGAATGGTCGCTTTAGTAACCTTTGTTCTCTTGTTTGGGTCTTATGTTGTTATATTATTCAGTTTAGGAAAACGCTCAGCTGAGGGAAGACGCAAAGCTCTCTCTACCTGTGGGTCTCATATCACTGTGGTGATCCTATTTTTTGGACCTTTAATCTTTGTCTACCTTCGACCTCCTACCACTTTCCCTGAGGACAAAATATTTGCTCTATTTTACACCATCATTGCCCCTATGTTCAATCCCCTAATCTACACTCTGAGAAATACAGAGATGAAAAAAGCCATGAGAAGGGTTTGGTGTCAAAGCATATTTTCAAAAGAAAAACACAATTGACTTGTCCTACTCAATCAATGCTAAAAACTTCATGCAGGAGCAAAAATTAACTTGAAATCAGAGAGCTCTGATCATTCAGATTATTGAAACCAAACCTTTCACTTAATGAATGTCGGAGATGATAAGCTGAGGAATTATGAGTAAGGTGACAATTTTACTAGTAGAACTGAGATTGGGTAGGAACATAAGTATATTAAAAATATTCTAGGCTAAAGGAATGATGGTGGCTATGCCACATACAGTAAGCATTTCTGAAGCTGTGAGGCTGCTTGTGAACTTTAATATTTATTTGCATATAAAATTTATACATGAAGATTTGACAACATTTTGGCATTCTGTAGACAGGGAGATTAAAAGTGGTTTTCAGAAATAAAGAAAAGAAATTTTTTTGTTGTTATTGAACTTTATTTTCTGTAGGAAATTCATCTAAATCTTATCTGAAATTGATTATGTGATGAAAAAATCCATGCAGATAATTTGATTCTAAACCAAAGAAAAAGCAAAGAAAAAGAGGTGCTCATACTTGCCCTGTGGGAGCTGCTACACCCCCTCCCATCCCATCTCCCTTAACGTGCCATAGATAGGGACAAAGGGATGGGAGAAATTTTCATTTCTGTTGTTGTGTTTATTACATCACAGATCCAATGTGGAAAGACAAGATGAGAAAAGTAGTAGAGCATATCCCCTTCCAGTGGAGCCGAATTAATTGAGTGACCTCAAAACTGTGCATTTGGGAGAAACTGCACATATCAGCTTGCCTTGTCACGTAGACCTGAGAAATGCATTCCATTTCTTTCTTGATGGACAAGGAATAGGGTCAGTTGAACTTTTTCAAGATAGAAATTTTCCTTCAGCATTATTCTTGTATATATACATTTTTTCATCTTTTTTTTTTTTAAAGATTTTATTTATTTATTTGACAGAGAGCTCACAAGTAGACACAGAGTCAGGCAGAGAGAGAGAGGAGGGAAGCAGGCTCCCCGCTCAGCAGAGAGCCCAATGTGGGGCTCAATCCCAGTTCCCTGGGATCATGACCTGAGCCGAAAGCAGAGGCTTTAACCCACTGAGCCACCCAGGCGCCCCTATTTTTTTCATCTTAAAGTGAGAACGGAAGTAATAAAACACAGTTTTTTTTATGTTAAAAGATATACTACCATCATCCATGAATAGAACATATTGCCTATAGGTATTTTGGAGAAAAATTTCCCAGGAAAACCAGAAAACAATGTATGAACATATTTTTTATCATCAGTAGAATGCAAATAATTAAGATCTTTATGAAAAAGAATTGACATTCAAAAGAATATCGGTAATGGTGTAATACTATCAAGGGGAGTTATTTCTAAAACATGAAGAATATTTGAAAATGAAATGCAATAGAATTATAAAAAAATTAACAGCAACATAAAATGAAGGGGAAAGGGGCACTTGGGTGGCACAGTGGGTTAAGCATCCAACTCCTGATTTTGGCTCAAGTCGTCATCTCAGAGGCATGAAATCAACCCTGCTTTCAGGCTCCACACTCTGCATGGAGTCTGCTTGAAACTCTCTCTCCTTTCCCCCCATCCCTCCCACTTGTGCTCTCCTTCTCTCTACAGTAAATCAAAAAATCTTTTTAAAAAAATGAAGAGGCAGGAAAGGGAGAGAGAATGATAAGAAATGCAAATTATAGCACATTTATGTGCGAGAAGAATCATATAAATTACAAAGTAGATAAATTATTAAGACAAAAATGAATATTGTGATGGCTTAAACTACATCACCAATACCACATAGTAAAAGACAGTGTAGGAATATCTACAGGTTTGGAGAGAAAAGGAATGCGAGTGCTAAGTTTTACTCTTAGTCCTATTGTCTTTCATTAACGCAAAAAAAAAAAAAAAAAGATACTTTCATATCAGCCTAATATTTACTACCCACAAGTTCTCTTTGAGGAAATGTTTTACTTCATTAAAAAATTTCATAACACCATAAGTGATCAATCTATATAAAAAACTTAAAGGAAAGTCAGAATATAAATAATTGGTATATTTTGTCTTCATCCTCAAGAGCAACCTGAATAGCACTTAGGGAGAAGAATGAGCATCAAATCAGGAGTCATACACTTTGATTTGCATGTCAGTCTACCAGTTTTTAATGGTCTGACTCCTGGTCAAATCAGCAAACAACTAGCATTTTGTATTCTTCATTTACAATATAAAACTAATAAGTAAAGTTATTAGTGTCACTTAAATATGAAATGATAAATTGAAATTGCATTTGAGAAATTGATTAGTGGCTAGGGGACATGGGATAGCTATTACTTAAGACATTAATCATCTACAACAGAAGTCCTATGACTATTTCCATATTTTTTCTCAATGGTGCTGTCTTCATGATGCTCTCTTCTCAAGCATCTTCTAGAAGAAAGGAACCCACAGAGAAGACATTATGTTAATTTAGAGAAACATAATTTATAATAAATTCTTCCAGACTGCTAAAATTGAGGTTTAACTATACAATATAGGCAGCTAGCAAATGCACATTTAATTACCTTTGGAGTTGCCCAGATTCTATCCAAAGTTAACGTATCCAAAACATATTGTGTGAATAAACCCAGCTAGACTTTTACAATATATCACAGCAGTTTATCAAGAGCATAGTCTTCTTTCAACAACTTTCTTCCTGCTGTGCTTTATGAGTGAATATTAACTCATTCATCATTTCTGATTCATAACCCATTTATGGTACATTGACCTCTTAAGTGTAACCATAACTATTAAGACTTTTGTAATGATACCTCCACGTTGGAGAATGGTGAGTCTATGGGAGCAAATGCTCTTCCTTGGTGGGGAAGTAAAGCTAGAAAGACTCAGAGGTAGGGGCTACAGAGCAGAGCCTGGAGATGACGGCATGGTTTGGAGGTGACTGGGAGCTCAATGGGCATCCATGGAAGTTCTGGGCTGAAAATAGGAATAATGGTGAAAATATGACCTAGACTGGGAAAGGTTTCTTTGAGTGAAGTATTAGAATGGCTTAAATCAGGTTTCAGTGGGGCGACCTAGGTCAAAGGGTAGAAACTTCCAGTTAGGAGAAGAATCAGTTCTGAGGACGTAACCACAACATTGTGATGACAGTTAATAATTGTTTTGTCTACTTCAAAGCTGCTGAGAGTGGAACATTTTAAGCATTCTTGCCACCCACACAAACATTAGTGAACTATATAAAGTGATGGCAATAATGTATTCATAATAATTCCACAATGTATATGCATATAAAATCATCACACTGTCCACCATAGATATATACAATATATTTCTCAATGATTCCTCAGTAAGTTAAAAAAAAAAAAAAAAGCAGATCTCCTTAGGAGAGTGGGAATAGAATGAACCAATATGAAATACCTAGACTCACTTTCAAGTTAATTCTTTGAAGGCAAACTCAACTTCACACTCTACCCTGGGTCACTTCAGTGCCATGGATATGGTTTTAGGGTTGTCTTGGTATGTATTCTTCTCATATTTAACTTATGAATTAGAATATACAAAGACACTTAGAGAGAGAGAGAGATGAGGGCTGGAGTTGGGGTAGAGGACTGGACAGGAAATACCCCTGTAATCTCCATATGAATCAAAAACTAGAACACTGCCATCATCTCCACAGTCAACCATCCTGTCCTCACTGCTCCCCTTCCTAAGAACTAACTATTCTCTTGACATTGATCTGCAATCCCCTCCGTGCCTAGTGACCTTAGTCAAGTATTTATCTTAGCTGTTACAGAGTTTTCTTGTGGGTCAAATAAGAACACAGTGAGTCTTTATGAAGATTAAACAGGAGTACTTAGTGTATGACACCCAGCAAATCTTCATTTAAAGTATTTCAAATGCAAGTTTTGTTCAAATGCAAATTTTCTTTTTCAAATAACTTTTCAAAAATGTTCTAAATCAGGGGCACTTCAGTGGTTTAGTCCCTTAAGCATCCAACTCTTGATTTCTACTCAGTTCATGATCTCAGGGTCCTGGGATCAAGCCCTGTATCAGTGGGGAGCCTGCTGGAGGTTTCTCTCCCTCTCCCTCTGCCCATTTCCCTTATCGTGCTCTTTTTCAGTCTTTCTCTAAAAATAAATCTTTATTTTTCTTTAAACCCAAAATAATACAAAATGATACTAAGCTTTATTAGTGTATAATTTTCCCAGAAATTTACCTATATACCTGGAAGTGCTCTATAACTCATTGTCATTCTCTTAGAGACTACAATAAAGACGGTTTTTGAGAAGAGATGAAGACCATTAGCTACCATGAGGGCCAAGGCCGTCTAAACTTCTGTCAGTTTATGAAGATCAGAGAAGGGATTAGGCCCTCAAGTTTGTTTTCATCACAGAATTCCTTAAGTGCAGGAGAATATGGTCCCTGGGGCCCAGGAGCAATTTCTAATGACAAATTCCTAAATGGCATGCAACATTAATTGTGGCTTGCACACTGTTTATAATCCGGATCCTATCCTAGCTGCACTTTGTCAACTTAGATCTACAGGAAATCAACCTGGTGAACTTCTATTTGGGAAGGTAAATCCAAACTTCTTAGAAATAATAGTGCTCTAGAATAAGAGAAACATAATTTATAATGTACTCTCTATAAAGCATTAATTAATCATGTGAGCTTGGGCATTTCTAGGGCTAATTTTAATGATGAAAATATAGATTGTGATTTGATTCCTTTGGATATAAAATTATTCTATTTGACTTCCAACTGTCGCTCTGAACATATGACTCATTCTGGGAATGTTGGTTGAATGGTATCAGTTGTCTCTAAAATAATACCAGTTTTCTTTCTGTGAATGGCTGATGAGTTGCACTGAGTGAAACGTGAATTCAAGAAGCTGACATGAAATGCTCTGAACAGTAGGTGAATGACCAGAATTTCAGTGAAGAAAGGGGGGACACCAGAAGGAAGAAGTAGGAATGGATCCACAAAAAGTGAAAGAACATGAGGTGAATTATTTCTCTTCCCTTCCCATTATCCTGCTTGACTGTGTGAGATCAGCTAAGTATACTTTTGCCTCCACTGTACAGCTAGCTGACTTTCAGTTAAAGTTGAATACAGGCATCTTCTCTGAATTTTATAGACTAGCTTGTTTTGAGGTTGAGGCAGTGATAAATTCAAAGTGCTGCCCATTGAAAGTGCCATATGACATTCTAAAGAGACAGGCAGACAGCAAAAGGGAAGTAATGCTTAGGTGGATAACAAATTTCAAATTAAAAAGAAACCCAAAACATTTTTAGAACTTGTGGGAGAGTGGGGAAGCTGAAAAAGCATTGATTAAGAAAAATGATTCACAGGTTGCTAGGAAAGTGATGAAGCCCAAATTGAAAGGACAAATAAACTTCCTGCACTAACCCTATCATGAGTATTGATAACTCCTTCCTCAAAACAAACAAACAAACAAACAAACAAAGAAGCTCCAAGAATTAGAGAATTAGGTTAACCTAAGACCCTACACAGGTCACCAAAAAAATTCAGATGAAAATATCTCAAAACTTGAGTCTCTATTTATCTTTTCTCTGTTTATTTTGTTGCCTGCCCTTGTTTCTGGGAATAAGCCTTAGGACAATAATTTCAATTATGGAGTATTTTATTTACAGACCATTTGAAATCATTGAAGCTATTTCTTTTAATTATTTACAAACATTTGCTGACTATTGGTTAAATAATCAGTAACCTGCATTTGACAAGATACAGAACAAAGATAAAATAATTAGAAATATTTATCAAGTCCCTACAATGTACTGGGTGACTTCCACCTTTTATCTCACAACAGTCTCAGGAGATAGATGTATCCACCAATGATGTACTTATCCATTGCCAATACGATGATCCAAGAAAAAAACAAAAACAAAAACAAAAACGGTACATGCCAAAGATCGTACAGATCGAGGATACCTGGCGAGAACTGAAAGCTAAATTTGTGCAAACACTCTTAGTATTTGAAGACGGAATATAAGACTTTCTTTCTGTCCTTTGGGAATTTAGGATCACAAAACTTAAGGCTATATTGGGTTTAGTTTGACATAAGTTAAATATGGAAATATTGGGGTCAGTGAGGCACCCTTTTCAGTCATTAGAGTATCCAATACCTATTGAGTATACACTAAGTATCAGTAAGTATGGTAAGCACATAACGTTTTGCTAAGTATATTACTAAATGAGACATGTTGCTTCAGATTGTCAGACTCTATTAATTATGTCTATGGGTTTGGCCTAATTGCTTATTTTCTCTATGACTAGGTTTCATTTTCTTAAGTGAGGTTATTAGAAATACTTACTTCTCAGAATTATTGGGAGAATTTAAAAAGTTTATGTTATAAATATATATGTATATATGCACACACACACACATATATATATATATAAATTATTAAACTTACTGATAGTGTAGTAAAGTAATGAAATGAGGCCATATGATCATTCATAGCAAACCCAAAATTTATTATGTTCATTATGATCAAGGTTTTTAAAAACTTTGACAATAGCAGAGAGCCCAAAGTTTAAGCAAAATCTTAACTGAAACATATAAATTTTCAAGAGTAGATTTATCCTCTTTAAGAAGGGGCCTCTAGAATGAGTGAACACAAGTTCCTACAGTGAGGGAAGAACTTCAGCAGGGAGTAAATGATGACCTCTTTCTTCTAACCACTGCTCTTACAGAGGGACTATTTGTGGCTGGAGAAGCGTATCCAAGGACATGACAAGATTCAGTGCATTGTATTCTTTAGGAATAAATTGCATTCTCTAAAATAACAGAGGGGGCACCTGGGTGGCTCAGTGGGTTAAAGCCTCTGCCTTCGGCTCAGGTCATGATCCCGGGGTCCTGGGATCGAGCCCCACATCGGGCTCTCTGCTCAGCAGGGAGCCTGCTTCTCCCTCTCTCTCTGCCTGCCTCTCTGCCTACTTGTGATCTCTGTCTGTCAAATAAATAAATAAAATCTAAAAACATAAAATAAAATAAAGTAAAATAACAGATTTTTATTCTCTATTCTTACTCTTTGTAATCGGGCTACATATGCAGGAGAGAGGAACAGATTGAGATTGCAGTTTTGTTTGAGTATTTTCTACATTTTATAGACTAAGATAGTGTGTTGTAATTTATTATCTCATTTTGTCATCTGCATATCAAGATTAGAATGGCTGAAATGGTTTAAGGATCATGATTTTGGAGGTTATCTGGTTTTGCATGAAATAATTAGGTAATTGGAGGAAAGGGCTCTTTAACATTAAATTTCTTCTGTTCCAAGTATGGACTCAGGCTCTAGATTCAGAAAACTCTGATTTCAAATTCTGTTTTGCTAAATACTAGTTAGGTGATTTATATATACTTTATCAGGAAATTTTCAATATTTTCTTTCCTTTTTTTTTTTTTTTTTATAGATTCTCTTTAAGTAATCTCTATACCTTAAATGGGGCTCAAACTTACAATATCACAATTAAGAGTTTCTCACTCCACTAAGCCAGCCAGGTGTCCCTGTATTTTCTACATACTTTTAATTAAAATCCCTTCTATTTGGAACTAGGAGATTAGATTAGTGCCGATCTCAAAGTTACCTTCCTGCTCAAAATAATTTTATGGCATTAAAATTTTCTTTTCTTTTTTTTTTTTTAAAGATTTTTATTTATTTATTTGACAGACAGAAATCACAAGTAGACAGGCAGGCAGAGAGAGAGGGAGAAGCAGGCTCCCCGCTGAGCAGAGAGCCCGATGTGGGGCTTGATCCCAGGACCCTGGGATCATGACCTGAGCCGAAGGCAGAGGCTTTAACGCACTGAGCCATCCAGGTGCCCCTAAAATTTTATTTTCTACAAGGAGTCATATTTACTAGACTTCATTATTGACAGCCTCACTGATTTGATAATTCTAGGACTTATACTCTTATGGTTACAAGAGTCATTTCTTGATTTTTTTGAGTTTCTCAACCATTTTGTGGCAAAGTTCAGTCAGATTTTTTTATTTTACAAAGAAGATGATTTAAATTAAAAAAAAAAATGGTATCCAAAGTCACACACTGGTATAATGTACTGGTAATCGAGGCTTGGTCCCAAATGTTTGTCTTCATATAAACATTTTCCTATACATTTTTTCTTTGGATTATGAGGTGTCAATATTCTTTAAGAGTTTGGCAAAAGAAATCAAAATATCAAAAGAAATTCATACTATAATTCAGACCGATAGGAAGAAATTGACTTGAGAATTATGGTTCATTGAGTCGGAGAAAAACCACAAAGGTAAACTGCCTTCAGTTCTTCCTTTTACTTTTATTTTTTGTGAAGATTTTATTTGACAGAGAGAGAGAGAGCACAAGTAGGCTGAGAGACAGGCAAAGGTGGATAGAGAAGCAGGCTCCCCACCGAACAGAGAGCCCAACAGGGGATTAGATCCCAGGACCCTGAGACCATGACCTGAGCTGAAGGCAGAGGCTTAACCCACTGAGCCACCCAAGTGCTTCATCATTTTAGTTTTAACTCTCTCTTTATTCTGTGGTTCATTTAAGTATAGGATTTGTATTGATATCCTATATAAAAATAAACATTTGATACAAAAGGTCAGCTTCTTACTGTGCTAAATCACTAAGTAAAGATGAACAAGCCATCAAAAAATTATTCAAACCAACTCAGAGGCCTCCTACAGAGACTTTTTATCTTCCACTTTGTAAATATGTTTTTATCATATAAATGTTTAGTTTCATTTTCTACCTTATCCTGAAACTATTTTGTTTGTTTATAGTCACCAGTGACCATTGTCAAGCTTAACATTTGCTTCTATATCATTTAACAGCAACTTTAATGACTTATACTTGCCTCTTTAACAAATGTGTGTTTGGAAGGACCCAGAAAAATGTCCTTTCTGAGGACTTTGTTGTATATTCCTTTAGAACTGAAAAACATTTGGCAACTAATAATAATTATTAAACATTTTTTAAATGTACTGATTGAATTCATTCATAAAACATAATGTCAAGATCGAACATAATGTCCTGAAAAACTGATTTATGGAAATCTTCATGAGACTAATCAGAAAAAAATTATATCATATCATATCATACCCATTAAATAGAGCTTCATGATGTCAGGGTCATCATCTATATTCTCCATGCACATGTCCGGCACTGACTTGTGCGTTATGTCTTTTCAGGAGACTGTTAAGCATTTTTACGGCACTGGATCATGGAAAATAAGAATAATGTCACTGTGTTTATTCTCTTGGGACTGTCTCAAAACAAGAACATTGAAATCCTCTGCTTTGTATTATTTTTATTTTGCTACATTGCTATTTGGGTGGGAAACTTGCTCATAATTATTTCTATCACGTGCAGTCCACTAATGAACCAACCCATGTATTTCTTCCTTAATTGCCTCTCACTCTCCGACCTTTGCTACACCTCAACAGTGACACCTAAACTAATGGCTGATTTACTGGCAGAAAGGAAGACCATTTCCTACAGCAACTGCATGACACAGCTTTTTACCACACATTTATTTGGAGGCGTGGAGGTCTTCATCCTCACAGGGATGGCCTATGACCGCTACGTGGCCATCTGTAAGCCCCTGCACTACACCGTCATCATGAGCAGAGAGAGGTGTAATGCTATCATCACAGCCTGCTGTACTGGGGCTTTAATCCACTCTGCCAGTCAGTTCCTCCTCACCATCTTCCTACCTTTCTGTGGCCCCAATGAGATAGATCACTACTTCTGCGACGTGTATCCTTTACTGAAGCTGGCCTGCACGGACACGGACAGAATTGGTCTCTTGGTCGTTGTTAATTCAGGACTGATTGCTCTGATGACTTTTGTGATTTTGATGGTGTCCTATTTTCTGATATTATACACCCTTAGGGCTTACCCTGCAGAGAGCCGCTCCAAAGCTCTTTCCACTTGCAGTTCCCACGTCACAGTCGTGGCTCTGTTCTTTGTGCCCATTCTCTTCGTTTACATTCGGCCGGCCACAACTTTCCCAGAAGACAAAGTGTTTGCTCTTTTCTACACCATCATTGCCCCCATGTTCAACCCTCTGATCTATACACTGAGAAACATGGAGATGAAGAATGCCATGAAGAAAATGTGGTATCATCATTTGTTTGGGGAAGGGAAGTAACTTGTATTAAGAACATTCTAGAATTTCATTTTAGGATTCTATCTTGAGCCTTAGAAATAAGAAATGATATACACAGAGTATATCATGATTGCAAAAGCCAACCACAGGTTGGAGCTCAGAATCTTTAGCATTTCCTCAGACCTCTACTGACTGGATAAATTTATTATTTTTCAAGATTTTTTTTGTATTTTTTATTGAAGTATTGACATACGACATCCTATCAACTTCAGGTATACATCACAGTGATTCAATATTTTGTACACTTTGAAATTATCCTCACAATGAGTCTAATTATCATCTGTCACCACACAAAGTTATTATAATATTATTGATGATTGGACAATTTTCACTTAGTTTTTCATTTCATTCTGGTTCTAATCTCCTCACATGCCAGTCCCAAGTACTCCTTAATTTGATACTTTATCTTGAACATGTAATGAAGTCTTTTTACCCCTCTTCTTGACTCCACTATCACTACATTGTGACTCCTGTTGGTAGAAACAATAGGAAATTACCTGGTAGATTAGAAATACAGGTAGATTTTACTTCCAACATCTCAGAGGAGAGCATATATAGTAGGTCTTTGAGCTGAGGGCAATAGGTACATGAGCTATTCAGCATTCATAAACACCCTTCTGTATGATATTTGAGGCTAGTCTCCTTCTCTCCCTTCCAGAAAGGAAACATAATATCCTCAACATTTGGACAAAGTTAATTTTGTGTTAGTTTCTCTTCTGGTTTAGGTTATAATCCTTCCTGAAATATCTGTAACATTAAGAACAGGCTTTGAAATTACTCAATACACTGTTACATTGTTGCAAGGGTCCTTGTTTCTATGATTGGTCATTAGATTTAAGTTAACATTTATACCTTTCTTCCTTGCATTGCCTACTCACTCTTCCCTTTGATTTAAGGTTAACCTTTATTATTGGGGTTCATTATCTACTAATGTGTACCAAATCTTTATTCTTGACATTCTGAATCTTTAATGGTCCTGTCATTTTTTTCTTGTTTTGTTTTTTATTTTTTTTTTATTTTTTTAAATTAACATTTACTATTAGTTATAGAAATTTTAAGAGATGGGCTGGGTTCCAAATAGTGACCATTCATGTTCCAGTGTGTCAAACAAACGGATGTCATCTCATCATCAATACCAATTCCTCCAGTCCATTTTTATCTTTTGGTTTAGTGAAGGCATGAAGACCCCAAATGGTGTCCAAGTGACAACTCCAATTTCCAGTTCAATAAAATAATTGTTGTGGTCCCTTATGAAACCGAACATCTATAGCTAAAACCTAAAAGCCAGATGAGCTGAAAACTGTTGGTACAGGAAGCAGAACTATAAAGTACTTTAGTGTAATAATAAAGGAGACACTGACATATACATCCTTCAATTCCATAGGATTCTATAACTCTTTATGATGGCTATGGGAGAAATATAATCATCTGTTGGTCAATACATCCTTGAAAATATACCTCACGCTTTTCAGGGTGCTATTTCTTGATTGGCGGTGTGTTCAGTAAACCATTTCTTCATTGTATCTAATCAGTTACCTAGATGAATGAGTTCACTAAGGCTGCCATACAATAAAACCATAGATAGGATGGCTTAAACAACAAAAAATATATTTTCTGTCAGTTCTGGAGTCTGAAAGTCCATGATCAAAGTACTGACAGGTTTAGTTTCCTCAAAGGTCTGTGTCCTTGGCTTAACAGAAGGCTGCCTTCTCCATATGTTCTCACATGGTCTTCTCTGTGAACACGCATTCCTGGTGTTTTTTCTGTGTGTCCAAATTTTCTCTTATAAAGATGCCTACCACATTGGATTAGGGCCCACCCTAAAGCCCTCATTTTAACTTAATTGCCCCTTTAATGGCCCTATCTCTAAATAGTCACCTTCTGAGTTACTTGGATCTAGATATTCAATGTATGAATTTCAGCCTAGAACAATTCAGCCTAGAATAGAGTATGTGGTAGGATCTATGAATTTCAGTGTGTATGTGTACTACCAAGCTTCTTTACTGGAAGAAATACATTAGTTTATCAGAACCAATCCTAAGTGAAATAGTATGATGGTCAATAAGGCATTCCATAAGTCAACGCATTGTGCTGCTGGTACAAGTATTATAAGCAGGAAAGACAAATCTATATCCAGAATAAGTGTCTATTTCTGTGAAGACAAATTTGGTTTCCTCCATGATGGAAGGTTTTCAGTGTAATCAACTTGCTATCTCAGGAGTGAGTGGACTCCCTGAGGAGCGAATATTTTGGGCATTCAATGCTGGTGTGACAGAAAGTAGTTTCCAAACAAGGCCATAGCAATATTTCCTAACTGGTCCATATAGAGGTACCATATGTAGAGGCCAGATGTAGAATTTTATGGGCAACAGTTCATCTGATGCCTGGGCCTACAACCAGTGGCAACTGCCAGACATGTAAGTCCAGATGACCCCAGATGTTTTCAGTTGCTAGCTAGTGGGCATTCCCAGTCCTTGCGTTTTCTCAGTTGAGACCTCAGACGTCATGTGGCATAGATAAGCCATCCTCACTATGTCTAAATTCCTGATCTACTGAGCCCAAGTGCATAGTAAATTAATTGTTTTACACATGAAACTTGGGGTTATCTCTTGCAGTCATAATAACTACAAACATTTGGTATTCGGTAGTCACAGAAGCCAGATGAAATTTTAGAGGGAAATTTCATATTGTTCAACCCTAGCAATAGCCTTCATAGAGAAGCTTCCTAAACCACCTTGACCACTTTATTTTTTTTTTTAAGATTATTTATTTATTTTAGAGAAAGCCAGGGGAGGGTCGGGGGGAGAGGGCAAGAGATTTTCAAGCAGACTCCATACTGACAGTGGAGCCAAATGCCAGGCTTGATCTCACAATCCTGAGATCATGACCTCAGCTGAAACCAAAAGTCAGATGCTTAAATTCCTGAGCCACCCAGGTGCCCCATCCATGGCTGCTTTAGCCCTAGACCAAATTAGTTAGAACTTGGGTAGCTGGGAAAAGAGGATGGCTGATATCCATGAAACATTTCATCTCATCTACCACTACTGAGAATTTCCGCTATAGTGTACAACATGTAGTGAGCATTTGTATGACTTATATTTTGCCCATGTGGTCTACCTGTATAGTCACACCTTCTACCCACACAAAGTCCCTAAACACAAGTAAAACCTTTAGCAACTGTCATGAATTGGAATAGATCTAGGCCTCTAGTTATCTCTTGGTCTGTGCAAAGGAGACAATCAATGCACTGGTTGAGGATTTGTTAACAAGATTTTCCTTAACCCCCATCTTTTTTAGTGCTTTTGTATTTGGGTTTTTAATACTACAACATTCCTTTTCAGTTGGTTCCAGAAAGAACTAAATATAAACAGATACAATCATATATTTCCTCTTAAGCCAACTTCCTATAAAGCAATAGGAGTTGACTGAGAGGAAGGAGATGATTTTGCAGGAATTTTATCAAAATCTCTTGAGACTATGAGATCTTAAGAAAATAAACATGGTTTTGCAAGGGAATAACTCAGGTGATGTTATTATCTCATCCCCAGGCCATAAGAATCTGTTCTCTAGAAATATGGAGGAAGGGGATTCTGTTTATGCAGAGGCTTCACGGCATTTGGCTTCTCAAAATTCTCAGATTCAATCCCAAACCTCATCATCTTAGATTTCTTTCTTCTTCTTCTTTTTTTTTTTTTCTTTTTGTGGTTCTTTGTTGACATAAGAGACCACCGAGGCTGTGTTTTCTGTTCCCTTTATGGCTCTCCCATGCCTATGATCAAACCCATGACTTCATTTTCATCAGGGTCTGTGTTTGGGCTTCTGGAGACCAAACTGCAACAGAAAAGCTCTCATCCTGATGGTTTACCTGAAGTTGTGTAGACCAAGTAGGAACTACCTTATCCTTTATGTTAGCCTACCGATGCCACCAACAGAAGGAAGTTGCTTCACAATCTTTATAACTGTGTCTTGTCCAGACACCATTCAAGCTCCACAGTCATTGTAAATCCCAGCACATCAATGTTGTTTGTGGAAAATCAATAAACTTTTTGCACGGAAAATAAGAAAAATGTTCTTTCAAACATAAGGTCAACATGTTTATAGACAAACATTTTAAGAGTTTTCTCTCAAATTACTAACTTATGTGTTTTTATATATAACAAATATTTTTTTTTTCCTGCATAGAGGAATAACCAGCTCTATGGTTTCCAATGTTATTTAGACTATGGTTGCCCTCATAACAACCAAATTCCTCACTTCTCTCCCAAATGAGTCTGCATACTCTCCTTATCTGGTCCTGATCATAACAGACACATAATTTTCAGATATTCTCTGTCTGCCTCAAGTCTTTGTTCATACTGCTCACTCAGGTCAGAAAGTCTCTCAGTTGTACCTTTCATAATCTACAGTTGATCCTTGAACAACTTGAGGATTAGGGGCATGTATAATTTTTGAGCTCTGCCCCAAACTTAACTGCTAATCATCTACTGTTGACTGGAAGCCCTACCAATAACATGAGCAGATGATTAACACATATTTTGTATGTTGTGCATGATATATGTGTTATATACTGCATTTTTATAACAAAATAAACTAGTTAGTAGGAAACTCATAAGGAAGAGAAAATATAGTACTGTACTGTATTTATTGAAAAAATTCCACATGTAACACAACTCACAGTTTAAGCCCATGCTGTTCAAGGGTCAATGGCATCATCATGTTCTACTCAAGCTTCCCTCAGTTATGTGCCTCTTTCTAGCTATTTTAACCATGTTTACGACTGTATATCTCCTTGTAATTGGTTTGCCTTGATTACAAACACATCTTATTTCTTTTAGAGGAACATTTTCTTCATTTTATTGAACAAAATCCTCACTGTGATATTTGTAGGAGGAAGTGTATAAATTTATACCAGCTCTCAGTGTTAAGTCTGTGACACTGGTTGCCAGTGTGGGGGCTGGAGGAAGAAGTAGGGCCATTGGGGTATGAAGTCGCACACAGAAATTTGCCACACACTGTTCGATTCATTTATTCTGTGGTAAAGCAGACTTCCAAACCTGGCCTTAGGCATCTTTAGCATTTTCTAGTTTAACCTCTGCTGAGACATTTTCCCCTACTGTTCCTCAGAATCTGTTTCAACAGGAAGCACATGATTTATGGCCCATCAGTAATGAAGAGAAGTGAACTCTTAGTTTGTGCTCCAACTCCTCAGGGTATAAAAAGTTATTAACCATGGCATAGCTATTTTTTTAAGACTGGGAAAGAACTAAGCCTTGTTCAGCTGTACATTGGCCAATTTTTCTTTTGGGAAATGTCTCATCCCGTAGAAAGAGTGAGAGGGAGGTTTGGGGTTATATTCTCCCAGGTCATGTACTTTAAATGACACCTGGAAATTAAAAAGAACACTTGTATATATTTCCAACACTAAATCCAATGAATATACAACTTTTGGGTAGAAAACAAACCAAAGCATTTTATAACATAAATGCCAATGATGATTTTATTTCCTTTTAGTTTCAAAAATCAAGAGAGAAAGCTTTTCTTTATAAGGGAAATAGGAAAGTCCCAGAACCAGGACTTACACGGATGCTTTCATGGTGAAATTCATTAATTTTTCCATAACAAAATTAAGCATTTATTTTGACTCTATTGAAAACACCAGATGCCACCTTTTACTCAGAGTTTACTCAGAGATAATGAAATTTTTCTAATGAGATCATCACGTGGTAAGTAAAAATCCAACCAACATATACTGAACAAACATGACTTTCAAATTAAAAAAAAAAATATATATATATATACACACACACACACACACACAACTTATATCTATATATATAAGTTAAATTTTAATTAAAATAAGTTTATATATATAAATTAAATTTTAATCGATAAGTATGTTGTTTTCATAGGTGTATTTCTCTCTTCAAGTTTTGCTACTTTTCCATTACATTGGTACAATTTGATGACTGATTAATATTATGTCCCCTCTTCTTATTCTGTTATGTTGCCCTGTTGGCAGGAAACCTTCTGATCCTTGTCTCCATTCGATGCAGCCTTCTTTTTCACCAACCCATGTACTACTTCCTCAGCCACATATCCTCTATGGACATCTGCTATACCTCTATTGTCACACCTAAATTCATTGGTGACTTACTAGGGGAGACAAAATCCATCTCCTATGGTAATTACTTTTTACAACTATTTGCCATGCACTTCTTTGGGAGTACTGAGGTCTTTATTCTCATAGTCATGGCCTTTGATTGCTATGTTGCCTCTCCACTGTATGATTATCATGGACAGGACCAGGTGCCATCTCCTAGTCTTGGCTGCTTGGGCTGGTGGGGCTCTGCATTCTTTTCCTCAATTATTGATGGCAATCCAATTGTTGTTTTGTGGTCCTAATGAGATTCATTACTACTTTTGTGATATCTTCCCTCTGCTGAGAGTTGCATGCACTGATACTCACATCACTGGTGTCCTTGTGGTTGCCAATTCAGGTATTTTCATCTTAGTTACCTTTGTTGTCTTGTTTGTTTCTCATGTCATTATATTTAGTCTAAGACATCACTCAGCTGAGGGAAGACACAAAGCCCTCTCCACCTGTGGGTCTCATATCACTGTGGTCAGCTTATCATTAGGCAGATGAGGCTGAGTCTAAACCACCTGTGAATAGTCAGTGAACAGAGAACAAACAAGATGGGAAACATGTTAAGAAGGCACATGATTTGATGAGCACCTGGTGGTATATTGAACTAATGAATCATTGAACATTACATCAAGAACTAATGATGTACTATACCATGGCTAATTGAATTTAAATTTTAAAAGAAGACTGGAAAGTACTGTGTGAGGTTAAACCACTGTAAACAACAATATACCTTCCATTACATTGTCAGTTTTATTGTGGAGACACAAATAAAGCAGAATATATACCATCCTCTCTGAAAAACACTAAATATTGATCAGATGCATTTGTACAATATACATAAATAATTGCTTCTAAGTAATCAAATAGAGTGATTACATTTTTTAAGTTCCTGAATAAGTTGTATTTTTAAATGTAAAAGATAAAAAAAAGAAAGGCTTTGCTGTACTTTGCTTCCTTCTTCTGATTTTTCCTTATAATTTTTGCTTTTCTTCTCTCTCACGTAATGAGAGTTCTTTATTCCTTTCTTTCCTTGTCTCCCATTTTCCAACAGCCCATTAATCAATAATGAGGTCATTCCAATTATGGTATCACAAGTCATTGATTTTATTTATCTACCTACCATGTACACCAAAGATCTTGAAAATTTCAAAAAAAAAAAAAAAAAAGAAAGAAGAAAGGAAAAAGGACTCTACGTGGCCATCTTTTGTGTTCCCTTTACTACTTCATCTTAGAGTTCCTGAACCCAAACCTGATACTACTATAGGCTACAGTTTCCTTCCTTTTCGAAAGCTGGAAGAGCACATGGCAGTCACACTATAGCCTTTTTGCCTTTAGGGTAAAAGAGACATTTATTTTTTTTTTTTCCAGTTAGGCAAATGTAGAAAGTTTATACCCAAGATCATCAAGCACATTACTGTTGATGGTGGATTTGCAGCACTTGGACCATGACCTGTCTAGAAATGCCTTTGGGAATATAATTACAGAAAGATTTCACAGACCTATTAATTCCTATCATTACCAATTAAGTTTTATTCTGTTCCTCGGAGTCAAATTGTGTTCAATGATAGGCATAAAATAAATGGATCTTTCCTAGGACTCAAAACTGTGTAAGCATTTGTAGGAATATAAAATCGCTTTTCTTACTTTTTCTTCTGAACTATTATTAAGCAGTTTAATCAACTTTCAACATTCCTGGGCTACTTCCCTGAGGGATGAAGATCCACTTCTTGCATCACTAAGACTTAGTGAATATTGGAAGGCCACTAACCTTATAAGCTGTAGAAGGCTTAGGACGTGTTGAGATTGTCAAAATATTTGCAGAGAATTCATCTGGATGTGTTTGAATTTTGGGACTGTAACTCTCTGCATTTGACTCCAGGTTTTGGTACTAGACACAAACTGGCAGAGTGAGTATCTGCGGACAGAATGCTTCCTGATGCAGCCCCAAATCTAACCAGACAGCCACTCAGATCTAATGCTTAGTGAACTACCCTTGTCACCTTGGTTTGGGAAGGGTCCCACCACACATGTGCTAGGTTGCTTGTGTGTTCTTTGTATGTATTCTATGTAATTTCATTCTAAAGTATATAACTTCTCTTGCAGCATATGACAATTTGATTACTATAGAAGTGTTTTACCGTACTTTAGACTTAATGGCACATTATTTATAAATACAATTCTCCTTTGGGGAGAGGAAAATAGTAGAGTTAGATAATCCATATTTAAGTTGGCACTGAATTTCACTGTGACCACAGATCTTGAATACAGGCCATCTTCCATATGACTATTATGAAACAGAGTAGTTTAAGCTTGAATATGTACAATAATGAAAACTTTCTTCTTTTTCAAAACATCTGCCATCCTCAATAGACTAGTGTCACCTGAGCATCCTACATTCTGTGACACTAACTGTTTTTACTTTCTGATGCATGAAGATTCTGTTACACTGAAGTTTGAAATTGTGGTAGAAACTTCTTTTTACATGTAAGAGGTTCTAGGTCATGGGCTCTTGGTTTTTGGGAGATTTTGGATCACTGCTTCAATCTCGTTAACGTTATTTCCATCTTATTAACAAAGTTTCAGCATCACTTGCAATGAGTAGGAATAGGTCAATAAACTCAACCTCCCTAAAGCTTTTCAATAGTCTTTAGCTAAGATTAACTGCTGACTACTCTGTAGCTGATCATTATTTTCCATATACTTTTCCACTGTTCTTTGCTTTTTTAAACAGCAATGAATTCATTGGTTTAGCGTGATCCATTCACAATGTTTGGTCACATAGCAAAAAAAGAGGGTGCTATATACAAATTAACCTTTAGCTGTTCAGGCTGATACATGTCCATTTCCTGAGGATTCACTGCCAGATAGTCCACGGAATTTGACCAGAAAATGGTGAAAATAGGAAAGCTGACCTCATGTATTAGCCACACAGATTTAAGATATAGGCAGCAAAACGTTTTTTGACTTGGGACAATTTTTAAAAATCCTCTTTTTTTACCTAAATAATATAATTAATAATAATGAATGGTTTTTAATTTCCAAAACATCATTTAAATATTTGAAAATCATTACCAGTAAAACTGAGTAACATACATAATCTTTCCCATTATTCCCATTATAAAATTATTCCCCAATACTTCTATAAATTAAAACAATAAAATAAAACAGCTTGATGAAAGAAATCCAGAATAATTATACTAATGTGATATTCATGACAATCTACTTTTCATAAATTTTATGTCATTGTGCTCATACTGTTAAGTTTTTACCAAATTTCTGTTTATTTCCTTCAGATACATAACTCATTTGCATGTAACATAGAGCAAACTCAAGTATATGGAGAAGCAGAGAAACATCTCAGAATTCATACTACTAGGACTTTCGTATGACCAGAACATGCAAATATTTTGCTTTGTGCTCTTCTTATTCTGTTATGTTGCCCTGTTGGCAGGAAACCTTCTGATCCTTGTCTCCATTCGATGCAGCCCTCTTTTTCACCAACCCATGTACTACTTCCTCAGCCACTTATCCTCTATGGACATCTGCTACACCTCTACTGTCACACCCAAATTCATTGGTGACCTACTAAGGGGGACAAAAACCATCTCTTATGGTAATTGCATGTTACAGGTTTTTGCTGTGCACTTCTTTGGGAGTATTGAGGTCTTTATCCTCACAGTCATGGCCTTTGATCGCTATGTTGCCATCTGCAAACCTCTCCACTATGTGATTATCATGGACAGGACAAGGTGCCATCTCCTGGTCTTGGCTGCTTGGGCTGGTGGGGCCCTCCATTCTTTTCCTCAATTATTGATGGCAATCCAATTGCCGTTTTGTGGTCCTAATGAAATCAATCACTACTTTTGTGATATCTTCCCTCTGCTGAAAGTCGCCTGCACTGATACCTACATTACTGGGATCCTTGTGGTTGCCAATTCAGGTATGGTCACCTTAGTTACCTTTGTTGTCTTGTTTGTTTCTTATGTCATTATTTTGTTTAGTCTAAGACATCACTCAGCTGAGGGAAGACGCAAAGCCCTCTCCACCTGTGGGTCTCATATCACTGTGGTCACTTTATTTTTTGGGCCTTCAATCTTTGTCTACCTTCGACCTCCAACCACTTTCCCTGAGGACAAAATATTTGCTCTATTTTACACCATCGTTGCTCCTATGTTCAATCCCTTAATCTATACGCTGAGAAATACAGAAATGAAAAGTGCCATGAGAAAAGTTTGGTGTCAAACATTATTTTCAAATAATAAGAATAATGAAGAAATGTATAACTGAACACATTTATATAAAAATGGGCTTCATGTGACTAAGCGAGGTAAGAAATATTTCATGGTCTTTATATTCCATCACTCTCATGAATGGAATGCATCAAAGAAAGTGGTACTAGAAAGAAACAACGCAAAAGCTAAATGAATCCTAATTTCCACATACCAGAATTAACTGAAATTGTATTTTATGGAGTATTCAGGAGATGTGGATAGGGTCATTTGCAGAGAAAAAAAACAAACAAACAAACCAACAAACCAACAAAAACTCTCTGGTCCAAAGCAAACAAGGCAACACTATTTGATCAGTGAATTATCAAGGCAAAACAATTTTAATGATAATTCTATTAAACATTCTGGACTTATATGCCAGTCCACATAGAGATATGCATTCTGCACTAGTGATGAAGTTTAAATCTAAAATTAAATCTTGACTTTATTTTTCTTACTTAATTTTTTCATCATGTTCTGTTAGCCAACACACAGTACAACAATTAGTTGTTGTTGTTGATTAGTGTTCAACAATTCCTTACTTGCATATAACACCAATGATCATGAGCACCTTTATGATAAAACATTCACTTGTAGATCCAGTAGTGGTATTCAGAAATCAGCTGTACAATAAAAAAATCTCTATAGAACCAGCTTAATTCTTTTTCTTTCTTTCTTTCTTTCTTTCTTTCTTTCTTTCTTTCTTTCTTTCTTTCTTTCTTCTTCCTTCCTTCCTTTCTTCCATCTATTTTTTCCTTTTTCTTTCTTTCATACCTCTCTTAAAGTGGCTCCTGGTGATTAATTCTCCTGAATTCATATTAAAAATAGAGAGACTAAGAGTCAAGAGAGACTAAGAACCAAGAATTGAGGATGCCAAAATAATAACTGCTTGTTATTGCACCTATTTAACAGAATATAAAACATTTTCCCCAAATCTTAAGGGACTGAAAAATAAAACTGATAAAGTAAAAATTGATAAGTAAGTGGGAACAAAAGCCCAGCAAAAGACAGACTGAGACATGGTCTAACACCAAAACCAAGCCATATGTCATTTTCCAAGTATATTTTGGTTGCATATGGATGTTTATAGCTGTTTTATTTATAACTGTCAAACGTCAGAAGCAACCAAGAGGTCTCTCCATAGGTGAATAGATAAATAAATTATGATTTTCTGGTCAATGGAATGTTATTCAGAGCTAAAACCAAATGAACTATCAAGCATGACATGATACGTAGGAAACTTAAATGTGTATTACTAAGTATAAGAAGCCAATCTGAAAAGGCTACCTATTATGTGATTGCAACTATATGAAGCCTGGGAAAGGCAAAACAAGGGAGACATCGACAACATCAGTGTTTGCCAAAGGTCAGTGTGGAGGGCAGAAAGGAGGGACAGAGCTCAGAGGATTTTTAGAGCAGGAATCACATCTGTATGTTAGTACAGTTGTGGATACATGTCCTTATGCGTATCGAAACCCATAAAATGTACTACATCAAGTGTGAACCTAATGAAAATAATATTTGGGGGGATAATGACATGTGAGTGTAGGTTCCGTTGATGGAAATGGATGTATCACTCTGGTGGGAGAGGCTGTCTGTGTGTGGGGACAGGGGTATTATGGGAAATCTTTGTATTTTCTGCTCAGTTTTGCTGTGAACCTAAAGCTGCTTAAAAAAATAAAGTTTATTGATTAAAAATATACACTATTTCATGGCAGATATATCAAAGCTTGTAAGTGGAAGGAAAGAGACATCTGAAAAAGATTTTCCATAGGGGAAAAAAAAAGTGTAGGAAAGGCCTTTTTTGCATGCTTGATAGGATTCAAAGAAAGGTTGCTTAAGAAACACAGCAAATGTCATTATAGAGAAGTTGTTAGATAGAAAGATTTTATTTAAAGGAAGATGATAAAAGCATGGAAAGTATTTTAGAATATGTAAGTAAAATGCAAGAGCTGCAGTCAGTCTGGGGGCACTGTACAAACAAGTATAAAGAGCACAAAAAAATAATGAGGACGGTGAAACTCACCAGAGCTGTTAGAGCAGAGAGGGAGTGGGCAGATTGTCTCAGCAGTTATACACAAAGAAGCAAAACTGTCCTGTGAGTAAACGTTTTCTCCTAGGCATGTTCTACCTGTTTCATTACTTAGTGGGATCAAAGAAAGTTGTCTCTGAAAATGAAGTAGAAGTTCAGATATTTACACAACAAATTCATTTTAAAGGCCTCTTTAATTAGTGGATATCATTTGTTTTCATTATCATGCTGTCTTAATAATATAAATTTCTCTTTCAGAACACTATTAATGATCAAAATTATTATTTGCACATAATATTGACCTAGGCTTAATGACGTTTTCTGCCACAAATCTAGACATACATTCCAAGCTAGTGAGACTTTAGAATTCTATAAAATCAACAACTTTCACAGAAATGACTTCAGACTTCTTACTGTGGCTTTCATGTTCAATAAGTTGAGAATATCATCTTTTTGAATTGAGATATAAATGATGTATGATGTTATATTAGTTTCTTTAACATAATGTATTGAGAAATAGTCACTGCAATAAGTGTAGTTAACATCCTTCACCACACATAATTGCAAATTATCTTCTTGTGACAAGAACTTTTTGGATGCCAGACTTTCCACTTTTGTTGCACAAAATCCTGCCTGAAGATTTGAAGACGTAGATTATAGAATTACCCCATATCAGAATCTAGGACCCATCTAGATTTTTTAATAGGAAAACCCATGCATATTTGTTATTATTTAAGACTTAAGCTGTTTCCAAAATATTTCCATTTCTGTGTTTATTGATATGACAACTTTGACAAGGGTTGCATGTTATAAGAACGCAAATATAAGGGGCACCTGGGTGGCTCAGTGGGTTAGGCCTCTGCCTTCAGCTCATGTCATGATCCCAGGTCCTGAAAATGAGCCCATGGTTGGAGCCTGCATGCACCTCTCTCAGGGGAGGGTATCGGGCACGACTGAGACTCTAGTGGCGGGTGCACGTGGAGAGTGCAAAAGGCTGTGGTTCTGCAGGCTGGAGAGGCTCCCTCACCCTCACAGCAGCTGCCACCCAGACACTCTCAGGGGCACTGGCCGCTCAGGGACCAAGACCTGGATTCTTTGTCGCACTCTCTCTGGCTCAGCGCCAGCAGTGGCTGACCTGGGTCAGGGGACTTAAGCCCCTGTCCCTAACTGGCCCGATTCCCACAATTTCCCCCCATGATCCTTTCTTCTTTTTGAGTGCTTTCAACCAGACTCCAAGTTAATGCTGGTCCCCAATCGCAGGGCACTCTCGTACTGGGGTATTACTGTCCAATGGGTCACTTCTGGTGGCTCCCTCCCCCTTTTGTTATCTTCTGATATCAGTCCAATGTTTCCACTCGGCTTTACCTGCCCACTGGCATCTTCTGCCCCTGTAGAGATGCAGAAGTGTATAATTCTGATCTCAGGTTGATGATTTCATGGGTGATCAGAGTTCTTTGGTAGGTAATCAGCTCACTTTAGGGTACAGGTTGAAACGGTGCCTCCTCCTACTTCCCTGCCATCTTGTTTCCTCTTGTGATGATGTATTTTTAAATTAGGAATAAATCCCAGTAGATATGGCTAGGATTTCTTAAACTACACATTTGCAACCTTAAATATTTCTAAATATTCTATGTTTAAACTCACATGCAGAGCAAAACATCCTATGAAATTCTTCTATGCATTTAACTGACAAATATTTTTGAAGATAGAAGACATTGTGGGGCACTGGGTAGCTTGGTTGGTAATGTATGCCTTAGGCTCAGGTCATGGTCCTGGGGTCCTGGGATCAAGCCCGAAGTCAGGCACCATGCTCAGCAGGTAGCCTGCTTCCCTTTCTCCCTCTAACCCTCCTCCTGCTTGTGTTCTCGTTCCATCTCTCTCAAATGAATTAAAAATAAATAAATAAATAAATAAATAAAACCTAAAAAAAATATAGTAGGCTGGAAAATGAACCCTAGAAAGAACATCTGGCAAGTAGATAAATAATCTTAGTTCAGAACATTTTTTGTGGGCTTATTATATAATATGTTCATATCTTTACCCTCAAAATATTGTGGATCATGAGAAAAAATAAACGATAATAAAAGGTTTTTGGTTTTGTTGCATAACATTCTTGCCAGTGGTTATTCCTTCTGACTTGTCCTCAAGACCCTCAAGGTCCCCCCTGCCCCCCACACACAGATTCAATCACACACACACAAAGGTACACATATACACATTAGTTCTTTATACTTAAAAATAATCCAAATACTTTTTGGAAATATAGTTACATTTAACCAGAGCAAACAGACCTATGAATAAATAACCAGTCAGAGGAAATTCTGTGAAATGGGCATAATCCTTCCCCTGGTATTTCAGAGGTTTTCATGGCTAAAAAAAAGAAAAAAAAAGTTTTAATTATATATATAAAAAGTTCTCAGGGTTGAAACATCCAAAGAGGACCCTGGCATCCACAGACAGACACTACTGCCTCTATGTGTTTTCTTGGATTTTGCCTTGGCACTGGGGCTGGCATACCAAAGTCAATCAAACTCTGGAAGCGATCCAATCATTCCGCTGAGAAAACACAAGTGTTTGGGCAGAGAGAAATGTCCAGACAAATGGGAACCCAAACATGAAGCTGAGATTGGTTAAATTTTTTCAGGTTCTTCTAGGAATTATTTTTCATGTATCTCCTCTTCATGTTACTTACTAAGATGATTTGCCATCCCCCCCTTTTTTTTTTAATTTACTTATTTGACAGACAGAGATCACAAGTAGGCAGAGAGAGAGGGGGGAAGCAGGCTCCCCATTGAGCCAAGAGCCTGACGTGGGGCTCGATCGCAGGACCCTGAGATCATGACCTGAGCCAAAGTCAGAAGCTTAACCTGCTGAGCCACCCAGGCACCCCAATGATTTGCTGTTTCCATTCATTTCCATGATTTGTGTCACCAGATTTTTTGACTGAAGTTTGTGCTCTTATTTGTCTTTTGTTTATGTTTTTCTTGTGTACATAAGAAAGACTCTGGATCTGATAAATAGTGACTTGCCTACTAATTTCTGGCATTTTATGATTTAGTTCCTTTATGGATTTTTTTTAATGGATCAATATGTAGAACAGCAGTGAGTATATTTAAAATACCTTGAGTAACTGACTTTCCTTTATCTTTACTAATTTATTTTTGTTTCCAATACGAAGTCAAGAGAGGTAAAGTCAGAGAATCACTTTAAATCAGATTTTATTATGCAAACTTATTGATGTGTGATTAATTTCTAAATACAACTTGAGTTCATTTAGGTGAAGATGCTATCATGAACAAAACTTGGTCTTAAAATCGTGGATTTTTTAAAAGACCTTTTTTATTTGACAGACAGAGATCACAAGTAGGCAGAGAAGCAGCCAGAGAGGGAGAAATGGGGAAGCAGGCTCCCTGCTTAGTAGAGAGCCCAATGTGGGCCTCGATCCCAGGACCCTGGGATCATGACCTGAGCCAAAGGCAGAGGCTTTAACTCACTGAGCCACCCAGGTGCCCCTAAAATCATGGACTTTAACAACTTCTTTGCTATACAGAATGTTTTCTCATGTGGTCTAGCCACCAAACCTGAATTTTCTAATACAAAATTATTAAAATTTTATTTTTCCATCACAATTCACAGTTTATATAACATTGTCTTAACTGTGCATATAACTGATTTTGTGCCCGTAAACTTGTTCTTACCATCTCAAAGCCCACAAAATTAACGATGTTTTAAACTTATTTTTGAGTGATTAAATTAATATTTCTTTCTAGTTATTATTAAACTCTTAAGTCCCAAGTTCTGTCACTCATAAACATGATACCAGTTGAACAAGTACACTTTGAGATGGTTTCCTCCCTCTCCTATGCACGTCTAGCTGGCCCTTTGTTTAATTAAAAAGATGTTGAGCCCTGATGTTTCACACCAAGTTTTTCTCATGGCCTGTTTCATCTCTGTATTTCTCAGTGTATAGATTAAGGGATTGAACATAGGAGCAATGATGGTGTAAAACAGAGCAAATATTTTATCTTCAGAGAAAGTGGTTGGAGGTCGAAGGTAGGCAAAGATTGAAGGCCCAAAAAATAAAGCTATCACAGTGATATGAGACCCACAGGTAGAGAGGGCTTTGCGTCTTCCTTCAGCTGAGTGATGTCTTAAACTGAATAATATAATAATATAAGAAAAAAACAAAACCACAAATGTCACTAAGGTAACCAGTCCTGAATTGACAACCATAAGGACACCAGTAATGTAGGTATCGGTACAGGCCACCTTTAGCAAAGGAAAAATATCACAAAAATAGTGATCAATCTCATTAGGGCCACAGAAGGGCAACCTGATTACCATAAGAAATTGAGGAAAGGAGTGGACAGCCCCACCAGCCCACGCAGCCAAGACTAGGAGATGGCACCTTGTCCTGTTCATGATAAACAGGTAGTGGAGAGGTTTGCAGATGGCAACGTAGCGATCAAAGGCCATGACTGTAAGGATTAAAACTTCAATCATTCCAAAGAAGTGCATTGTAAAGACCTGCAACATGCAACTACCATAGGAGATGGTTTTTCTTTCCACTAGCAGGTCAGCAATGAATTTAGGTGTAATGCTAGAAGTATAGCAGATGTCCATAGAAGATAAGTGGCTGAGGAAGTAGTACATGGGTTGGTGCAAAAGAGGACTGCATTGAATGGAGACAAGGATCAGAAGGTTTCCTGCCAACAGGGCAACATAACAGAATAAGAAGAGCACAAAGCAAAATATTTGCATGTTCTGGTCATATGAAAGTCCCAAGAGAATGAATTCTGAGACATTCCTCTGGCTCTCCATGTGTTTCAGACTGGCATAGTTTATAAACAGATGGGTTAAATATCTGAAAAGAAAAAAATAGGAATCTGCATAAAAAATCAGCAGCATGACAACAATGCTATAAAATTTACCAAAAAGCAAATTGATATAATTGAGTACATATTATTTATTTCTGATACCTATGTTTATGCTTCTTTTTTATTTCTTTTATTTTAGAAATCTATTGTAAATAATTCTATAACAGGAAAAATGATGTCATTTTCAACAGTACCATCCATGATGATGGAATAATCAAATGTTAGGTTGATGTTAAAGAAATAATTTTATTATTATTAGTTGTATTAATTACATAAGAAAAGGACTATAACTTACATGATTTGAAAATTTTGCACATTTTAAAATGCACATGTTTATCCATAGGTGAAACTCTTTTTCTTTCAGGATGATCTGGACAAATTCTGTTTTATTTGGGAGTGTATCATCAGGAATGAAAATTTATTAAAAATATATCAGTTTGTGGAGTGCCAGGGTGCCTCAGTTGGTTAAATGTCCAACTCTTGATGTTGGCTCAGGTCACGATCTCAGGGTCATGAGATAGAGCCCTGTATTAGGCTCTGTGCCGGCTGTGGAGCTGCTTGAGATTCTCTCCCTCTCCCTCTGCCTCTAACCCCACCTCTCTCTCTCTCTCTCCCTCTCTAAAAAAAATTAATAGAAATAAAGAATTATCTTCCTTGCCCTGTGGACAAACACTATCAATTGCACATTTTAAAAGCACTTTAAAAGCAAATAATGTTAAAAACAGTGCAGCAAATAATCTGTCAATGGATTCAATTTGTAAAAAAATAAAGAGCCAATTTTTTTCATTTCTCCCATTTACATTTTACAAGCTAAACAAAAATTGTTTTAAATTAATCTAAATTTGTGATGGCAAGTGAAAAATGAAAGATAAAAAGAAATCTCTCAAGTATATTTACATTGTTTATATTTCATGACTTTTCCTAGGAACTTCAGTATTTTATACATGATCTAGTGAATAAAATTCAACAAAAAGATGATACAGAACATAGTTCCAAGAGAGATTTGTTTCAACACTCAGCAACTAGATGTTACATAAATGAATGGATCAAAGATTCACAAATTTGCATCAGAACATAGTTCCAAGAGAGATTTGTTTCAACACTCAGCAACTAGATGTTACATAAATGAATGGATCAAAGATTCACAAATTTGCATCTTTCACAGAATCTTGAGACTTTATTTATATACAGAGACAGAGGGTTAGATAGATGAAATATACTCTGGGAGCTGTTTTAGCCAACACTGAGGAATTAAATGTCACTCAATGAGATGCAGACACTACAGCACAGTTTTCACCTTTATGTAACCTGATGTAACTACCATATCTGGCCACCCTGGGTGAATATTTTAAAAACACAGAATGCTGCTAGAGCAAAGTTATTTAGAAGTTATCAAATCCACCAAAAACTCAAAACCTATGACTTTAACATCATTTTAGAGGTAACTGGTGTAACATTTTTGAACAGTATATATTATAAGAAACTCATTCTGTTTTTAATTTATCATTCAACTCTAATTTCTTCAAGAAGAAAAAAAGTCCATCTGTTTCTACTATGACTGGTACCAGTATCAGACTTCCTCGCCTCTCTCTTGTTTTTAACAAAGCAAACATAATTATCAGTTCACAGTGTTCAACAGTGAATGCTACTTAAATAGAGGTTAATACTTTTATGATTCATTGATCAATTTTCTCCTTACCTTATTGCAGCCAGTGCTGATTCCTAATTTAGGAGATGGCATACCGTTTACAGAGAGATGTGTTTGCCTAAAGCAAATTGACTCAAAGTTAATTGTTAGATAAACAACTTAGAGTGGACATCACCTATATATCCAAACCCTGGGTTTCCAATAAAAGAGATGGAGATCAAGATAATCTAGGTGGTTCAGCATCAATATGTAATATCATGTGGAGGACAGATATCTTGATTCCCACTCAGTCCAGAGCTTCAGCCCATGCTTGTGGGCAGTATGAGATGATAGGGTGACCTGCAGACAAGCAGTGAGAAAATGTATTTTGAATTCTCATCTCATTTATTTAAAAAAAAAAGTGTACGAGATGCCAGATTACCGATCACCTAATCTACGTTTATGACTACTTTGAGGGATATATTTTGCAGTTAATATAAATATGTGGTCCAGCATTCTTGATTCCAAATCATTTTGAAATAATTTTTCATCAGTTATAGCAATGTGCCATCCTTCTGGTAGGATTCTGACTCATTTTCTAGATTATCACTGATGATTCACCCATAATAGCTCTTAAACTCTCATCCTGATATCTGAGGGGAAATGCTATTATAATTACTGGTGTTAGCTGAAGTAAAAGGGATATGTGAATGCAGTCTGTGACAGATTTATTAGGATTGAAACATGTAATATATCCTTGGCCATATTTTCTCAGTTTGTCAAGTAATTGAAATTGTAAGTGATGAAAGGAAGACATTTATGCATTCTCTGGTTGGAATCATGGAACAAGAAAGATATAGAAACATGGAGAAGCATAATAACTGAACAGTGAACTGTTTTGCTTCCAGTTGTTTTTTTGATAGCAGTAATGATCTAAATATAAAAGGAAAACAATTCACCTAAATACTTCCAGTGGTCAGAGGTTTGATATTAAGTAAAATGTGTCCTCATATATGCTTTATTCCCCTTTAATTATGGTTATTTAAAATAGATGTATAGTGTTTAAAATCTGAATAATCTGGCCAATGTTCTATGAGAAGTCAGTTACCCAGTTTAAGCAAAGACAATACCCATTTTTCACATTAACGTTGTTTAACACCTTCCTTTCCTATACACCAATAATATTTAAAAAGAACTCAGTAAACAAAATTAACTTTCACCCTTTCCATACCATTTATGAATGTTGAGATTATTGTTAACTGCTTAAAACTTCATAGTCCACATTTATAGAATCCATAAATTATTATATAATTCAGACTATAATGAAGAATACCAAAACTAATGTGGAATGCCCCAGTGTTGTACATAGTTCAAAGTCACATATTAGCTTCCTTTTACTTTTTCAAGTCAGCAGTCTCTGAGATTGCCATGTACACATCTGTAACCAACCCAACAAGGAAAAAAACTAAGCAAAACAAATAACCAAAATGTCACAATATATATTAATGAGGTTGACCATGATAAATTGCAGTTTGGAGCAATCTGTTAGTAAAAAGAAGTAAAAATTAATCTAAAAATTGTTTGTCTTTGGGGACTTTTTAATACTAATCACTGGCCAGTAATTTCCCTACACTATAAAAATACAATCAAACTATTATTTTATTTCTTTGGTTGCATTGTATAAAAATTCTGCATTGTGTATTGATTGTGCTATTTAGATAATAAGAATAATTGCTCTTAAAGTTAAGGTAGAGTTTCGACCATCAGTTCAGATTTTCTCCTAACGATATCCGAATATGGCCCATGATAGTTCTGTTAATTCAATCAGATAAATCTAGTCCATTTTAGAATGATAGTTTTTTGAATGTTAGGAAATTACTTATCATTGGGACATGCAATCACAAATTGGGCTACTCCTTCATAAGAATATAATGGAAAATATAAAAGAACCAAAAAGAGACTCAATAAAGTTCACTGAATCTTAAAAATTTCATTAAGTTCAACTCAACTGTTTTTGTTCTCAAGTGGAATTCTGCTCATGAATAATGCACAATAAGACTGTAGTTAGTAAAATTATTTTGTAGTAGTCAATTTATCTTATGCTGCTAGAGAAAATATGGTTTAAGGATGGAATATGTGGAATAAATTTAAATAGCATATAACCACCCCAAAGCACAGTTGGTGGAGCATTCTCCAATGCAAGTGGCATGGTTAATTCACGGATCATTAGATCTCAGTGTCTGTAAGATTGGCTTTAGGTGAAATCAGGAGAGCACCCTCCTGAGGTACTCACTCTGCTGATTCTTCTCCAGTATCTAAAGGTAAAATAAAATGCAGATATTTACAAACCAAATATTCAAGCATATTTAGGTTAATTCTCTAAATTATTTGAGAATCTCAACACGTCTTAGAACAGTTTATATATTTGCAAGGGGAGTAGAACTTAATATCCATTGAACCATCAGGGATGTAAGAAGTGGACTTTAAGAAAGAAAGAAAGAAAGAAAGAAAGAAAGAAAGAAAGAAAGAAAGAGAAAGAAAGAAACGGAAGAAAGGAAGGAAAAAAATAAGTATTTTGAAATTCTTGCGAAAACAAATAAACATTTTAAGTTCTAGGAGTCACTTACTTTATACCAATTGCTGAAGGAAAATTGATTCAGAAGAGCAGAATATAACATATGACAACACAAGAATTAATAGGTCTTTGAAACTCTAAGAAATTATATTCCCAGAGGCATTTCTGAACAGATCTTCACTGAAGACCTCTGTGTTGCTCTCCATGGTATTGACTTGGGGGCCTGTGGGCAATTTCTGGATATAACTTTACTTTTCATGTTTGTGTTGGCTTGTTTCAAGCACTTTCTCAGGAGGCTCCATAATGTTCTACTCAGATAGAGCAATTCAGAAACTCTGCCTGACTTGCACTCATCTTGCTTTCTAAATTAAAATAATACAGCATGGAATAGCATTAGGGTAGTGCTGGTTAAGAAAGCATTCACTGAAAACAAAAACATACATTTACTCGGGCAATTAAAATGACTATCTGAGAGATACAAATTCAGGTAGAAACCTAAATTGTGTTTCCAGGAAATCAAAGAGAAGCAGAGTTATACAAGTGAAAGGCTATGAGTGTAGTTCTCATTCAGGTCTTCTATGTAAAACAGAGATTGGAATTAGGGTTACTTGGATTGGTTGGGGTAATATGCAAATGAGAGTCTGGAGCTCCTTTAGAAGTAAAGGATGCAATGATTTAGGTGTCATGGCAAGGAGGAAGTTAAGTCCAGGCTGGGGCTTGCTGCTTTCTGAAAGTTTCAGAAATCTTCATGGGTTCTCTAATGGGGCCATGCATAAATTCTTTCTCAGTTATGAACTCCTGATCCTATTATAAAACAAAACAAAACAAAACAAAAAAACTCTCTTAAGTAGGCTTGCTTGCTCCATTTTGGAAATTTCCTTTTATATTAGCCTCAGAAAATTCTGAAATGGAGAAAGACAAAAAGAAACAAACACATGCAATACAGTTCAATATGTATAACTATCTAGAGTAACCTTCATGGGTAGAGTAGATAGATCAATAAAATAGTGACCCACCATCAAGACTGAAACCAGAGTTATTTATTGCTAGGGACTAACAGTGATGAAATAGATGGGTGAGGAATGGAGGACAGAAAAAAAGGAAAGATAAAAGAATAAGTAATCCATTTTTTATATACATGCTAGGGTAAAAATGTTATATCATTAAGTAAGAATATAATAAAATATGAGGAGTAATCAGTATTCAATGCCCAGCAATTCTGTTTACCATTTGTCCTAGTCCAATGTAAGTTCATTTGTACAGGTTATTTGGTTCAGCCAGAAATGTACACGTTGACGTTCAGGGAACAGATATTCTATCATACACAAATCAATATATAAAAAATTTCCTTGGGACACCTGGGTGGCTCAGTGGGTTTGGCCTCTGCCTTCGGCTCAGGTCATGATCTCAGGGTCCTGGGATCAAGCACCATGTTGGGCTCCCTGCTCAGTGGAGAACCTGCTTCCCCCTCTCTCTCTGCCTGCCTCTCTGCCTACTTGTGATCTCTCTGTTAAATAAATAAATAAAATCTTTTAAAAAATTTCCTTTATACATGTTAAACTTAAGAAGATCAAATTTTATAGAATCTTATCAGATACAAAATAATAATAATAATAATAATCAATTTATCAAGACATTATTTTGTGTTTTAAGTTTATTGTATCATTGCATCTCCCAATAGTGCATCCTGTGAGTTAAGTAATGTTAGTTCTCTGGTTCCAATAAGAATACAGTCCTCTAGAAGTTAAAAAAGATTTGCCCAAAGAGCTACTAAATAAGAATAAGGAAAAGAACTGTGTGCCTTCTATGGGTGAAAGGAGCTGGTTTTTATATATTTACTATTTGCCTCCTTCTTGGAAAGTGTTGTAACCCTGAGGGAATAAGAGATTCTACTATTTCAGAATGATGGACATCAGAATTCTGTGTTTTACTGGTTGTCCATTTCAACATAATGCGTGTTTTTGACCAAGCTTCACTCAGACCTTGTGTCAATACACAGGAGATAGTTGGTCATAAGTCTACCAATAACACACACAAACGTATCAGGATATGCCTGAGAGATGTGTACAAATACCTCATTTATCACCTCAATCCCTGTATTTCTCTCAGTTCATATTAACTCACTCTTCTGAGAATTGATTTTATTATATTTTTCTTCTTTTCTAATTCTCTTCTAAAACCATTTGTTTTATGAGTTGTATGAGCTTATTTACAAAACTGAGATTTCAGGTATTTTTGAAGATATTAGGTATTTTTCTATAGGCTGGGAAGTGAATTCTAGAGAGAACAACTTACAAGTGGATAACTAATTCAGGTTCAATATATTTTTGGTGGGCCTACTATAGAATATTTTTATTTTTTTGCCAAAAAATATCTTAAAGATTCTTGAGAAAAGAAAACAAATCAGAAAAGATTTTGGTTTTGTTGTATAGCATTCTTTTTGATGGGTAGAGTATTTCCTTTGACCCATCCTGAAAACCCTCAAAACCCAACATACCACACACATAGAGACAAAAATGATCATGAATTGGCAAAACTTCTGGAAAAAGAAAATATCAGAAGTGTGACTTACATTTAAGACATGAACACTAATGCATAGTGGGGGCAGCGTTATAAGCAGGAAAGATAGAAGAAATAGTCATAGAGCTGACAGACTTTAGAGAATGTTTGAAGAATGCAGACTTTTGTGTAGTTGGTTGAAAGCATCCTAGCAAAGGGGAAAAAAAAATGAAGAAAGGTAAGGGAAGAGGAAAGATATATAATGTGTTTTCAGTAGCCATATGTCCTAGAAAATCTTCACATGTGTTAGCCAAAGAACTGCTACAACTTTATAAAGTACAATATTATGCATTTCATAGACATGTGAAAAATGAGAATGCATATATAATTAAAGTAATTTGCCAAGACCCGGAGATGAAAATGTACCAGAGTCAGTAATCACCCAGCTCTCCGTAACCCCCCAATCTGTCCTTGTAACATCATAATTTCTACCAATGTAATGCCTTCTGAGATTAGCAAATTTATCCAGGACCAATTTTGATAAGCAACAGAGACGTTTGGATTTTATTGAAGGAAAATAGGGTTCCATCTATATTTTTGGAGACGGCTGTGCTATGATTAGGCATGTGTTTTAGAAAGATATTTCTAGCATTCCTCTAACCCATTCAACCACATCTGCTACTAGCTGGAAACTTTAGCATGCAGAGTGCAACCTGAACTACAGTAACTTTCTTTTTTGATTCTTAAAATGTTAGAGATCATTTAGTCCAACTCCCCAAAGAAACCTATATATTTTCTACAACATCTAAAATAATAAATGCCCTGGGAACACAGGGCCAGAAGTAAAATAAATATCATCTCTATCTGAATTTTTTTTTTAAGATTTTATTTTTTTATTTGACACAGTGAGTACATGCAAGGGGAGTGGCAGAGGGAGTAGCAGAATCCCTTCTGAGTAGAGAGTCCTATGCAAGGCTTGATCCCATGACCCTGAGATCATGACCTGAGCCAAGTGAACCACCCATGTGCCCCTACCGGAATTTTGAATACGCCATTCTAGACCACACCTTACCCATGGCAATTCTCATCTCCATGTTTCTCAGGGTATAGATGAGAGGATTCAGCATGGGGGCAATCACAGTGTAAAACACAGAGACTTCCTTATCCTTGTTCTCACTCCCGGCAGGTAGAATATAAATATAGATGCAAGGCACAAAGAATAAAATGACCACCATTACATGAGAGCTGCAGGTTGAAAGAGCTTTGCGCCTCCCTGCAGAGGAGTGTGTCCTAAGATTATATAATATGAGAATGTAAGAAGCCACCAGAACAAGAAAGACGGCAACCACCACCATTCCTGAGTTTGCAATCATTAAAATATTAACAACATGAATGTCTTTGCACACCAGTTTTAAGAGAGGCTTCACATCACATATGTAGTGATCGATCTGATTAGGACCGCAGAAAGGTAAATGGAGTACAACCAGCAGTAGAGCGACCGAGTGCCAAAAACCCACACCCCAGGCCATGAAGACTAATGTGTTACACCTCCGCCGGTTCATGAGGACCATGTAGTGCAGGGGCTTGACAATGGCAACGTAGCGGTCTAATGCCATGGACACCAAGATGAATATCTCCACGTCCCCCAGCAAGTGGACAGTGAAGAGCTGGGCCATACAGTTGTTATAGGAAATGTTTTTTCTTGCTGCGACCAAGTCCCTGATTAGCCTGGGGACCACAGTGGAGGTGTAGCAGAGATCCATGAGGGAAAGATGGCAGAGAAAATAGTACATTGGTTGTTTGATTAAATGGCTGCAGGTGATCGTGAGTAAGATGATAAAATTTCCCATTAAGATTACCAAATAACAAAGCAGGAAGAAGAAAAAGAACAGTAGCTCCATTTGCTTATTTCCCCATGGACCCAGGAAGACAAATTCTGTGACATTGTTCTGATTTTCCATGTGGTTGAGGTGATTCCAGAGACACAACAGAAACTTAATTTATCTGAAATACTACAGAACATACGACATCTTCAATAGCCTTTTAAAGTTTTGTAATATTTATATATTGAAAAAGAAAGATGTAGATTATAGAGACTTTGTTACAATCATTTAAATCCATTCAGATCAGGGGTGCCTGGGTGGCTCAGTCATTATGCATCTGCCTTCAGCTCAAGTCATGATCCCACAGTCCTGGGACTGAGCCGCACATCAAGCTCCCCACTCAGTAGGAAGCCTGCTTCTCCCTCTCACTTCCCCTGCTTGTGTTCCCTCTTTGGCTGGGTATCTCTCTATTAAATAAAGAAAATCTTTTAAAAAATTCTTTCAGATCAAAGGCATCATTATATTTCAAATTATATTTAATAAACACATGTTTTATGTCTGAAACTATTGTAAACATTTTACATGCACTTAATTCACAACAACCTGATGGTTACTATTCTGATACTCTTTTCACATATGGGGAAACAGAAAGATAGATTGCTTCAGTTAATTCCACTAAATCATTAAGGCATTAGGTAGCAACCTAAGATATGAACCTGTATCAGATGCTATTTCCATTCTCTTAACATTTATGCCACATCACCTACTGAACAATGGACTTGCAGCTGTTTTCCACCATCTTAGGAGATAGGGTCTTCCTCCATCTCTGCCATTAACTACCTGTATGACTTTAAACAAGTCCCATCCCTTCTCTCTGCTACTTATCATTTATTTGTGTTTGTTGCATGTGGTTGCCATATTTCATTTCTATTTTATTTTTTTTTTTATTTCTTTTCAGTGTTCCAGAATTCATTCTTTATGTGCCACACCCAGTGCTCCATGCAATGCACGCCCTCCATAAAACCCACCAATTCTAGTTGGTTGACATAGATGATAAAATTGGTTTCAGGTACAGAATCTAGTGATTCATTTCTTATGATACAACACTCAGTGCTCATCACAAGTGTGCTCCTTAATACCAATTACCCATCCATCTAGCCCACCTCCCTCCAACTTCCCTCCATCAACCCTCATTTTGTTCTCAGTAGGAAAAAGTCTCTTATGGTTTGCTTCCCTCTCTCTCTTTTTCCCCTTCCCCTATGTTCATCTGTTTTGTTTCTTAAATTCCACAAAGGGGTGAGATCATATGGTATTTGTCTTTTTCTGGCTGACTTATTTCACTTACCATAATAGCTCCATCCACATTGTTACAAATGGCAATATTTCATTAATTTTAATGACTAATATTCCACTGTACATACAGGCCACATATTCTTTATCTATTTATCAGTTAATGGACATTTGGGAATTTATATATAATATCCCAATCACACAAAATTTTCCATATACCCAGTAGAACTAAAGGTATATTCTTGAAATAAGGACAAAATCAAGGTTCTGAATCATAGCAGAGATTAGTTGATAATTAGTTGGTAATAGTTTCAGTGAGTCTTCTTTTTGACAAGTTTGGTCAAGATTCAGAACATGGAGAGACAGGGAAAAAGGAACTGGGACACAATCTGGAATCTGATTATAAGATGCCCAGTCTGTTATAGCAGCTTATTATATACAAGCTTTCCTTTTTTTCTAATCATTTTAAAGACACGTTTTGAGGTTGCTGTTTAAAATGCTAGAAGCACTGTAGAGCGCTAGTTATCTTCTATTGACATATTGAAGAACCCAAGGTGATTCAAGAATGTCCTGCAGGTTTAGCCATGCCGTTAAGCAGCATAGCCACTTAGATGCAGTCGACCTCAGAACAGAGAGTGACTAGGTTGAGTCATCACCTTTTACCTATAACCAAATGTTTGCCACAGTGAACATCATTTGCCCAAAAGACTTAATGTCAATGAATTATTTTAATGGTGCCTCTGAAGGAACAGGATGTTGTAATGGACAGATTTCTAGTCTAATGACCGTGAAGGTGAGCCTCCAAGCTCCTATGTCTTGTTACCTTTCTTGTTAGTATGGAGCAATTCATTCTCCCTGATCCTCTTTCTTCAGCTGGTATTGACACCAATCATACGGGATCTGTCTGTCCTGTTTCAAGGGCAAAATGAATAAAGTTCAATTAGGGAATTAAAACATAGAGGCTTATGATTCTGATATGATTAAGTCTGAAGAAGAGTCCTTCCTGAAATGGAAAGGAACAAGTTGTTGTATAAGAAGATAGTTATCAGTACTTCCATCAGTTTGTTGGCTTTACCTGTGGATTTGATGTTCTTCCACAAGAGGATAGTTGAAGAACTCATGTTAGACATACATTGAATGCAAAGAAAAAAAAATGATGTTAGTATAAATTTGTTCTGGGTTAATAAAACAAGGCTGAACAATATATTTATTTATGTACAAATAGAGACTATCAAAACTTACTCCTTGTTTATGTGGCAGACTATGATCATTTAAAGGATATATATGAACTTACAGACAACTTTTCATAGAATTATAGAACAAAACTGTAAGAAGTTCATATCCTGGTTAAGACTCAACATCTCTCAACATTTGATACAGTATTGCTTAGTTTACAGTGACTGAATATTAGTTGTGAAAACATAAGCCCATATAGAAAAAAAAAATTCTACAAAGCAGTGACCATAGAATTATCTGGGAATGTTGCCTTATGCATAAATACCCTCTGCTTATATTTGAATCATTTTCCTTGTGGTTTTTATTTAATCCATTAAATAAAAATCCTGTTTCTCTTTTCTCCCTCTCTCTCTCCCTCTCTATCACACACACACACACACACACACACACACACACTCCGTACATATGTATGAACAGGGTTTTTGGAGTAAATTTAGAGTCCACCTTTTTACATATTTTTTATTTAAAGAATTTCTCTCAAGAACGTCTCCTTAGATTTTAAATCCCTTGAGAAAAATCTATGAGGAATTCTTTGCATACACATGCTAACTACAGGCTAAAAGGAAAAGAAGTTCCATTAGCTTATTTGGAAGTGGAAATTATGACAGAGGACACGAGAATCTATGGATAGTGTAAAAATCCATATCAAGGACAATTTGACACGATTTTTCTGGCTTTTTAAAAATATTTATTCATTCATTCATTTATTTATTTTAGAGAGAGGGAGAGAGAGAGAACAAGCAAGCAGAGGCAGGGGAAGGGACAGAGGGAGAAGAGAAAGAGAATCTCAAGCAGACTCCACACTGAATGCAGAGCCTGCCCAGGGCTTGATTTCAAGACCCTGAGATTGTGACTTGCATGGAAAGTAAGAGTCAGATCCTGAACTGACTGAGCCACCCAGATGCCCTGATTCTTCTGGCTTTTTAAAACTATTTATTACATCCAGGGCACCTGGGTGGCTCAGTCCTTAAGCATCTGCCTTTGGCTCAGGTCATGACCCAGAGTCCTGGGATCGAGCCCCACACTGGGCTCCCTGCTCAGTGGAAAGTCTGCTCCTCCCTCTGCCACTCCCCCTGCTTGTGTTCCCTCTCTCACTGTGTCCCTCTCTGTCAAATAAATAAAATTAACTTTATCACATCTATAATAAAGAAAAATGTGAAATGGAAATTTATGGGCTCAATTATGTGCAACATTTATACTAAAATGTTTAAAAACCGAATGGGAAATAATAATATATTCTAGGCACTTTAGTGAATGCTTTTCATTTAACAACCATTTTGTCTATGCTATGACCGGATGAGGTGTATTGTTGTACTATGGCCCTTGTTTTGCAAATAAGGAAATTTGAACCCAAGGTTAAAGAAATATGAGGGGGCAGTCTGTATCTAAACCTTTTCAATGTGATTTGGAAGCTCATACTTTATTCATTTTGCCTAAATACCCTCTCATAAATAATAGCTTTAAACCTTCCCTTTGCCCTCAAATTATCAAGATTTTATCTTGAATATCCTGAATGACCTCTCTTAAAAATAACCAACAAGAAAATTTATTCAAGAATAATTTAAACTTAAAGATAAGGATTCAGTAAGATTGAATATTTATGTAAAATAAATTGTTAAATATCCCAGTTATTTCCTCCCAATTTAAACATACATATGTATGTGTGTGTGTATATATATATATATATATATATACACACACACACACACACACATTATTATATAAACATATATTACATTATACACATGCACACATACATACATAGTAATGAGGATGCTCTCTTCTGTGATATTTTAAATCTCTTTGGAATGTCAGGGTGATCCTCAGGCTGTGTTGTTTTTATTTTAATTTCTGTGCCTGTGCTATAAAATAGCAAACACATGTGGAATGTCCCTGACTCTCCTGTGAATCTTCCATATAAAAGAAGCTTTCAGGAAAGTGTTACTGGGAATACCTTGAATTAAAAGCACAAGAAGGACCTGAGGGAAAATCTCCCACAGGCATTTTACAGTGGCCAGTGCATATGTGGTTATAATTTGAAAAATAAAGCCCACATTTTTATAAGGTCATATAGATGGGCTTGAGGCTTTTGTCATTTATCTCCTGAGAGTTATTAGTGCGTGATTCAATACTTCTGCAGTGTTATAGCCCTGATGTAATATTATGGGTACATTTTTTTTTTCTATGAAGTTGCCATCCATTTAATTTCTGTAAGTCTATCAACATCTTACAAACTTTTTTTTCTTTCAGTGTACCAAGATTCATTGTTTATGCATCACACCCAGTGCTCCATGCAATTCATGCCCTCCTTAATACCACTACCAGGCTTGTTAACAAGATTTTCCTTAACCCCCATCTTTTTTAGTGCTTTTGTATTTGGGGCTTTAATGCTACAACATTCTATTTCAGTTGGTGCCAGAAAGAACTAAATATAAACAGATACAATAATAAATTTCCTCTTCAGCCAACTTCCTATAAAGCAACAGGAGTTGACTCAGAGGAAGATGATTTTGCAGGAATTTTATCAAAATATCTTGAGCCTATCAGACCTTAAGAAAATAAGCATGGTTTTGCAAGGAAATAACTCAGATGATATTATTATCTCATCCCCAGGCCATGAGAATTTGTTCTCTAGAAATATGGAGGAAGGGGATTCTGTTTATGCAGAGGCTTCACAGCACTTGGCTTCTCAAAATTCTCAGATTCAATCCCAAACCTCATCATCATAGATTTGTTTCATTTTTTTTTTTCTTTTTGTGGTTCTTTGTTGACATAAGAGACCACAGAGGCTGCGTTTTCTGTTCCCTTTATAGCCTTCCCATGCCTATGATCAAACCCATGACTTCATTTTCATCCGGGTCTGTTTTTGGGCTTCTGGAGACAGAACTGCAACAGAAAAGCTCTCATCCTGATGGTTTACCTGAAGTTGTGTAGACCAAGTAGTAACTACCTTATCCTTTATGTTAGCCTACCGATGCCACCAACAGAAGGAAGTTGCTTCACAATCCTTATAACTGTGTTGCCCACACACCATTCAAGCTCCACAGTCATTGTAAATCCCAACAAATCAATGTTGTTTGTGGAAAATCAATAAATTTTTTGCACGGAAAATAGGAAAAATGTTCTTTGAAACATAAGGTCAACATGTTTATACACAAGCATTTTAAGAGTTTTCTCTCAAATTACTAACTTATATGTTTTTCCATATAACAAATAATTTTTTCCTGCATAGAGGGATAACCAGCTCTATGGTTTCCAATGTTATTCAGACTATGGTTGCCCTCATAACAACCAAATTTCTCACTTCTCTCCCAAATGAATCCAAATACTGTCCTTATCTGGTCCTGATCATAACCGATGCATCATTTTCAGACATTCTCAGTCTGCCTCAAGTCTTTGTTCATATTGTTCACTCAGATCAGAAAGTCTCTCAGTTGTACCTTTCATAATCTACAGTTGACCCTTGAACAATTTGGGGATTAGGGGCATGTATAACTTTCGAGCCCTGCCCCAAACTTAACTACTAATCATCTACAGTTGACTGGAAGCCTTACCAATAACATGAGCAGTTGATTAACACATATTTTGTATGTTGTGCATGATACATGCGTTATATACTGTATTTTTGTAACAAAATAAACTAGTTAGTAGGAAACTCATAAGGAAGAGAAAATATAGTACTGTACTGTATTTATTGAAAAAATTCCACATGTAACACAACTCACAGTTCAAGCCCATGCTGTTCAAGGGTCAATGGTATTATCATGTGCTACTCAAGCTTGCCTCAGTTATGTGCCCCTTTCTAGCTATTTTAACCATGTTTACCACTGTATATCTCCTTGTAATTGGTTTGCCTGGATTACAAAAATCATCTTATTCCTTTTAGGGGAATATTTTCTTCATTTTATTGAACAAAATCCTCACTGTGGTAGGAGGAAGGAGGAGGAAGTGTATAAATTTACAGCAGCTCTCAGTGTTAAGTCTGTGAAACTGGTTGCCAATGTGGGGGATGGAGGAAGAAGTAGGGCCATTGGGGTATAAAATTGCACACAGAAGTTTGCCACCCACTCTTCGATTAATTTATTCTGTGCTAAAGCAGACTTTAAAAGCTGGCCTTAGGGGTGCCTGGATGGCTCAGTGGGTTAAGCCTCTGCCTTCGGCTCAGGTCATGATCCCGGGGTCCTGAGATCGAGCCCCACATCAGGCTTTCTGCTCAGCGGGGAGCCTGCTTCCCTTCCTCTCTCTCTGCCTACTTGTGATCTCTGTCTGTCAAATAAATAAATAAAATCTTTAAAAAAAAAGTGTTAAAAGCTGGCCTTAGGTGTCTTTGACATTTTCTAGTTTAACCTCTGCTGAGACATTGTTCCCTACTGTTCCTCACAATCTGTTTCAACAGGAAGCATATGATTTATGGCCCATCAGTAATGAAGAGAAGTGAACTCTTAGTTTGTGCTCCAACTCCTCAGGGTATAAAAAGTTATTAACCATGGCATAGGTATTTTTTTGAGACTGGAAAGGAACTAAGCCTTGTTCAGCTCTACATTGGCCAACTTTTCTTTTGGGAAATGTCTCATCACATAGAAAGAGTGAGAGGGAGGTTGGGGTTATATTCTCCCAGGTCATGTACTTTAAATGACACCTGGAAATTAAAAAGAACATTTGTATATATTTCCAACAGTAAAACCAATGAATATACAACTTTTGGGTAGAAAACAAACCAAAGCATTTTTCAAAATAAATGTCAATGATGATTTTATTTCCTTTTAGTTTCAAAAATCAAGAGAGAAAGCTTTTCTTTATAAGGGAAATAGGAAAGTCCCAGAACCAGGACTTACATGGGCTGCTTTCATGGTGAAATTCATTATTCCTCTGTAACAAAATTAAGCATTTATTTTGACTCTATTGAAAACACCAGATGTCACTTTTTACTCAGAGATAATGAAATTTATCTAATGAGATTATCACCTGGTAAGTAAAAATCCAACCAACATATACTAAACAAACATTACTTTCAAATTTAAAAAGCTTATATATACACACACATATATATGTGTGTGTATATATATATATTAAATTTTAATTAAAATAAGTTTATATATATATTAAATTTTAATCTATAGGTATGTTAATTGAATAGGTGTATTTCTCTCTTCAAGTTTTGCAATATTTCATAACTTTCCATTACATTGATACAATTCAATGCCTATCAATATTACCTCTTCTTATTCTGTTATGTTGCCCTGTTGGCAGGAAAACTGATCCTTGTCTCCATTTGATGGAGTCCTCTTTTTCACCAACCCATGTACTACTTCCTCAGCCACTTATCTTCTGTGGACATCTGCTATACCTCTGCTGTCACACCCAAATTCATTGGTGACCTACTAGGGGAGACAAAATCCATCTCCTATGGTAATTACATGTTACAACTATTTACCATGCACTTCTTTGGGAGTCCTGAGATCTTTTTTCTCATAGTCATGGCCTTTGATTGCTACGTTGCCTCTCCACTATGTGATTATCATGGACAGGACAAGGTGCCATCTCCTGGTCTTGGCTGCTTGGGCTGGTGGGGCTCTCCATTCTTTTCAATTACTGTTCACAATCCAATTGCTGTTTTGTGATCCTAATGAAATTGATCACTACTTTTGTGATACCTTCCCTCTGCTGAAAGTTGCCTGCACTGATACCTACATCACTGGGATCCTTGTGGTTGCCAATTCAGGTATGGTCACCTTAGTTACCTTTGTTGTCTTGTTTGTTTCTTATGTCATTATTTTATTCAGTCTAAGACATCACTCAGCTGAGGGAAGATACAAAGCCCTCTCCACCTGTGGGTCTCATATCACTGTGGTCATCTTATCATCAGGCAGATGAGGCTGAGTCTAAACCACCTGTGAATAGTCAGTGAGCAGAGAACAAACGAGATGGGATACACATTAAGAAGGCTCATGATGTGATGAGCACTGAGTGTTATATTCAACTAATGAATCATTGAACATTACATCAAGAACTAATGTTGTTCTATACCATAGCTAATTGAATTTAAATTTTAAAAGAAAACTGGAAAGTACTGTGTGAGGGTAAACCACTGTAAACAACAATATATCTTTCATTACATTGTCAGTTTTATTATGGAGACACAAATAAAATATATATATATATATATATATATATCATCCTCTCTGAAAAACACTAAATGTTGACCAGATGCATTTGTGTGATACACATAAGTGATTGCTTCTAAGTAATCAAATAGAGCGATTACATTTTTTAAGTTCTTGAATAAATTGCATTTTAAATGTAAAAAATAAAAACAAAAAATAAATTAAAAAAGCCTTTGCTATACTTTGCTTCCTTCTTCTGATTTTCCCATATAATTTTTGCTTTTCCTCTCTCCCACATAATGAAGAAGTGTTCTTTATTCCTTTCTTTTCTTGTCTCCCATTTTTCAACAGCCCATTTATCAATAATAAGTTCATTACAATTATGGTATCACAAGTCATTGATTTTATTTATCTACCTAACATGTGCACCAAAGATCTTGACAATTAAAAAAAAAAAAAAGAAAAGAAAAAAGAAAAGAAAGAAAGAAAGGAAGGAAAAAGGACACTATGTCGCCATCTTTTGTGTTCCCTCTACTACTTCATCTTAGAGTTCCTGAACCCAAACCTGATACTACTATAGGCTACAGTTTCCTTCCTTTCCGAAAGCTGGAAGAGCACATTGCAGTCACACTATAGCCTTTTCGCCTTTAGGGAAAAAGAGACATTTATTTTTTCCAGTTAGGCAAATGTAGAAAGTTTATACCCAAGATCATCAAGCACATTACTGTTGATGGTGGATTTGCAACACTTGGACCATGACCTGTCTAGAAATGCCTTTGGGAATATAATTACAGAAAGATTTCACAGACCTATTAATTCCTATCATTACCAATTAAGTTTTATTCTGTTCCTCGGAGTCAAATTGTGTTCAATGATAGGCATAAAATAAATGGATCTTTCCTAGGACTCAAAACTGTGTAAGCATTTGTAGGAATATAAAATCGCTTTTCTTACTTTTTCTTCTGAACTATTATTAAGCAGTTTAACCAACTTTCGACATTCCTGGGCTACTTCCCTGAGGGATGAAGATCCACTTCTTGCATCACTAAGACTTAGTGAATATTAGAAGGCCACTAACCTTATAAGCTGTAGAAACCTTAGGACATGTTGAGATTGTCAAAATATTTGCAGAGAATTCATCTGGATGTGTTTGAATTCTGGGACTGTAACTCTCTGCATTTGACTCCAGGTTTTGGTACTAGACACAAACTGGCAGAGTGAGTATGTGCAGACGGAATGCTTCCTGATGCAGTCCCAAATCTAACCAGACAGCCACTCAGACCTTATGATTAAGTGAATTACCCTTGTCACCTTGGTTTGGGAAGGGTCCCACCACACATGTGCTAGGCTGCTTGTGTGTTCTTTATATGTATTCGATGTAATTTCATTCTAAAGCGTATAACTTCTCTTGCAGTGTATGACAATTTGATTACTATAGAAGTGTTTTACCGTACTTTAGACTTAATGGCACATTATTTATAAATGCAATTCTCCTTTGGGGAGAGGAAAATTGTAGAGTTAGATAATCCATATTTAAGTTGGCACTGAATTTCACTGTGACCACAGATCTTGAATACAGGCCGTCTTCCATATGACTATTATGAAACAGAGTAGTTTAAGCTTGAATATGTACAATAATGAAAACTCTCTTCTATTTCAAAACATCTGCCATCCTAAATAGACTAGTGTCACCTGAGCATCCTACATTCTGTTACACTAAGTGTTTTTACTTTCTGATGTATGGAGATTATGTTACACTAAAGTTTGAAATTGTGGTAGAAACTTCTATTTACATGTAAGAGCTTAGAGGTCGTGGGCTCTTGTTTTTTGGGAGATTTTTGATCACTGCTTCAATCTCATTACTAGATATTGGTCTATTCAGGTTGTCAATGTCTTTCTGTATCAGTTTTGGAAGTTTATAGTTTTCCAGGAATGCATTCATTTCTTCTAGATTGCTTAACTTATTAGCATGTAACTGTAGATAATAATTTCTGATGATTGTTTCTATTTCCTTGGTGTTAGTTGTGATCTCTCCCTTTCCATTCATAATTTTATTAATTTGGGTCCTCTCTCTTTTCTTTGTTTAGCCAGTGGTTTATTGATCTTCTTGATTATTTCACAAAACCAGCTTCTGGTTTCATTGATGTGTTGTACTGTATTTCTAGTTTCTATCTCATTGACCTCTGATCTAATCTTGATTATTCCCCCTCTTGTGTAGGGGGTTGGTTTAATTTATTGTTGATTTTCCAGTTGCTTAAGGTGAGAAGAGACCTGGTGTATTCTAGATTTTTCCATTTTTTTTGAGGGAGGCTTGGATGGCTAATTATTTCCCCCTTAGAACACCTTTGCCATATCCCATAGGTTTTGGACCAAAGTGTCTTCATTCTCATTGGTTTTCATGAATTGTTTTAGTTCTTCTTTGATTTCCTGGTTGATTTAAACATTCTTTTTTTAAATTTTTTTATTTTTTAAATTTATTTTCAGTGTACCAGAATTCATTGTTTATGCACCACACCCAGTGCTCCATGCAATACGTGCCCTCCATAATACCCACTACCGGGTTCACCCAACTTCCCACCTCCCGCCTCTTCAAAACCCTCAGATTATTTTTCAAAGTCCATAGTCTCCATGGCTCATCTCCCCCTCCAATTTCCCTCAACTCCCTTCTCCTCTCCATCTCCCCATGTCCTCCGTGTTATTGATTATGCTCCACAAACATTCTTAAGCAGGGTGGTCTTTAGCTTCCAAGTGTTTGAATTATATTTCAAGAGAATTATATATACATACACGTGTATGTGTGTGTGTGTGTGTATCTTTATATATAATTCTCTTGAATGTATATACACACACATATATATATATATATAATTATATATAAAGCTTCTACTCTTTTATGAACAGCATAATCCAAAAGATACACATAATTTTATTCAATAATGCCAAAAATAAGAAACCATTTGGGTGCCTTTTGTAGAGAAATTATTAGACTAGGGATCAGTGTTAAAAAACATGCTAAAATAACCAATTATCAACGACATTAAAAGAGTTTCTGTAACAGATTTTAAATTGGAGTTTCCCATGATCACATTTGCTAAATCCCTGTTATGAATGTTCTTTCTTATTTCCTTCATTTCCCCATTGATTGTGGGTGTGTGCACGCATGGCAGTCTGTGGTCCTAAAGGAATCACCCAGAAAGGAAAGATTATGAAAGAAAAATGACAGTTTTGAACCACACACATCTCTGGCTATTTCATATTACTTCATGTATTCCTCGTTAAAAATCTGAATTTTGTAATGATATCTTCATTGTAAAAGGAGTAAAATGAAGTTTAGAGAGATGAAGGAATTCACTCAAGGACGGCACTGGTCGGTTTCCTTAAGACGCCTCCATGTATCTCCCTCTTCCTGTGTTGTGCTCTTTTAACCACTGGTTCAGTGGTTGCCTGATGTTTTTTATGTGTCACCTGTGACTTAAGTTTCTACCTAAGAGGGGTTCATACTATCTCTCCCATCAAAATGTTATTTCTATGACAGGAATTCTCTTTTTCCCGTTTACATCTGCTCTCTGCAGCGATCATGTGTAATGACCCCTCAGGTTACAGGGTGAGATGGATAAGTAGCACTATAGTGGATTCAATGCCAATGATCGTCTAGAAACAGGAAGAATCTTGATTTAAGCTATTTACATGTTGGTAAATTGAAGGAAAATTATTTAAAATGTTTTAGGACGAGAAAATTCCAGACAATAATGTTAAATAGTCCATATATCTTTATTTCCATAAATATTCAGGAAGACAGAATGGATGTCCATCCATCATCTTATCTTGCATGTTCTTTTCTACTCAGATGAGGGCTCAGAATAGACTTTTCATATTTTCTTCATGACACTCATCATCATCCCTCTCAGCTCTCTCCCATAAAATTCGTTCAAAATTGAGGGGGAAATCAGGATTCCCTTGTCCCATCATTCACAGTGTATAATTTCCCCATCTTGAAAAAATGTTTAGATCTCTTGTTTTGAGTTTCTTCTTTTTAAAATCAAAGATTTGGATTAGTCAAGTGAATTCTGCTTTTAAATTGTTTGCAGTTTTCTTGTATAACAATTCTTTTAAAACCAAATTGTTTTAGGTCAATAACTGTATCTGAACATTAACGTTATTTCCACCTTATTAACAAAGTTTCAGCATCGCTTGCAATGAGTAGGAATAGGTCAATGAACTCAACCTCCCTAAAGCTTTCCAATAGTCTTTAACTAAGATTAACTGCTGAATACTCTGTAGCTCATCATTATTTTCCATATACTTTTCCACCGTTCTTAATTTTTTTTTATTTTTTATTATTTATTTATTTATTTATTTATTTTGTGATTCTATTTCTGGATTCTTTATTATGTTCTTTTGTACATGGGTTTTCTTATTATGAATGTATATTCCCTTTTTAAATTTATTTTCAGTGTAACAGAATTCATTGTTTATGCACCACACCTAGTGTTCCATGCAATATGCACCCTCCATAATACCCACCACCAGGCTCCCCCGACCTCCCACCCCTCGTCCCTTCAAAACCCTCAGATTGTTTTTCATAGTCCATAGTCTTTCATGGTTCATCTCCCCTTCCAAATTCTCTCAACTCCCTTCTCCTCTCCATCTACCCCATGTCCCCCATGTTATTTCTTGTGCTCCACAAATAAGTGAAATCATATTATAATTGACTCTCTCTGCTTGACTTATTTCACTCAGCATAATCTCTTCCAGTCCCATCCATGTTGCTACAAAAGTTGGGTATTCATCCTTTCTGATGGAAGCATAATATTCCATAGTGTATATGGACCACATCTTCCTTATCCGTTCGTCCTTTGAGGGCGTCTTGGTTCTTTCCACAGTTTGGCTACCGTGGCCATTGCTGCTATAAACATTGGGGTACAGATGGCCCTTCTTTTCACTACGTCTGTATCTTTGGGGTAAATACTCAGTAGTGCAATTGCAGGATCATATGGAAGCTCTATTTTTAGTTTCTTAAGGAATCTCCACATTGTTTTTGAAAGTGGCTGCACCAACTTGCATTCCCACCCAACAGTATAAGAGGGTTCCCCTTTCTCCACATCCTCTCCAACACACGTTGTTTCCTGTCTTGCTAATTTTGCCCATTCTAACTGGTGTAAGGTGATATCTCAATGTGGTTTTAATTTGAATTTCCCTTAATTTTTTCATGTGTGTGATAGCCATTCGTATGTCTTCATTGGAGAAGTGTCTGTTCATGTTTTCTGCCCATTTTTTGACATGATTATCTGTTTTGTCTGTGTTGAGTTTAAGAAGTTCTTTGTAGATCCTGGATATCAACCTTTTGTCTGTACTGCCATTTGCAAATATCTTCTCCCATTCTGTGGGTTGCCTCTTTGTTTTGTTGACTGTTTCCTTTGTTGTGCCAAAGCTTTTGATCTTAAGTCCCAAAGGTTCATTTTCGCTTTTGTTTCCTTTGACTTTGGAGACATATCTTGAAAGAAATTGCTGTGGCTGATATCGAAGAGGTTACTATCTATGTTCTCTAGGATTCTGATAGATTCCGTCTCATGTTGAGATCTTTTATCCATTTCGAGTTTATCTTTGTGTAAGGTGTAAGAGAATGGTTGAGTTTCATTCTTCTACATATAGCTGTCCAATTTTCCCAGCACCATTTATTGAAGACACTGTCTTTTCCACTGTATATTTTTTCTGCTCTGTCGAAGATTATTTGACCATAGAGTTGAGGGTCCATATCTGGGCTTTCCACTCTGTTCCACTGGTCTCTGTGTCAGTTTTTATGCCAGTACCATGCTGTCTTGGTGATCACAGCTTTGCAATAAAGCTTGAAGTCAGGTAACATGATGCCCCCAGTTTTGTTTTCCTTTTTCAACATTTCCTTAGAAATTCGGGGTCTCTTCTGATTCCATACAAATTTTAGGATTATTTCCTCTAGCTCTTTGAAAAATACTGGTGGAATTTTGATCAGAATGACATTGAAAGTATAGATTGCTCTAGGCAGAATAGACATTTTAACAATGTTTATTCTTCTGATCCAAGAGCATGGAATGGTCTTCCATCTTTTTGTGTCTTCTTCGATTTCTTTCATGAGTGTTCTCTAGTTCCTCGAGTACAGATCCTTTACCTCTTTGGTTAGGTTTATTCCCAGGTATCTTATGGTTCTTGGTGCTATAGTAAATGGAATCGATTCTCTAATTTCCCTTTCTGTATTTTCATTGTTAGTGTATAAGAAAGCCACAAAGTACATTGACTTTGTATCCTGCCACATTACTGAATTGCTATATGAGTTCTAGTAGTTTGGGGGTGGAGTCTTTTGGGTTTTCCATATAAAGTATCATGTCATCTGTGAAGAGAGAGAGTTTTACTTCTTCATTGCCAATTTGGATACCTTTTATTTCTCTTTGTTGTCTGATTGCTGTTGCTAGGACTTCTAATACTATGTTGAATAAGAGTGGTGAGAGTGGGCATCCTTGTCATGTTCCTGATCTCAATGGGAAGGCTGTGAGCTTTTTCCCATTGAGGATGATATTTGTTGTGGGTTTTCATAGATAGATTTTATGAAGTTGAGGAATATTCCCTCTATCCCTATACTTTGAAGTGTTAAAATCAGGAACAGATGCTGGATTTTGTCAAATGCTTTTTCTGCATCAATTGAGAGGACCATGTGGTTCTTCTCTCTTCTTTTATTGATTTGTCCTATCACATTGATTGATTTATGAATGCTGAACCATCCTTGTAACCCAGAGATGAATCCCACCTGGTCATGGTGGATAATCTTTTTAATGTGCTGTTGGATCCTGTTTGCTAGGATCTTGTTGAGAATCTTAGCATCCATATTCATCAGAGATATTGTTCTGAAATTCTCCTTTTTGGTGTGATCTTTGCCTGTTTGGAGATCGGGGTAATGAAGGCTTCATAAAAAGAGTCTGGAAGTTTTCCTTCTGTTCCAATTTTTTGAAACAGCTTCAGGAGAATAGGTGTTATTTCTTCTTTGAAAGTTTGGTAGAATTCCCCAGGGTATCCGTCAGGTCCTGGACTCTTGTTTTTTGGGAGGTTTTTGATCACTGCTTCAATCTCGTTACTAGAAATCAGTCTATTCAGGTTGTCAATTTCTTCCTGGTTCAATTTTGGGAGTTTATCGTTTTCCAGGAATGCATCCATTTCATCTAGGTTGCTTAACTTATTGGCATATAACTGTTGATAATAACTTCTGATGATTGTTTCTATTTCCTTGGTGTTAGTTGTGATCTCTCCTTTTTCATTCATATTTATTAATTTGAGTCTTCTTTCTTTTTTTTTTTTTGGATTAGTCTGGCCAATGGTTTATCGATCTTATTGATTCTTTCAAAAAATCAGCTTCTAGTTTCATTGATACGTTCTACTGTATTTCTAGTTTCTACTTCATTGATCTCTGCTCTAATCTTGATTATTTACCTTCTTGTGTGTGGAGTTGGTTTGATTTGTTGTTGATTCTCCAGTTCTTTAAGGTGTAGAGACAGCTGGTGTATTCTGGATTTTTCAATTTTTTTGAGGGAGGCTTGGATGGCTATGAATTTCCCCCTTAGGACCGCCTTTGCTGTATCCCATAGGTTTTGGAGTGAAGTGTCTTCATTCTCATTGGTTTCCATGAATTGTTTAAGGTCTTCTTTGATCTCCTGGTTGATCCAAGCATTCTTAAGTAAGGTGATCTTTAGCTTCCAAGTGTTTGAGTTCCTTCCAAACTTTTCCTTGTGATTGAGCTCCAGTTTCAAAGCATTGTGGTCTGAGAATATGCAGGGAATAATCTCAGTCTTTTGGTATCGGTTGAGCCCTGATTTGTGGCCCAGTATGTCGTCTATTCTGGAGAAGGTTCCATGTGCACTTGAGAAGAATGAATTTTCTGTTGTTTTAGGGTGGAATGTTCTGTATATATCTATAAGGTCCATCTGGTCCAATGTGTCATTCAATTCTCTTGTCCCTTTATTGATTTTCTGCTTGGGTGATCTGTCTATTACTGAGAGAGGCATGTTAAGATCTCCTATGAATAATGTATTCATATCAATATGACTCTTTATCTTGATTAACAATTTTCTTATGTAATTGGCTGCTCCCATACTGGGGACATAAATATTTATAATTGTTAGATCTTCCTGGTGGATAGACCCTTTAAGAATTATGTAGTGTCCTTCTGTATCTCTGACTACAGTCTTTAGTTTAAAATCTGACTTATGTGATATGAGAATCGCTACCCCAGCCTTCTTTTGAGGCTCATTGGCATGAAAGATTCTTCTCCATCCCTTCACTTTCAGTCTGGGTGTATACATAGGTTCGAAATGGGTCTCTTGTAGACAACATATGGATGATTCCTGTCATTTTATCCAGTCTGCAACCCTGTGTCACTTTATGCACGCATTTAGGCCATTCACGTTGAGAGTGATTATTGATAGATACGTTTTTATTGACATCGTGTTACCTGTGAAGTCTTTGTTTCTATAGATTTTCCCCATATGTTTCTGTTCAATGATATTCTTAGGATTTTTCTTCTTTTATCGAAACCCCCCTTAATATTTCCTGCAGTGTTGGCTGGGTGCTTGCAAACTCTTTTAAACCTTGCCAGTCTTGGAAGCTCCTTATCTCTCTATCCATTTTGAATGTCAGTCTTGCTGGATAAAGTATTCTTGGTTGCATGTTCTTCTCATTTAGTGCCCCAAATACATATTTCCAGCCCTTTCTTGCCAGCCAGGTTTCTGTGGACAGGTCTGATGTTATTCTAATGGACTTTCCTCTGTACATAAGGTATTTTTTTGCCCTAGCTGCTTTCAAGAGCTCCTGTCTACTATTATGATTCATCATTTTCACTATCAGTTTCCTTGATATGATCTTTCTAGATATGATGATCTTGGGGGGAGACCACTCTGCCTCTAGTACAAGAACGTGGGTTCCATTTGTGAGATTGGGAAATTTTTCATGGAGAATTTGTTCAACTATATCTTCTAGTCTTCTTTCTTTCTCCTCCCCCCTCAGGGATTCCAAGAATTCTGACATTGGAATGTTTCATGGTGTCATTCATTTCCATAATTCTGTTTTCGTGGCTCCTTAGCTGTTTGTTCCAGGCTTCCTCCTGACCCTTTTTCTCTATCTGTCTGTCCTCCAAATCACTAATTCTATCTTCTGCCTCAGTTACCTTAGTTTTTAGAGAATATAGATTAGATTGGAACTCATTGAGAACATTGTGAACATCATCCCTGGTGACTTTCACTTCTGCCTTAATGAGGTCCATTTTGTCATCCATGGCTTTCTCCAACCTAGCTATTGTCTGGATAATTATTAACCTGAATTCCCTTTCCGACATACTGTCTAAGTCCATATTCAATAGCTCTGTTGCAGAAAGCCCAGTCTCTGAATTTCTTTTCAGTTGGGCATTCCTCCTGTAAGGTTCTATTTAGCCAGAGCAACTCCATCTTGGGTAAATAGCCATTTTGTTGTTTGTGCAGTAAACTTAAACTGACTCTCCCCCACCCCCCTCTAGAGAAACTTACTTTGAAACAAGTCCGGGAAACCAGTAAAATGTAGTCAGCTAGTTCCTGATAACAGAGCCCAGAATACAAGGACGAGTCAGGGCATATTTAGACATCTAATCAGTACAAAATACTGTTTGTAATAGTATGAAGGTCTTGCCCAAAGCAAAATGATTCCATCTTGGGAAGGATGATGATCTTATTATTCACACTAAATATGTTAACTGACTAAGCCTTCCCAGAAAGTACTGTTTGTAACAGTTCCTGGTATGGGGTAATCTTGAATAACACGTCACTAGACTGGATGGAACTAGCCAATCAGAATAGACACACAATCTTGGTGGGTTGAGATACCAAGATATGGGTTACAGTTTCACCCAATAAAAGGTAGCCTGTAAGATTGGGAGGGGTCACTCTCTTCAGAGAGGACTCTGACCAGTCAGTCAGTCAATTCTTGAGCCTGTAAGCTGGGGGTGGTCGCTCTCTTCGGAGACGGCCCTGGCCGGTCAGTCTGACTTCTAATGCGTGGCATAGAATAGAGCTTTGCATAACTTTAACTTTGTTTCAGTCTCATTCCCCTGGCCGATCAATCTGATTTCTAATACTTATCACAAAATAAAGCTTTAAATAACTTTTGCTTTGTCTCAGTCTCATTTCATTTAATATGGACCTAACACTCCTCTTGTCATTTTGGGGAGAGATGGCTGAACGGATGTGCAGCTGAATGTATTGACCATGGTTCAGGCAAGGTGCACCCTGGAATGTTTCAGAGAAATCAAGAGGCCCCACCCAAAAGAAAGAGAAAAGAAAAAAAAAAAAAAGAGAGAGAGAGAGAGAGGAAAAAAAAAAAAAAAAAAAGAAAGAAAGAAAGATAAAATAAAAGAGAAGGCCCAGCCCAAATAGGCCCCAGGGAAGACTTATGAAGTATACAAACAAAAACAGACAAACAAAAAGATGGACAAAAGTAGATGAGAAGAGAAATAAAATAAATAAAAACAAACAAAAATAACCTCGTCAAAAAGAAAACAGACAAACAAAAAGACCAACAAATTAGATGACAAGAGAAAGTAAATAAATAAATAAGTAAATAAGTAAATAATAATAAAAAAAGAACCTCGTCAAAAAGAACCCCAAGGATAAGATTTATATACTACCGGGACAAAAACCAATACACAGAAACACTGACAGAAGAAAAAAGATGGGAGAGTGGTTATAAATTCTCAGTGTGGGCGAAGAAGGTTATTTTGATTCTTCCTGGATGTTATCCTGATATCTTTGTTAAAGGACTTAACTTTCCTAAGATAAAGGGGTTTAAAAACTGGTTTACCTATAGGGGTAGCATTGATTGAGGAAAGGGGATTATTACTTTGAAACTTAACTCTATATGAATAAACTAAACTAAACTAAACTAAAATATAAAAATTTGAAAAATAGAAAAGCAAAGAAAAAACACAGTTATATGTATCATAAAGTTCAGGTTAAAAGGTTATTATGGAATTTGATGTACTGGACATCTCACTGTGATGGTAAGTAGGTTAAAAAGTTATATATATTAAAAAAAAAAAAAAAAGGATCCAGAATAGTGGGAACGAATTAAAAATAAAAGTTGTATCTATGAAGTATTGGTGGTTGTCCTCTTTTCTTTTCTTCTTTTTTTTTTTTTTTCTTTGTCTGGCTTACTGGGGGAGGGGCCTGCTGCATGGGTTTTCAGGCAGTCTTGCTAGAGTTAAGTACTCCTATCCCCATTAAGGAGGTGGGCTCTGAGGAAACCAGTTTTTCAGGCTTTTGTTTTCTGGAGTTTTTTTTTGTTGTTGTTGTTTTTGTTATTTCTTGCCTTGGCAGCTTTTGATGGTTTTTGGAGGTTTAGAGGAAAGCAAACTGCCCCCCTGACCTCCCTCTCAGAGAGAAGCCTCAGTCTGTTCCCCTCTGGGTGCTCCAGAGCACATAAATTCCCCCTCAGCCACTGGCAGAGCACATTCCCAGTCATGGTCTCTGGGGTCACAGGAACTCCCACTTGTATGGAAAACCACATAACCGTGGCTGTCTGGGCAGCTCCAGACTGCCAGAGAGGTCCAAACAGCGATAGCACACTGAGATTTTCCCGCTGGCCTGGGCTGGGAGTGCTCAGACTCTCCGGGACCGAGAGCGCTGGGCTGGCGCCTGCATGCACCTTTCTCAGAGGAGGGTGTGGGGCAGGACTCAGACTCTGGTAGCACGGCACGCGCATGGAGAGTGCAAAAGGCTGTGGTTCTGCAGGCTGGTGAGGCTCCCTCACCCTCATAGGAGCCGCCACCCAGACATTCTCAGGTGTGCTGGCGGCTCAGGGGCCAACACCAGGTTTCTTCACCATAATCTCTCTGGCTCAGCACCAGCAGTGGCTGTCCTGGGTCAGGGGACTTAAGCCCCTGTCCCTAACCACCCCAATTCCCACAGTTCCCCCCGACGATCCTTTGCTCTTTTTGAGTGCTTTCAACCAGACTCCAAGTTAATGCTGGTCCCCAATCACAGGGCACTCCCATAATGGGATATTAGTTTTCAATGGGTTGCTTCTGGTGGCTCCCAGAAGCGACCCATTGTTTTGTTTTGTTTATCTTCTGATATCAGTCTGATGTTCCCACTCTACTTTACCTGCTCACTGGCATCTTCTGCCCCCGCAGAGATGCAGAAGTGTATAATTCTAATCTCAGACTGATTTCATGGGTGATCAGAGTTCTTTGGTAGGTAACCAGCTCATGTTAGGGTACAGGTTGAAATGGTGCTTCCTCCTACTACCCCACCATCTTGTCTCTCCTTGTGATGATGTATTTTAAATTAGGAATAAATCCCAGTAGACATGGCTAGGATTTCTTAAACTACACATTTACAATCTTAAATATTTCTTAAATATTCTATGTTTAAACTCACATGCAGAGCAAAACATCCTATGAAATTCTTCTATGTACTTACCTGACTGATAATTTGAAGATAGTAGACGTTGTGGGGCACCTGGGTGGTTCATTTGGTAGTGTCCACCTTAGTCTCAGGTCCTGTTCCTGGGATCCTGGGATCAAGCCCCAAGTCAGGCACCATGCTCAGCAGGCAGTCTGCTTCCCCTTCTCCCTTTAGCCCTCCTCCTGCTGGTGTTCTCTTTCCATCTCTCTCAAATGAATGAAAGAAAAAAAAAATCTTTAAAAAAATTAGAGTAGGCTGGAAAATGAATCCTAGAAAGAACATCTGGCAAGAAGATAAATAATTTTAGTTTGGAACATTTTTTGTGGGCTTATTATATAATATGTTCATATATTTTCTCTCAAAATATTGTGGATCATGAGAAAAAATCAAAGATAATAAAAGGTTGTTCTTTTGTTGCATAACATTCTTTCCAGTGGTTATTCCTTCTGACTTGTCCTTGAGAACCTCAAGGACCCCCCCACACACAAAGATTCAATCACACACACACAAAGGTACACATATACATATTAGTTCTTTATACTTAAAAATAATCCAAATACTTTTTGGAAATATAGTTACATTAAACTAGAGCAAACAGACCTATGAATAAATAACCAGTAGGAGGAAATTCTATGGAATGGGCAGAATTCTCCCCCTGGCATTTCAGTTTTTCATCGCTCAAAAAAAAGTATTAGTTATATATATAAAAAGTTCTAAGAGTCGAAACATCCAAACAGGATCCTGGCATCCACAGACAGACACTACTTCCTCTATGTTTTTTCTTGGATTTTGCCTTCGTACTGGGGCAGGAATACTGAAGTCCATCAAACTCTGGAAGCAATCCAATCATTCCTCTGAGAAAACACAAGTGTTTGGGCAGAGAGAAATGTCCAGACAAATGGGAACCCAAACACAAAGCTGAAATTGGATTAAATTTTTTCAGGTTTTTCTAGGAATTATTTTTCATGCATCTCCTCTTCATGTTACGTACTAAGATGATTTGCCATTTCCTTTTTTTTTTTTTTTTTAAATTTACTTATTGACAGACAGAGATCACAAGTAGGCAAAGAGAGAGGAAGGAAGCAGGCTCCCCACTGAGCCAAGAGCCCCATGTAGGGCTCGATCCCAGGAACCTGAAATCATGACCTGAGCCGAAGGCAGAGGCTTTAACCCACTGAGGCACCCAAGTGACCCTAAAATAATTAATTTTAACAACTCCATTGCTATACAGAATGTTTCCTCATGTGGTCTAGCCACAAAACCTGAAATTTCTAATACAAAATTATTAAAATTTTATTTTTCCATCACAATTCACAGCTTATATAACATTGTCTTAACTATGCATATAACTGATTTTGTGCCTGTAAACTTGTTCTTACCATCTCAAAGTCTACAAAATTAACAATGTTTTATACTTATTTTTGTATGATTAAATTAATATTTCTCTCTAGTTATTATTAAACTCTTAAGTCCCAATTTCTGTCACTCATAAACGTGATATCAGTTAAGTAAGTACACTTTGAAATGGTTTCCTCCCTCTCCTATGTAGGTCTAGCTGGCCCTTTGTTTTGCTAAAAAGATGTTGAGCCCTGATGTTTCACACCAAGTATTTCTCATGGCCTGTTTCATCTCTGTATTTCTCAGTGTATAGATTAAGAGATTGGATAGGAGCAATGATGGTGTGAAACAGAGCAAATATTTTATCTTCAGAGAAAGTGGTTGGAGGTCGAAGGTAGGCAAAAATTGAAGGCCCAAAAAATAAAGCTATCACAGTGATATGAGACCCACAGGTAGAGAGGGCTTTGCGTCTTCCTTCAGCTGAGTGATGTCTTAAACTGAATAATATAATAATATAAGAAAAAAACAAAACCGCAAATGTCACTAAGGTAACCAGTCCTGAATTGACAACCATAAGGACACCAGTGATGTAGGTATCAGTACAGGCCACCTTTAGCAAAGGAAAAATATCACAAAAATAGTGATCAATCTCATTAGGGCCACAGAAGGGCAACCTGATTACCATAAGAAATTGAGGAAAGGAGTGGACAGCCCCACCAGCCCATGCAGCCAAGACTAGGAGATGGCACCTTGTCCTGTTCATGATAAACAGGTAGTGGAGAGGTTTGCAGATGGCAACGTAGCGATCAAAGGCCATGACTGTAAGGATTAAAACTTCAGTCGTTCCAAAGAAGTGCATTGTAAAGACCTGCAACATGCAGCTACCATAGGAGATGGTTTTTCTTTCCACTAGCAGGTCAGCAATGAATTTAGGTGTAATGCTAGAGGTATAGCAGATGTCCATAGAGGATAAGTGGCTGAAGAAGGAGTACATGGGTTGGTGCAAAAGAGGGCTGCATTGAATGGAGACAAGGATCAGAAGGTTTCCTGCCAACAGGGCAACATAACAGAATAAGAAGAGCGCAAAGCAAAATATTTGCATGTCCTGGTCATACGAAAGTCCCAAGAGAATGAATTCTGAGACATTCCTCTGGCTCTCCATGTGTTTCAGACCGGCATAGATTATAAACTGATGGGTTAAATATCTGAAAAGAAAAAAAATAGGAATCTGCATAAAAAATAGCAGCATGACAACAATACTATAAAATTTACCAAAAAGCAAATTGATATAATTGAGTACATATTATTTATTCCTGATACCTAGATTTATGCTTCTTTTTTATTTCTTTTATTTTAGAAATCTATTGTAAATAATTCTATAACAGGAAAAATGATGTCATTTTTTTTTCTAAGATTTTATTTATTTGTTTTTTTGAGAGAGAGAGAGAGTGAGTGCACAAGCAGGGGCAGGAGTAGAGGGAGAGGGAGAAGCAGGTTCCCCACCAAACAGGGGAGCCCGATGTGGGACTTGATCCCAGGACGGTGGGATCATGACCTGAGCTGAAGGCAGATGCTTAACGACTGAGCCACCCAGGTGTCCCAATGATGTCATTTTCAACAGTACCATCCATGATGATGGAATAATCAAATGTTAGGTTGATGTTAAAGAAATAATTTTATTATTATTAGTTGTATTAATTACATAAGAAAAGGACTATAATTTACATGATTTGAAAATTTTGCACACTTTAAAATGCACATGTTTATCCATAGGTGAAACTCTTTTTCTTTCAGGATGATCTGGGCAAATTCTGTTTTATTTGGGAGTTTATCCTCAGGAATGAAAATTTATTAAAAATATATCAGTTTGTGGAGTGCCAGGGTGCCTCAGTTGGTTAAATGTCCAACTCTTGATGTTGGCTCAGGTCACAATCTCAGGGTCATGAGATAGAGCCCTGTATTAGGCTCTGTGCCGGCTGTGGAGCTGCTTGAGATTCTCTCCCTCTCCCTCTGCCTCTAACCCCACCTCTCTCTCTCTAAAAAAAATTAATAGAAATAAAGAATTATCTTCCTTGCCCTGTGGACAAACACTATCAATTTCACATTTCAAACTAAAATATTATCAGGCACTTTAAAAGCAAATAATGTTGGAAACAGTGTAGCAAATAATCTGTCAATGGATTCAATTTGTAAAAAATTAAAGAGCCAATTTTTTTCATTTCTCCTATTTACATTTTACAAGCTAAACAAAAATTGTTTTAAATTAATCTAAATTTGTGATGGCAAGTGAAAAATGAAAGATAAAAATAAATCTCCCAAGTATATTTACACTGTTTATATTTCATGACTTTTCCTTTGAACTTCAGTATTTTATACATGATCTAGTGAATAAAATTCAACAAAAGAAGATGATACAGAATGTAGCTCCAAGAGAGATTTGTTTCAACACTCAGTGACTAGACGTTGAATGGATCAAAGATTCACAAATCTGCATATTTCACAGAATCTTGAGACTTTATTTATATACAGAGATAGAGTGTAAGATAGGCGGAATATACTCTGGGAGCTGTTTTAGCCAACACCAAGGAATTAAATGTCACTCAATGAAATGCAGACACTACAGCACAGTTTTCACCTTTATGTAACCTGATGTAACTACCATTTCTGGTCACCCTGGGTGAATATTTTAAAAACACAGAATGCTACTAAAGCAAAGTTATTTAGAAGTTATCAAATCCACCAAAAACTCAAAACCTATGACTTTAACATCATTTTAGAGGTAACTGGTGTAACATTTTTGAACAGTATATATTATAAGAAACTCATTCTGTTTTAATTTATCATTCAACTCTAATTTCTTCAAGAAGGAAAAAAGTCCATCTGTTTCTACTATGACTTTGGTACCAGTATCAGACTTCCTCGCCTCTCTCTTGTTTTTAACAAAGCAAACATAATTATCAGTTCACAGTGTTCAACAGCGAATGCTACTTAAATAGAGGTTAATACTTTTATGATTCATTGATCAATTTTCTCCTTACCTTATTGCAGCCAGTGCTGATTCCTAATTTAGGAGATGGCATACCGTTTACAGAGAGATGTGTTTGCCTAAAGCAAATTGACTCAAAGTTAATTGTTAGATAAACAACTTAGAGTGGACATCACCTATATATCCAAACCCTGGGTTTCCAATAAAAGAGATGGAGATCAAGATAATCTAGGTGGTTCAGCATCAATATGTAATATCATGTGGAGGACAGATATCTTGATTCCCACTCAGTCCAGAGCTTCAGCCCATGCTTGTGGGCAGTATGAGATGATAGGGTGACCTGCAGACAAGCAGTGAGAAAATGTATTTTGAATTCTCATCTCATTTATTTAAAAAAAAAGTGTATGAGATGCCAGATTACCGATCACCTAATCTACGTTTATGACTACTTTGAGGGATATATTTTGCAGTTAATATAAATATGTGGTCCAGCATTCTTGATTCCAAATCATTTTGAAATAATTTTTCATCAGTTATAGCAATGTGCCATCCTTCTGGTAGGATTCTGACTCATTTTCTAGATTATCACTGATGATTCACCCATAATAGCTCTTAAACTCTCATCCTGATATCTGAGGGGAAATGCTATTATAATTACTGGTGTTAGCTGAAGTAAAAGGGATATGTGAATGCAGTCCGTGACAGATTTATTAGGATTGAAACATGTAATATATCCTTGGCCATATTTTCTCAGTTTGTCAAGTAATTGAAATTGTAAGTGATGAAAGGAAGACATTTATGCATTCTCTGGTTGGGATCATGGAACAAGAATGATATAGAAACATGGAGAAGTATAATAACTGAACGGGGAACTGTTTTGCTTCCAGTTGTTTTTTTGATAGCAATAATGATCTAAATATAAAAGGAAAACAATTCACCTAAATACTTCCAGTGGTCAGAGGTTTGATATTAAGTAAAATGTGTCCTCATATATGCTTTATTCCCCTTTAATTATGGTTATTTAAAATAGATGAATAGTGTTTAAAATCTGAATAATCTGGCCAATGTTCAATGAGAAGTCAGTTACCCAGGTTAAGCAAAGACAATACCCAGTTTTCACATTAACGTTGTTTAACGCCTTCCTTTCCTATACACCAATAATATTTAAAAAGAACTCAGTAAACAAAATTAACTTTCTCCCTTTCCATACCATTTATGAATGTTGAGATTATTGTTAACTGCTTAAAACTTCATAGTCCACATTTATAGAATCCATAAATTATTATATAATTCAGACTATAATGAAGAATACCAAAGCTAATGTGGAATGCCCCAGTTTTGTACATAGTTCAAAGCCACATATTAGCTTCCTTTTACTTTTTCAAGTCAGCAGTCTCTGAGATTGCCATGTACACACCTGTAACCAACCCAACAAGGAAAAAAAAAACTAAACAAAACAAAAAAAACAAAACGTCACAATATATATTAATGAGGTTGACCATGATAAATTGCAGTTTGGAGCAATCTGGTAGTAAAAAGAATAAAAATTAATCTAAAAATTGTTTGTCATTGGGGACTTAATACTAATCACTGGCCTGTAATTTCCCTGCACTATAAAATACAATCAAACTATTATTTTATTTCTTTGGTTGCATTGCATAAAAATTCTGCATTGTGTATTGATTGTGCTATTTAGATAATAAGAATAATTGCTCTTAAAGTTAAGGTAGAGTTTCGACCATCAGTTCAGATTTTCTCTTAACGATATCAGAATATGGCCCATGATAGTTCCAATAATTCAATCAGATAAATCTAGTCCATTTTAGAATGACAGTTTTTTGAAAGGTAGACAATTACTCATCATTGGGACATGCAATCATAAATTGGGCTATTCCTTCATAAGAATATAATGGAAAATAAAAAAGCACCAAAAAGAGACTCAATAAATTTCACCGAAACTTAAAAATTCATTAAGTTCAACTCAACCGTTTTTGTTCTCAAGAGGAATTCCACTCATGAATAATGCACAATAAGACTATAGTTAGTAAAATTATTTTGTAGTAATCACGTTATCTTATGCTGCTAGAGAAAATATGGTTTAAGGATGGAATTAAGTGGAATAAATTTAAATAGCATATAACCACCCCAAAGCACAGTTGGTGGAGCATTCTCCAATGCAAGTGGCATGGTTAATTCATGGATCATTAGATCTCAGTGTCTGTAAGATTGGCTTTAGGTGAAATCAGGAGAGCACCCTCCTGAGGTACTCACTCTGCTGATTCTTTTCAGTATCTAAAGATAAAATAAAATGCAGACATTTACAAACCAATTATTCAAGCATATTTAGGTTAATTCTCTAAAATTATTTTGAGAATCTCAACATGTCTTAGAACACTTTATATATTTGCAAGGGGAGTAGAACTTAATATCCATTGAACCATCAGGGATGTAATAAGTGGATTTTAAGAAAGAGAGAAAGAAAGAAAGAAAGAAAGAAAGAAAGAAAGAAAGAGAGAAAGAAAGAAAGAGAGAAAGAAAGAAAAAGAAGGAAGGAAGGAAAAATATTAAGTATTTTGAAATTCTTGCAAAAACAAATATACACTTTAATACATTTAGGTATTTTATACCAATTGCCGAAGGAAAATTGATTCAGAAGAGCAGAATATAACATACGACAACACAAGAATTAATAGGTCTTTGAAACTAAGAAATTATATTCCCAGAGGCATTTCTGAACAGATCTTCACTGAAGGCCTCTGTGTTGCTCTCCATGGTATTGACTCAGGGGCCTGTGGGCAATTTCTGGATATAACTTTACTTCTCATCTTTTTTTTTTTTTAAAGATTTTTATTTATTTATTTGACAGACAGAGATCAGAAGTAGGCAGAGAGGCAGGCAGAGAGAGAGGAAGGGAAGCAGGCTTCCCGCTGAGCAGAGAGCCCAATGTGGGGCTCGATCCCAGGACCCTGGGATCACGACCTGAGCCGAAGGCAGAGGCTTTAACCCACTGAGCCACCCAGGTGCCCCAACTTTACTTCTCATCTTTGTGTTGGCTTGTGTCAAGCACTTTCTCAGGCGGCTCCATAATGTTCTACTCAGAGCAATTCCGAAATTCTGCCTGACTTGCACTCATCTTGCTTTCTGAATTTAAATAATACAGCATGGAATAGCATTAGGGTAGTGCTGGTTAAGATAGCATTCACTGAAAACAAAAACATACATTTACTTGGGCAATTAAAATGACTAACTGAGAGATACAGATTCAGGTAGAAACCTAAATTGTGTTTCCAGGAAATCAAAGAGAAACAGAGTTATACAGGTGAAAGGCTATGAGTGTAATTCTCATTCAGGTCCTCTATGTAAAACAGAAATTGGAATTAGGGTTACTTGGATTGGTTGGGGTAATATGCAAATGAGAGTCTGGAGCTCCTTTAGAAGTAAAAGATGCAATCATTCAGGTGTCATGGCAAGGAGGATGTTAAGTCCAGGATGGGGCTTGCAACTTTCTGAAAGTTTCAGAAATCTTCATGGGTTCTCTAATGGGGCCATGCATAAATTCTTTCTCAGTTATGAACTCCTGATCCTATTAAAAACAAAAACAAAAACGAAAACAAAACTCTCTTAAGTAGGCTTGCTTGCTTCGTTTTGGAAATTCCTTTTATATTAGCCTCAGAAAACTCTGAAATGGAGAAAGACAAAAAGAAACAAACACATGCAATACAGTTTAATATGTATAACTATCTAGAGTAACCTTCATGGGTAGAGTAGATAGATCAATAAAATAGTGACCCACCATCAAGACTGAAACCAGAGTTATTTATTGCTAGGGACTAACAGTGATGAAATAGATGGGTGAGGAATGGAGGACAGAAGAAAAGGAAAGATAAAAGAATAAATAATCCATTCTTGATATACATACTAGGGTAAAAAATGTTATATCATTAAGTGAGAATATAATAAAATATGAGGAGAAATCAGTATTCAATGCCCAGCAATTCTGTTTACCATTTGTCCTGGGCCAATGTAAGTTCATTTGTATGGGTTATTTGGTTCAGCCAGAAATGTACACATTGATGTTCAGGGAACAGATGTTCCATCATACACAAATCGGTATATAAAAAATTTCCTAGGGACACCTGGGTGGTTCAGTGGGTTTGGTCTCTGCCTTCAGCTCAGGTCATGATCTCAGGGTCCTGGGATCAAGCACCATGTAGGGCTCCCTGCTCAGTGGAGAACCTACTTTCCCTTCTCTCTCTGCCTGCCTCTCTGCCTACTTGTGATCTCTCTGTTAAATAAATAAATATAATCTTTTAAAAAAATTTCTTTATACAGTTAAACTTAAGGAGATTAAATATTATAGAATCTTATCAGATACAGAATAATAATAATAATAATAATAATAATAATCAATTTATCAAGACATTATTTTGTGTTTTAAGTTTATTGTATCATTGCATCTCCCAATAGTGCATCCTGTGAGTTAAGTAATGTTAGTTCTCTGGTTCCAATAAGAATACAGTCCTCTAGAAGTTAAAAAGATTTGCCCAAAGAGCTACTAAATAAGAATAAGGAAAAGAACTGTGTGCCTTCTATGGGTGAAAGGAGCTGGTTTTTATATATTTACTACTTGCCTCCTTCTTGGAAAGTGTAGTAACCCTGAGGAAATAAGAGATTCTACTATTTCAGAATGATGGACATCAGAACTCTGTGTTTTACTGGTTGTCCATTTCTACATAATGCGTGTTTTTGACCGAGCTTCACTCAGACCTTGTGTCAATACACAGGAGATAGTTGGTCATAAGTCTACCAATAACACACACAAACATATCAGGATATGCCTGAGAGATGTGTACAAGTACCTTACTTATCACCTCAATCCCTGTATTTCTCTCAGTTCATATTAACTCACTCTTCTGAGAATTGATTTTGTTATATTTTTCTTCTTTTCTAATTCTCTTCTAAAACCATTTGTTTTATGGGTTGTATGAACTTATTTACAAAACTGAGATTTCAGGTATTTTTGAAGATATTAGGTATTGTTCTATAGGCTGGAAAGTGAATTCTAGAGAGAACAACTTACAAGTGGATCACTTATTCAGGTTCAATATATTTTTGGTGGACCTACTTTAGAATATTTTTATTTTTTTTTGGCCAAAAAATATTTTACAGATTCTTGAGAAAAGAAAACAAATCAGAAAAGATTTTTGTTTTGTTGTATAGCATTCTTTTTGATGGGAAGAATATTTCCTTTGACCCATCCTGAAAACCCTCAAAACCCAACATACCACACACATAGAGACAAAAATGATGACACCTACAAGGAACAAGTATTATGATTCTATACTTTTAAAAATAATCCAAATATATTTTTTTGGAAAATTAATAGGTTAAACCAGGTCAAACCAAACTATACTAGACAGACTTAATTTCTTATGAAATAGGCAGAATGTTTTCCCTTGATATTCCATAGGTTTTCATAGACCCATGAAGGGAAAAAAAAAAAAAAAGTAATTAGCTAGATTTGTGAAAAGTTTTAAGATCAGAAATGCAAAAAGAAACTTTTCCTAACATGAAAGACAAGCATTATCTCATTTATGGTTTTACCTAGACTCCTTCTTGGCTGTGGAGTAGAAGTAATTTAATTGAGAAAACTGTGTGTGGAAACAATACAGTCATCCTGCTGAGAAGAGGCAAGTGCTTTGGCAGAGAGAAATGTCTACCCAAGTGGGAACCAAAACACAGAGCTGACTGGGTTATCTGATTCAAAATACAAGGGGTAAAAGAAAATTAAAATAGTAGCACCTCTAAATGCAGAAAATAATTAAAAAGACACACTAGGTGGCTGAGAGTCTGCCACTTTTCATTCGTTCCCTGATAGCTACATGAAATGTAGGTTGAATTTTTAACCTTTCTGACATTTCATATTTTATTACTAATTCATGATAATTCTTAGTGTAAGGGGAAGTTCTGGATATGTGAGAACAAACTATAAAGTCAATAAAAAGAGAAGATAGATTATTTGACTTTAATTCATTAATTGTTTATTTCTTAATTTGTGTGGGTTCATTGCTAAAAAATGGATAAAAGAAAATAAAGATATAGTGCATCTTTGACTGAGTTGACTCAAACCAGGAAAACAGAAGAAAAAATACTACTATGGGGCAGAGGATTATTTTAAAAAGAGTAAATGTACAGTTTTATAACAACAAAAGAACAGAGAAAAATCAGAAATACTTCTGGTCTATCCATGAATTGGCAAAACTTCTGGAAAAAGAAAATGTCAGGAGTGTGACTTAGATTTAAGACATGAACACTAACGCATAGTGGGGGCAGCATTTTAAGCAGGAAAGATAGAAGAAACAGTCATAGAGCTGACAGACTTTAGAGTATGTTTGAAGAATGTGGACTTTTGAGTAGTTGGTTGAAAGCATCCTAGCAAAGGGAAAAAAAAAATGAAGAAAGGTAAGGGAAGAGGAAAGATATATAACGTGTTTCCAGTAGCCATATGTCCTAGCAAAATCTTCACATGTGTTAGCCAAAGTACTGCTACAACTTTATAAAGTACAATATTATGCACTTCATAGATATGTGAAAAATGAGAACGCATATATAATTAAAGTAAATTGCCAAGACCCGGAGATGAAAATGTACCAGAGTCAGTAATCACCCAGCTATCCCTGAACCCCCAACCTGTCATTGTAACACCATAATTTCTTCCAATGTAATGCCTTCTGAGATTAGCGAATTTGTCCAGGACCAATTTTGATGAACAACAGAGAAGTTTGGATTTTATTTAAGGAAAATAGGGTTCCATCTATATTTTTGGAGAGGGCTGTGCTATGATTAGGCATGTGTTTTAGAAAGAGATTTCCAGCATTCCTCAAACCCATTCAACCACATCTGCCACTAGATGGAAACTTTAGCATGCAGAGTGCAACCTGAACTACAGTTACTTGTTTCTTTGACTCTTAAAATGTTAGACATCATTTAGTCCAACTCCCCAAAGAAAGCTATATATCTTCTACAACATCTCAAATAATAAGTGCTCTGGGAACACAAGGTCAGAAGTAAAATAAATATCATCTTTACCTGAATTTTTTTTAAAGATTTTATTTATTTATTTGACAGAGAGAACACAAGCAGGGGGAGTGTCAGAGGGAGAAGCAGGCTCCTTGCTGAGTAGAGAGTCCTATGCAAGGCTTGATCCCATGACCCTGAGATCATGACCTGAGCGAAGTGAACCACCCAGGTGCCCCTACAGGAATTTTGAATGTGCCATTTTAGGCCACACCTTACCCATGGCGATTCTCATTTCCATGTTTCTCAGGGTATAGATGAGAGGATTCAGCATGGGGGCAATCACAGTGTAAAACACAGAGACTTCCTTATCCTTGTTCTCACTCCCGGCAGGTAGAACATAAACATAGATACAAGGCACAAAGAATAAAATGACCACCATTACATGAGAGCTGCAGGTTGAAAGAGCTTTGCATCTCCCTACAGAGGAGTGTGTCCTAAGATTGTATAATATGAGAATGTAAGAAGCTACCAGGACAAGAAAGACAGCAACCACCACCATTCCTGTGTTTGCAGTCATTAAGATATTAACAACATGAATGTCTTTGCACACCAGTTTTAAAAGAGGCTTCACATCACATATGTAGTGATCGATCTGATTAGGACCACAGAAAGGTAAATGGAGTACAACCAGCAGTAGAGCGACCGAGTGCCAAAAACCCACACCCCAGGCCATGAAGACCAATGTGTTACACCTCTGCCGGTTCATGAGGACCATGTAGTGCAGGGGCTTGACAATGGCAACGTAGCGGTCTAATGCCATGGACACCAAGATGAATATCTCCACGCCCCCCAGCAAGTGGACAGTGAAGAGCTGGGCCATACAGTTGTTATAGGAAATGTTTTTTCTTGCTGCGATCAAGTCCCTGATTAGCCTGGGGACCACCGTGGAGGTGTAGCAGAGATCCATGAGGGAAAGGTGACAGAGAAAATAGTACATTGGTTGTTCGATTAGATGGCTGCAGATGATCGTGAGTAAGATGATAAAATTTCCCATTAAGATTACCAAATAACAAAGCAGGAACAAGAGAAAGAATAGTAGTTTTAGTTGCTTATTTCCCCACAGTCCCATGAAGAGAAATTCTGTGACATTGTTCTGATTTTCCATGTGGTTGAGGTGATTCCAGAGACACAAAAGAAACATAATTTATCTGAAATAATAAAGAACATATGACATCTTTAATAGCTTTTTAAAGTTTTGTAATATTTATATATTGAAAAAAAAAGATGTAGATTATAGAGACTTTGTAACAATCTTTCAAATCCTTTCAGATCAGGGGTGCCTGTGTGGCTCAGTCAGTAAGCATCTGTCTTCATATCTGGTCACGATCCTACGATCCTGGGATTGAGCCCCACATCAAGCTCCCCACTCAGTAGGAAGCCTGCTTCTCCCTCTCACATCCCCTGCTTGTGTTCCCTCTCTGGCTGGGTATCTCTCTATCAAATAATTGAAATCTTTAAAAAAAATTCTTTCAGATCAAAGGCATCATTATATTTTAAATTATATTTAATAAACACATGTTTTATGTCTGAAACTATTGTAAACATTTTACATGCACTTAATTCTTAGCAACCCAATGGTTACTATTCTGATACTCTTTTCACATATGGGGAAACAGAAAGATAGATTGCTTCAGTTAATTCCACTAAATCATTAAGGCATTAAGTAGCAACCTAAGATATGAACCTGTATCAGATGCTATTTCCATTCTCTTAACATTTATGCCACATTACCTACTGAACAATGGACTTGCAGCTGTTTTCCACCATCTTAGGAGATAGGGTCTTACTCCATCTCTGCCATTAACTACCTGTATGACTTTAAACAAGTCTCATCCCTTCTCTATGCTACATATCATTTATTTGTGTTTGTTGCATGTGGTTGTCATATTTCTTTTTTATTTCAATCTTTTAAATTTCTTTTCAGTGTTCCAGAATTAATTCTTTATGTGCCACACCCAGTGCTCCATGCAATGCACGCCCTTCATAAAACCCACCAATTCTAGTTGGTTGACATAGATGATAAAATTGGTTTCAGGTACAGAATCTAGTGATTCATTTCTTATCATACAACACTCAGTGCTCATCACAAGTGTGCTCCTTAATACCAATTACCCATCCATCTAGCCCATCTCCCTCCAACTTCCCTCCATCAACCCTCATTTTGTTCTCAGTAGGAAAAAAGTCTCTTATGGTTTGCTTCCCTCTCTCTCTTTTTCCCCTTCCCCTATGTTCATCTGTTTTGTTTCTTAAATTCCACAAAGGGGTGAGATCATATGGTATTTGTCTTTTTCTGGCTGACTTATTTCACTTACCATAATATACTCTAGCTCCATCCACATTGCTACAAATGGCAAGATTTCATTAATTTTAATGACTAATATTCCACTGTACATACAGGCCACATATTCTTTATCTATTCATCAGTTAATGGACATTTAGGAACTTATATATAATATCCCAATCACACAAAATTTTCCATATACCCAGTAGAACTAAAGGTATATTCTTGAAATAAGGACAAAATAAAGGCTCTGAATCAAAGCAGAGATTAGTTGACAATTAGTTGGTAATAGTTTCAGTAAGTCTTCTTTTTGACAGGTTTGGTCAAGATTCAGAACATGGAGAGGCAGGGAAAAAAGAACTGGGACACAATCTGGAATCTGATTATAAGATGCCCAGTCTGTTATAGCAGCTTATTATTATATACAAGCTTTCCCTTTTTTCTAATCATTTTAAAGACACAGTTTGAGGTTGCTGTTTAAAATGCTAGAAGCACTGTGGAGAGCTAGTTATCTTCTATTGACATATTGAAGAACCCAAGGTGATTAAAAAATGTCCTGCCTGTTTAACCATGCCGTTAAGCAGCATAGCCACTTAGATGCAGTCGACCTCAGAGCAGAGAGTGACTAGGTTGAGCCATCACCTTTTACCTGTAACCAAATGTGTGCCACAGTGGACATAATTTGCCCAAAATACTTAATGTCAATGAATTTTTTTAATGGTGCCACTGAAGGAAATGGATGATTTAATGGACAGATTTCTAGTCTAATGATCATGAAGGTGAGCCTCCAAGCTCTTATGTCTTGTTACCTTTCTCTTGTTAGCGCAGGAAAATTCATTCTCCCTGATCCTCTTTCTTCAGCTGGTATGGAACCAATCATATGGGATCTGTCTGTCCTGTTTCAAGGGCAAAATAAAGTTTATTTAGGGATATAAAATATAGATGCTTATGATTCTGATATGATTAAGTCTGAAGAAGAGTCCTTCCTGAAATGGAAAGGAACAAGTCGTTGTATAAGAAGATAGTTATCAGTACTTCCATCAGTTCATTGGCTTTACCTGTGGATTTTATATTCTTCCACTATGGGATAGTTGGAGAACCCGTGTTAGACATACGTTGAATTCAAAGAAAAAAAGTGATGTTAGTATAAGTTTGTTCTGGGTTAATAAAACAAAGCTTAACAATATATTTATTTACATATAAACTGAGACTATTGAAACTTAGTCCTTGTTTATATGGCAGATTATGATCCGTTAGAGGATATATATGAATTTACAAACAACTTTTCATAAAATTGTAGAACAAAACTGTAACAAGTTCAAATCCTGGTTAAGACTCAACATCTCTCAACATTTGATCCAATATTGCTCAGTTTACAGTGACTGAACATTAGTTGGGAAAACATAAGCCCATATAGGAAAAAAAAAAAAAAAACCTACAATGCAGTGAGCATAGAATTCCCTGGGAATGTTGCCATATGCATAAATATCCTCTGTTGATATTTGAATCATTTTCCTTGTGGTCATTATTTAATCCAATAAATAAAAATACTGTTTCTCTTCTCTCCCTCTCTTTCTCTCTCTCTCTCTCTCTGTCTCTGTCTCTCTCTCTCACACACACACAATGTATATATGTATGAACAGGGTTTTTAGAGAAAATTTAGAGTCCACATTTTTACATATTTTTTTTTAATTTAAAGAATTTCTCTCAAGGACGTCTCCTTAGATTTTAAATCACTTGAGAAATATCCATGAGGAATTCACTGCATACACATATTAACTATAGGTTAAAAGGAAAAGAAATTTCATTAGCTTATTTGGAGTTGGAAATTATGACTGAGTACATGAGAATCTATGGATAGTGTGAAAATCCATCAAGGACAATCTGACACGTTTTTTCTGGCTTTTTAAAAATATTTATTCATTCATTCATTTATTTATTTTAGAGAGAGGGAGAGAGAGAGAGAATACACAAGCAGAGGCAGGGGAAGGGGCAGAGGGAGAAGAGAAAGAGAATCTCAAGCAGACTCCACACTGAATGCAGAGCCTGCCCAGGGCTTGATTTCAAGACCCTGAGATTGTGACTTGCATGGAAAGTAAGAGTCAGATCCTGAACTGGCTGAGCCACCCAGATGCCCTGATTCTTCTGGCTTTTTAAAACTATTTATTACATCCAGGGCACCTGGGTGGCTCAGTCCTTAAACTTCTGCCTTTGGCTCAGGTCATGATCCCAGAGTCCTGGGCTAGAGCCCTACACTGGGCTCTCTGCCTTTGGCTGAGATCATGACCCAGAGTCCTGGGATAGAGCCCCACACTGGGCTCCCTGCTCAGTTGAAAGCCTGCTCCTCCCTCTCCCACTCCCCCTGCTTGTGTTCCCTCTCTCACTGTGTCTCTCTCTGTCAAGTAATAAAATTAATTTTATCAATCTATAATAAAGAAAAAAATGTGAAATTGAAACTTATGGCTCAATCATGTGACACATTTATACTAAAATGTTTAAAAACCAAATGGTACGTAATAATATATTCTAGACACTTTAGTAAATGCTTTTCATTAACAACTATTTTAACTATGCTATGTCCTGATGAGGTATATTGTTGTACTATTGACCCTGTTTTGCAAATAAGGAAATTTGAAGCCAAGGTTACACAAGTACGAGGGGGCAGTCTGTATCTAGACATTTTCAATGTGATTTGGAAGCTCATACTTTATTCATTTTGCTTAAATACCCTCTCATAAATAATAGCTTTAAACCTTCCCTTTGCCCTCAAATTATCAAGATTTTATCTTGAATATCCTGAATGACCTCTCTTAAAGATAACCAACAAGAAAATTTATTCCAGAAGAATGTAAACTTAAAGATAAGGATTCAATAAGATCGAATTTTTATGTAAAATAAATTGTTAAGTATCCCAGTTATTTCCTCCCCATAACCATACATATTTATGTTTATATACATACATTAATATATAAACATACATTATATTATACACATGCACACATACATACATAGTAATCAGGATGCTCACTTCTGTGAGATTTTAAATCTCTTTGGAATGTCAGGGTGATCCTTCAGGCTGTTTTGGTTTTATTTTAATTTCTGTGCCTGTGTTATAAAATAGCAAACACATGTGGAATGTCCCTGACTCTCCTGTGAATCTTCCATACAAAAGAAGCTTTCAGGAAAGTGTTACTGGGAATACCTTGAATTAAAAGCACAAGAAGGACCTGAGGGAAAATCTCCCACAGGCATTTTACAGTGGCCAGTGCGTATGTGGTTACAATTTGAAAAATAAAGCCCACATTTTTATAAGTCATATAGATGGGCTTGAGGCTTTAGTCATTTATCTCATGAGAGTTATTAGATGAGTGATGTTAGGGTAGATTTAATGTTAAAACCTGTTTAACTATGAGGGCCTACTTAGCCTGAGCGACTCCATATTACCCGGGTAGCCATATTGTTGTTTATATCTAAAAACTTCATTCCAGGAATAAACACCCCAGTAGTTCCTAGTATGGGTCCGGGTGTCAATTGTGGGAGTAAATGCCTTAACAATAGCAGATGTGATTTTCAACTTCTTTGAAGTTTACCTCAAGTTGTCTAGCTTAGGTAAACAAACATTTAAAAACAACAAAATCTAGAACTTAATATCCATAAAGGTGTGTTACTGAAACAAAATTTTTCTCTCTAAAATAACCCTCATTTCCAGAGATAGCTAAATCAGGACTAATTTATTTGAAAAACAAGTCCAGTTTTAACATACTTGGCCTAATTATTTACATAAGCTCAGCAAGAACAGTGAGTGAATATATAGATCTTTTACAATCTGTTTTGCTGGAACTTTTTATAAGGAATCTCTAAGTTGAACTTGTAATAGCCTCTCCAGGTCAGAAGCCAAGCCAAGTACTTGTCATCAGACATGCCTGCAATACCTGTCAATTTGGGTGAATTCCTCTTCATGAGGTCCCCAATGTATCCCCAGGTTCCTGCACCTGCCAGGAAGTTACATTCTTTACTCACCTGGTGAGGCTGCTGGGAACTCTGTAAGCAAGGTATCAGGCCAACAGTTACAAGGGGCTGTATGGCTCCAGGTTTCATAAAGTCAACCTTAGTTCTTTTAAGCTGTCTGGTCATATCTGAGTCTTTTTCAAATATGACATTCCAGTCAAAGCCTTGGTAAAATAACCAGTGTTTCCAATGGTGTCCTGTTACAAGGAGAACAGATTCTTATTGAACTTATGCAAATGACTGATTGTCATGGAAGAGAGAATACTTACTGAGACCTTTTGAGTTTTGGAGAGTTCAGATAGGGAGAAAAGTTGAATGCCTTGATTTGTTTACAAGTGAATATTTTTACACTTCTGTAAGTTACAGATAACTTAAGAAAAAGTTTCCCTAGTCTGGAAGAGTAAACATTACAGAACCAGTAATTGTTTAAAATAAGACAAAACATCAAGAGACATAATATTACAATCTTTCAGTTCATCTAGTCCCATGTTACTAATTCTGGTTTAGTTTGAATGTAGCTCTTACTTCTGGAAATTTTTACCCGTATCAGTTCCAGGATTTTAACATATCAAAGACCTGTATTTGTATTGAAAATCTCCATATGAATTTCCTTTAAGGCGGAATTCATGTTACAAGAGAATTAAAACAATTACAAATGACAAAAACTAAGAATAGATATTGTTAAATATCAAGTGATGACCTTATCAAAACATTAAAACTTTAGGAAATGTATAGAACCTCTAGAGTAGTTACAGAATTTACCCAAATGTATTCCAAGGATTATCATTTGTTTAGCAACACTTCCCGAGTAACTTAGCATATTAAGGGAAAGCCTTATGAGTCAGAGATCTCATTTACAATTCTGAGCAGGTGAAGAGAAAAACATTTACATTTTCTTAGAAACATCTCAAACTCTAATGAATACTAAATATTAACCAACTGTGAACTGTTATAACAGAATTTTTAGAAGGCAAATTTATGAATCAGTTAAGCACAAAACATGTTTACCAAAAGATTTCAAAAGGACAAATCTAGTTCCAGCAACCAATGCTTTAGCATTTTATCCCATTTGGTTAAGACCTAGATATCCAGGGATTGTGGGAGATGGCAGAGAAGTAGCAGGCTGAGACGACATCGGGTAGCAGGAGATCAGCTAGATAGCTTATCTAACCAAATTGAACACCTACAAATCCAACGGGAAATCGAAGAGAATAAGAGCAATAATTCTAGAAACAGAAAAATCAATCACTTTCTGAAAGGTAGGACCTGCGGAGAAGTGAATCCAAAGCGACGGGAAGATAGACCCCGGGGGGAGGGGCCGGCTCCCAGCAAGCGGCGGAGCGACGGAGCACAAAATCGGGACTTTTAAAAGTCTGCTCCACTGGGAGACATCGCTCCAGAGGCTAAACCGGGGGGAGACCCAGGCGGGGTCAGCATAACCGCAGGTCCGGTGGGGTCACAGAAGGACCAGGGGTGTCTGAGTGCTGCAGAGCTTGCAGGTATTAGAGCGGGGAAGCCAGCTACAGCGACAGAGCTGAGGAGTGAGCTCTCAGCCCAGGGTTACCTTGTGCCAGTCACAGGCTGGGTGGGCTCGGAGCATGGCCAGAGGCCACGGAGACGGAAGTGACCGGGTGCTTTTCTCCAGGTTCCAGCAACTGACTGCTTTCCTCAAGGCGCCAACGCAGGCCAGGGAGGAAGGGCGGTTGGGCGCTTTTCTCTGAGGTGCACTGAGGAGTGGAACCCAAGCTCTCGGCTCCATTGAGCCGAGAGATTGAGAGGCCGCCATCTTCATTCCCGTCCTCCGGAACTCTACGGAAAGTGCTCAGGGAACAAAAGCTCCCGAAAGCAAACCCGAGCGGATTACTTAGCCCGGCCCCTAGCAAGGGCAGTGCAATTCCGCTTGCGGCAAAGACACTTGAGGATCACTATAACAGGCCCCTCACCAAAAAAGATCAACAAGAAACCCAGCCAAGACCAACTTCACTCAACAAGAACAGCGGAATTCCACAGAAGGAGAAAGCAAATCTTATCTGGACAAAATGACAAGGCGGAAAAATTCACCTCAAAAAAAAGAACAAGAGGCAGTACCGAAGGCTGGAGACCTAATTAATACGGACACTGGTAACATGACAGATCTAGAGTTCAGAATGACATTTCTCAAGGTTCTAGCCGGGCTCGAAAAAGGCATAGAAGGTATTAGAGAAACCCTCTCCGGAGAGATAAAAGCCCTTTCTGGAGAAATAAAAGAACTAAAATCTAACCAAGTTGAAATCAAAAAAGCTATTCATGAGGTGCAATCAAAAATGGAAGCTCTCACTGCTAGGATAAATGACGCAGAAGAAAGAATTAGTGACATAGAAGACCAAATGACAGAGAATAAAGAAGCTGAGCAAAAGAGAGACAAAAAAATACTGGACCACGAGGAGAGAATTTGAGAGATAAGCGACACCATAAGACGACACAACATTAGAATAACTGGGATTCCAGAAGAAGAAGAAAGAGAGAGGGGAGCAGAAGGTATATTGGAGACAATTATTGGAGAGAATTTCCCTAATATGGCAAAGGGAACAAACATCAAAATCCAGGAGATGCTAACAACGCCCCTCAAAATCAATAAAAATAGGTCCACACCTCCTCACCTGATAGTAAAATTTACAAGTCTTAACGACAAAGAGAAAATCCTGAAAGCAGCCCGGGAAAAGAACTCTGTAACATACAAGGGTAAAAACATTAGCTTGGCAGTGGACCTATCCACAGACACCTGGCAGACCAGAAAGAACTGGCATGAGATATTCAGAACACTAAACGAGAAAAATATGCAGCCAAGAATACTATATCTGGCTAGGTTATCATTGAAAATAGAAGGAGAGATAAAGAGCTTCCAGGACAAACAAAAGCTGAAAGAATTTGAAAACACCAAACCAACTCTAGAGGAAATATTGAAAGGGGTCCTCTAAGCAAAGAGAGACCCTAAAAGTAGTAGGTCAGAAAGAAACAGAGACAATATACAGTAACAGTCACCTTACAGGCAATACAATGGCACTAAATTCCTATCTCTCAATAGTTACCTTGAATGTTAATGGGCTCAATGCTCCAATCAAAAGACACAGGGTATCAGAATGGATAAAAAAAACAAAACCCATCAATATGCTGCCTACAAGAAACTCATTTTAGACCCAAGGCACCTCCAGATTTAAAGTGAGGGGGTGGAAAACCATGTACCATGCTAATGGACATCAGAAGAAAGCTGGGGTGACAATCCTTATATCAGATCAATTAGATTTTAAGCCAAAGACTATAATAAGAGATGAGGAAGGACATCATATCATACTCAAAGGGTCTGTCCAACAAGAAGACCTAACAATCTTAAATATCTATGCCCCTAACATGGGAGCAGCCAACTACATAAACCAATTAATAACAAAATCAAAGAAATACATCGATAGTAATACAATAATAGCAGCGGACTTTAACACTCCCCTCACTGAAGTGGACAGATCATCTAAGCAAAAGATCAACAAGGAAATAAAGGCCTTAAAGGACACACTGGACCAGATGGACATCACAGATCTATTCAGAACATTCCATCCCAAAGCAACAGAATATACATTCTTCTCCAGTGCACATGGAACATTCTCCAGAATAGACCACATCCTGGGTCATAAATCAGGTCTCAATTGATACCAAAAGACTGAGATCATTCCCTGCATATTTTCAGACCACAATGCTCTGAAGCTAGAACTCAATCACAAGAGGAAATTTGGAAAGAACGCAAATACGTGGAGACTAAACAGCATCCTTCTAAAACATGAATGGGTCAACCAGGAAATTAAAGAAGAATTGAAAAAAAATTCATGGAATCAAATGATAATGAAAACAGAACGGTTCAAAATCTGTGGGACACAACAAAGGCAGTCCTGAGAGGAAAATATATAGCGGTGCAAGCCTTTCTCAAGAAACAAGAAAGGTCTCGAATGCACAACCTAACCCTACACCTAAAGGAGCTGGAGAGAGAACAACACAGAAAGCCTAAACCCAGCAGGAGAAGAGAAATCATAAAGATTAGAGCAGAAATCAATGAAATAGAAACTAAAAAAACAATAGAACAAATCAACAACACTAGGAGCTGGTTCTTTGAAAGAATTAATTAGATTGAGAAACCCCTGGCGAGACTTATCAAAAAGAAAAGAGAAAGGACCCAAATAAATAAAATCATGAATGAAAGAGGAGAGATCACAAGCAACACCAAAGAAATACAAACAATTATAAGAACATACTATGAGCAACTATACGCCAACAAATTTGACAATCTGGAAGAAATGGATACATTTCTAGAGACATATAAAGTACCACAACTGAACCAGGAAGAAATAGATAACCTGAACAGACCCATAACCAGTAGGGAGATTGAAACAGTCATCAAAAATCTCCAAACAAACAAAAGTCCAGGACCAGACGGCTTCCCAGGGGAATTCTACCAAACATTTAAAGAAGAATTAATTCCTATTCTCCTGAAACTGTTCCAAAAAATAGAAATGGAAGGAAAACTTCCAAACTCATTCTATGAGGCCAGCATCACCTTGATCCCAAAGCCAGATAAGGATCCCACCAAAAAAGAGAATTACAGACCAATATCCTTGATGAACACAGATGCGAAAATTCTCACCAAAATACTGGCCAATAGGATCCAACAGTACATTAAAAGGATTATTCACCACAACCAAGTGGGATTTATTCCAGGGCTGCAAGGTTGGTTCAACATCCGCAAATCTATCAATGTGATACAATACATTAATAAAAGAAAGAGTAAGAGCCATATGATACTCTCAATAGATGCTGAAAAGCGTTTGACAAAGTGCAGCATTCCTTCCTGATTAAAACTCTTCAAAGTGTAGGGATAGAAGGCACATACCTCAATATTATCAAAGCCATCTATGAAAAACCCACCACAAATATCATTGTCAATGGAGAAAAACTGAAGGCTTTTCCGCTAAGGTCAGGAACACGGCAGGGATGTCCGTTATCACCACTGCTGATCAACATAGTACTAGAAGTCCTAGCCTCAGCAATCAGACAACAAAAAGAAATGAAAGGCATCCAAATTGGCAAAGAAGAAGTCAAACTCTCACTCTTTGCAGATGATATGATACTATATGTGGAAAACCCAAAAGGCTCCACTCCAAAACTGCTAGAACTTATACAGGAATTCAGCAAAGTGTCAGGATATAAAGTCAATGCACAGAAATCAGTCGCATTTCTTTACACTAACAATAAGACAGAAGAAAGAGAAATTGAGGAGTCAGTCCCATTTACAATCGCACCCAAAACCATAAGATACCTAGAAATAAATCTAACCAAAGAGGCAAAGAATCTGTACTCAGAAAACTATAAAGTCCTCATGAAAGAAATTGAGGAAGACACAAAGAAATGGAAAAATATTCCATGCTCATGGATTGGAAGAACAAATATTGTGAAAATGTCTATTCTACCTAAAGCAATCTACACATTTAATGCAATCCCTATCAATATCCCATCCATTTTTTTAAAGAAATAAAACAAATAATCCTAAAATTTATATGGAACCAGAAAAGACCTTGACTAGCGAAAGGAATATTGAAAAAGAAAGCCAAAGTCGGTGGCATCACAATTCCAGACTTCAAGCTCTATTACAAAGCTGTCATCATCAAACAGTATGGTGCTGGCACAAAAACAGACATATAGATCAATGGAACAGAATAGAGAGCCCACAAATAGACCCTCAACTCTATCGTCAACTCATCTTCGACAAAGCAGGAAAGAATATCCAATGGAAAAAAGACAGCCTCTTCAACAAATGGTGCTGGGAAAATTGGACAGCCACATGCAGAAAAATGAAATTGGACCATTTCCTTACACCACACACGAAAATAGACTCAAAATGGATGAAGGACATCAATGTGAGAAAAGAATCCATCAAAATCCTTGAGGAGAATGCAGGCAGCAACCTCTTTGACCTCAACTGCAGCAACTTCTTCCTAGGAACATCGCCAAAGGCAACAGAAGCAAGAGCAAAAATGAACTATTGGGATTTCATCAAGATCAAAAGCTTTTGCACAGCAAAGGAAACAGTTAACAAAACCAAAAGACAACTGACAGAATGGGAGAAGATATTTGCAAACGACATATCAGATAAAGGGCTAGTATCCAAAATCTATAAAGAGCTTATCAAACTCAATACCCAAAGAACAAATAATCCAGTCAAGAAATGGGCAGAGGACATGAACAGACATTTCTGCAAAGAAGACATCCAGATGGCCAACAGACACATGAAAAAGTGCTCCACATCACTCGGCATCAGGGAAATACAAATCAAAACCACAATGAGATACCACCTCACACCAGTCAGAATGGCTAAAATGAACAAGTCAAGAAATGACAGATGCTGGCGAGGATGCGGAGAGAGGGGAACCCTCCTACACTGCTGGTGGGAATGCAAGCTGGTGCAACCACTGTGGAAGACAGTGTGGGGGTTCCTCAAAAAACTGAAAATAGAGCTACCCTATGACCTAGCAATTGCACTACTGGGTATATATCCTAAGATACAAACGTGGTACTCAGAAGGGACACGTGCACCCGAATGTTTATAGCAACAATGTCCACAATAGCCAAACTGTGGAAAGAGCCTAGATGTCCAACAACAGATGAATGGATAAAGAAGAGGTGGTATATATACACAATGGAATACTATGCAGCCATCAAAAGACATGAAATCTTGCCATTTGCGACGACATGGATGGAACTAGAGGGTATCATGCTTAGCGAAATAAGTCAATCGGAGAAAGACAACTATCATATGATCTCTTTGATATGAGGGAGTGGAGATGCAATGCGGGGGGTTTGGGGGGAGGCAGGAAAAGAAAAAATGAAAAGATGGGATTGGGAGGGAGAAAAACCATAAAAGACTCAATCTCAAAAAACAGCCTGAGGGTTACTGGGGGGTAGGGGGACAGGATAGGGTGGTGGGGAAGTGGACATTGGGGAGGGTTTGTGCTATGAGTGCTGTGAAATGTGTAAACCTGGCGATTCACAGACCTGTACCCCTGGGGATAAAAACACATTATATGTTTATTAAAATTAAAAAGAAAAGACCTAGATGTCCAACAAATTTAATTCCATTTGTCATCTAAGCAAAACTTTAAAGTTTCAGTTTACCAAAGACTTTGAAATCTACTTTAACAATTACCCATTAAAACTTTGAGACAGACAATTAATCATCAGTTCAGGTATTTCTTTTTAACAGATTTTAACATATAATATGAGCTTATTTGACCTTTAGTAAACTTTGATTGAAGTTTCATGTTTGCTACTCTTAACTTTAAAGACATGTCTATCTTAATTAAACCAACAAACTTAACTTAGTTCAAATACTGATTTACGTTTCACCTGGACCCACTCCACTTTTAATGTTTACCTGAGACATGGTTGGGAAGATCTGGAGTGGGGGTATGTTAGGTCCAGCGGCTGCTCTTCTGGCTCCTTGACAGTGAAGAGAGAAGGAGCCATAGTGCAAGAAGCAACGAGGATGGTCTAGAGGCCAGTTATGCAGGCCACACCAAAGTTGGTGCAGAAACAGAAGGGGGAGTCAGAAGAACAGTGCTTCCAGAAGGCAAAGAAAGTATTTCCAGTTTTAGAGAGTTATCCTGGGTAAACATTGTCACCCAACTGGGTGGTTTTACCTTGAAAATCCTTAAAATGCTGGAGAACAAGACTTAGGGGTGTCACAGGTCCCTTACTCTCTGCTTGCTCCATTTTTTAAAACACAACAAACAACACAACAGACAACAAAAAGACAAGACAAATACAACTGCAGACCCAGCGGCACTTTCTAAACCAGATATCAAGTCTAAGGGTGTGCAAGATGTAATCCTAACTCAAAAACATACAACCTGCCACTGGTGGGATTTTCTCAGTCCCCTGACTGCCCAGGGGGACTCAAACCTCCAATGACCACCCAGGGGGACTCGGACCCCCAGTGATCGCCTAGTGGGACTTGAACCCCCTGTGACCGCCTAGGGGGACTCGAACCCCCTGGCAGGTCCCTTGACCACCTAGGAGGACTCAAACCCCCTGGCAATCTACCAGAAGAGGGATGGGGCATCCCCACATGCACTCCAGCCCTGGGGAGCAATACTGCATCTAGTTTCTCCCCGGTGGGCTATACTCTGGAGCTCCACAACCAGACAGACAGACAGACAATATCTTGAAGGATGGGGTCTCGAGTTCTTACCTCCCAGAAATTCTGATGCTGGCACAGTTCTTGTCATTTGATCCTGGACAAGCCTCCAGAATGGTGGGGTCTGTTATCAAAGGAACAAGACTGAGACAAAGTGGAAGTTGTGCAAAGCTTTATTCTATGCCAAGCATTAGGAGACAGACTGACCAGCCAGGGCTACCTCCGAAGAGAGCAACCCCATCCCAATCTCACAGGCTGGTTTTATAGGGCATAACCGCAGACCCAAGGTACGTGGCTTCTATTGTTAAGGTGTCTACTCCGGGAATCGATACCCAGGACTGATACCAGGAGCTACTGGGGCGTTTTTTCCCGGAATGAAGTCTGTGGATGTAAACAACAATATGGCTACCTAGAAAATATGCAGTTGCTCTGGCTAAGCAGGCCCTAATAGTTGAACATGTTTTAACATTAAATTGACCCTAAGGAGTGATTGAATACTTCTGCAGTGTTACAGCCCTGATGTAATATTATGGGTATATATATATTTTTTTTTCCTGTGAAGTTGCCATCCATTTAATTTCTGTAAGTCTATCAACATCATACAAACTTTTTTTTTTCTTTCAGTGTACCAAGATTCATTGTTTATGCACCACACCCAGTGCTCCATGCAATACATGCCCTCCTTAATACCCACTACCAGGCTATTCCATCCCCCACCACCCTCTCTTTCTCCCTCTCTCCTCTTCTAGAATAATTTCCTTGAAGACTGAAGTATCTGTTGTTGATCATAATACATAATATATATTTAACAAATGTTGAATTAGTTATCAATCCGATTATAACTTTTTTGTGCTACTGGATCTTACTTTGTTTGGGCACTGTTTAGAATTTGGAAATGCCACAATGCAAAATCATTTTCTACCCCCCCCTTTTTTTTTTTTTTGGTTTGTTTTTATCGTCCTTTGCTTTATCTCCCTCTCCTTGAGTGAGAGAGAAATAGAGTGTCAGTAGAACCTCATAGGGACAAGTTGAGTAATCATAGCTCTTAGTACATCGCAGATGATCCTCCTGGGTCCACGCCAGGTCCATCTAAGGCTTTATTTTAATACATATTTTTCCTTTATGCATTGCTCATCTCCACTTCTGCTTGCCCCTTCTCTGCACCCACCATACTCTAATGCACTCAACTTCACTAGCCTGGGATGTTGCACATTCCTTGGGTTCTTATATGGCTGTCCACATCATGAAAGTAAATTCTTCCAATACTGTCCTTAAATTATAGCATTTGTCTTTCCCTTGGTGTATAACCCATACTCATATATGCACTCAGTAATACAGCCTCAGAATGCATGAAACAAAATTAGGTAAATCCATATGAAAAAATATGAATCCATCTTCATAGGAAAAAAATTGTAATACTCCTTTTTTTTAATTATTGATGAGTAAAGCAAACATTATGTCAGGAGAATAGAAAAGATCTGAAAAATGCAACTTTAAAGTATTGTAGACACATAACATAAAATTATACATCTAATGAAACAAGAGCAAGAACAAGAACTTGGGTAGTTGGGAAAAGAGGGTGGCTGAGATTCATGAAACATATCATCTCATCTACCACCACTGAGAATTTCCTCCACAGTGTACAACATGTAGTGAGCATTTCTATGACTTATATTTTGTCCCTGAGGTCTATGAATATAGTCATAATTTCTACCCACATGAAGTCCCTAAACACAAGTAAAACCTTTAGCAACTGTCATGAATTGGAATAGATCTAGACGTCTAGTTATCTCTTGGTCTGTACAAAGCAGACAATCAAATGCACTGGTTGAGGATTTGTTAACAAGATTTCTTTAACCCCCATCTTTTTTAGTGCTTTTGTATTTGGGGCTTTAATGCTACAACATTCTATTTCAGCTGGTGCCAGAAAGAACTAAATATAAACAGATATAATCATATATTTCCTGTTCAGCCAACTTCCTATAAAGCAACAGGAGTTGACTGAGAGGAAGGAGATAATTTTTCAGGAATTTTATCAAAATCTCTTGAGCCTATCAGACCTTAAGAAAATAAGCATGATTTTTCAAGGAAATAACTCAGGTGATGCTATTATCTCATCCCCAGGCCATGAGAATCTGTTCTCTAGAGATATGGAAGAAGGGGATTCTGTTTGTGCAGAGGTTTCATGGCACTTGGCTTCTCAAAATTCTCAGATTCAATCCCAAAGCACATCATCTTAGACTTGTTTCACTTTTTTTTTTTCTTTTTGTGGTTCTGTTGTTGACATAAGAGACCACAGAGGCTGCATTTTCTTTTCCCTTTACATTCCTCCTATGTCTATGATCAAACCCATGACTTCATTTTTTAAAAAATTTTATTTATTTATTTGTCAGAGAGAGAGAGAGATAACACAAGCAGGCAGAGCAGCAGGCAGAGGCAGAGAGAGAAGCAGGCTCCCTGCTGAGCAAGAAACCCAACGTGGGACTCTATCCCAGGACCCCGGGATCATGACCCGAGCCAAAGGCAATGGCTTAACCAACTGAGCCACCCAGGTGTCCCCCATGACTTCATTTTTATCAGGGTCTATGTTTGGTCTTCTGGAGACTGAACTGCAACAGAAAATCCCTCATCCTGTTGCTTTACCTGAAGCTCTGTAGACCAAGTAGTAACTACCTTATCCTTTATGTTAGCCTACCGACACCACCAACAGAAGGCAGTTGCTTCACAATGCTTATAACTGTATCTTGCCCACACACCATTCAAGCTCCACAGTCATTGTAAATCCCAACACATCAATGTTGTTTGTGGAAAATCAGTAAATTTTTTGTGTGGAAAATAGGAAAAATGTTCTTTCAAACATAAGGTCAACATGTTTATAAACAAGCATTATAAGAGTTTTCTCTCAAATTACTAACTTATGTGTTTTTCCATATAACAATTTTTTTTTCCTGCATAGAGGGATAACCAGCTCTATGGTTTCCAATGTTATTTAGACTATGGTTGCCCTCATAACAACCAAATTCCTCACTTCTCTCCCAAATGAGTCTGCATACTCTCCTTATCTGGTCCTGATCATAACTGACACATCATTTCCAGACATTCTCTGTCTGCCTCAAGTCTTTGTTCATATTGTTCACTCAGGTCAGAAAGTCTCTTAGTTGTACCTTTCATAATCTACAGTTGATCCTTGAACAATGTGGGAATTAGGGGCATGTATAACTTTTGAGCCTTGCCCCAAACTTAACTACTAATCGTCTACTGTTGACTGGAAGCCTTACCAATAACATGAGCAGTTGATTAACACATATTTTGTATGTTGTACAAGATATATGTGTTATATACTGTATTTTTGTAACAAAATAATCTAGTTAGTAGGAAACTCATAAGGGAGAGAAAATATAGTACTGTACTGTATTTATTGAAAAAATTCCACATGTAACACAACTCACAGTTCAAGCCCATGCTGTTCAAGGGTCAATGGTATTATCATGTGCTACTCAAGCTTCCCTCAGTTATGTGCCCCTTTCTAGCTATTTTAACCATGTTTACCACTGTGTATCTCTTTGTAATTTGTTTGCCTGGATTAAAAAAACATCTTATTTCTTTTAGGGGAACATTTTCTTCATTTTATTGAACAAAATCATCATTGTGGTATTTGTAGGAGGAAGTGTATAAATTTACACCAGCTCTCAGTGTTAAGTTCATGACACCGGTTCCCAATGTGGGGGCTGGAGGAAGAAGTAGTGTCATTGGGGTATGAAGTCGCACAAAGAAGTTTGTCACCTACTGTTCAATTCATTTATTCTGTGGTAAAGCAGACTTCCAACCCTAGCCTTAGGCGTCTTTAGCATTTTCTAGTTTAACCTCTGCTGAGACATTGTTCCCTACTGTTCCTCACAATCTGTTTCAACAGGAAGAACATGGTTTATGGCCCATCAGTAATGAAGAGAAGTGAACTCTTAGTTTGTGCTCCAACTCCTCAAGGTAAAAAAGTTATTAATTATGCCTTAGATTTTTTTTTTTTTTTTTTTTTTTAAGACTGGAAAGGAACTAAGCCTTGTTCAGCTCTACCTTGGCCAACTTTTCGTTTGGGAAATGTCTCATCCCATAGAAAGAGTGAGAGGGAGGTTTGGGGTTATATTCTCCCAGGTCATGTACTTTAAATGACACCTGGAAATTTAAAAGAACACTTGTATATATTTCCAACACTAAAACTAATGAATATACAACTTTTGGGTAGAAAACAAACCAAAGCATTTTTCAACATAAATGTCAATGATGATTTTACTTCTTTTTAGTTTCAAAAATCAAGAGAGAAAGCTTTTCTTTATAAGGGAAATAGGAAAGTCCCAGAACCAGGACTTACACGGATGCTTTCATGGTGAAATTCATTAATCTTCTGTAACAAAATTAAGCATTTATTTTGTCTGTGTTGAAAACACCAGATGTCACTTTTTACTCAGAGTTTACTCAAAGATAATGAAATTTTTCTAATGAGATCATCACCTGGTAAGTAAAAATCCAACCAACATATACTAAACAAACATTACTTTCAAATTTAAAAAGCTTATATATACATAAACATATATATGTGTGTGTGTATATATATATTAAATTTTAATTAAAATAAGTTTATATATATTAAATTTTAATCTATAGGTATGTTAATTGAATAGGTGTATTTCTCTCTTCAAGTTTTGCAATATTTCATAACTTTCCATTACATTGATACAATTCAATGCCTATCAATATTACCTCTTCTTATTCTGTTATGTTGCCCTGTTGGCAGGAAAACTGATCCTTGTCTCCATTTGATGGAGTCCTCTTTTTCACCAACCCATGTACTACTTCCTCAGCCACTTATCTTCTGTGGACATCTGCTATACCTCTGCTGTCACACCCAAATTCATTGGTGACCTACTAGGGGAGACAAAATCCATCTCCTACGGTAATTACATGTTACAACTATTTGCCATGCACTTCTTTGGGAGTACTGAGGTCTTTTTTCTCATAGTCATGGCCTTTGATTGCTACGTTGCCTCTCCACTACATGATTATCATGGACAGGACAAGGTGCCATCTCCTAATCTTGGCTGCTTGGGCTGGTAGGACTCTCCATTCTTTTCCTCAATTATTGATCACAATCCAATTGCTGTTTTGTGGTCCTAATGAAATTGATCACTACTTTTGTGATACCTTCCCTCTGCTGAAAGTTGCCTGCACTGATACCTACATCACTGGGATCCTTGTGGTTGCCAACTCAGGTATGGTCACCTTAGTTACCTTTGTTGTCTTGTTTGTTTCTTATGTCATTATTTTATTCAGTCTAAGACATCACTCAGCTGAGGGAAGATACAAAGCCCTCTCCACCTGTGAGTCTCATATCACTATGGTCATCTTATCTTCAGGCAGATGAGGCTGAGTCTAAACCACCTGTGAATAGTCAGTGAGCAGAGAATGAACGAGATGGGAAACACGTTATGAAGGCACATGATGAGGTGAGCACCTGGTGTTACATTGAACTAATGAATCATTGAACATCGCATCAAGAACTAATGATGTACTCTACCATGGCTATTTGAATTTAAATTTTAAAAGAAGACTGGAATGTACTGTGTGAGGGTAAACCACTGTAAACAACAATATATCTTTCATTACATTGTCAGTTTTATTATGGAGACACAAATAAAATATATATATATATACACATACACATGTATGTGATCAAAGGAACGAGACTGATGCAAAGCGAAAGTCAAGCAAAGCTTTATTTCACGCCAAGCATCAAAAACTAAACCAACCGGTAGGGGCCATCTCTTATGAAGAGGCAAGGACGATGACCCCAACGAGACCCCCTCCCCAGACGAGGCTGCTCTGGAAGAGGCTGCTGTTGAGGAGGAAGACCGACGACGAAAAGGACGACAACCCCAATGACACAGACTCTCCTCTCCATGATGCCACTCCGACGAGGCCACTCCCCAGATGCCCACGAGGCCTCTCCCTGGACAGGGCCACTCCCTGGAATGAGGCCACTCCTGCGAGGCCGCTGGGGTGAGGCTGCTCCCCAGATGGGCTGCTCCCCAGATGGGCTGCTCCCCGGAATGATGCCACTCTAGAGAGGCCTGGCCGCTCCAGCGAGGCTGCTCGGGGCGGCGAGGCCGCTTGTGGTGGTGAGGCTGCTGGCGGCGAGGCTGTTCTCTGTGGCGCTGCTGCCGACAACTATGACCACTAGGAGGACCAGGACGCTCCCACCGACCATGACGACGACAATGCTCCGACAACTACCCTAATGGCTCCTGATAGCTACTCTAATGGCTATTCTAATGGCTATTCTAACTCCTCCTACTACTCCCCCTAGTCCCACTACTCCCCCTACTCCCCTTGCCCAGCCTCACAGACTAACCTTTATAGAGGTGGTTGAGCCCGGCCCACACACAGGTGGCCAATAGGATTTCAACTCACCATAGTAAATATACGTGCACCCCACTGATTGGATGTCTCCATCTGGTCTGGCCCGCCCCTATATCCGGGGTTTGCAACTATGTTCCTCTAGCTAACCAGGCCCTTACATAAACCACTGTAAAAAACAATATATCTTTCATTACATTGTCAGTTTTATTATGGAGACACAAATTATATACGTGTGTGTGTGTGTGTGTGTGTATATCTCATGCTCTCTGAAAAATACTAAATGTTGACCACATTTTTTTTTTTAAGATTTTATTTATTATTTGACAGACAGAGATCACCAGTCAGCAGAGAGGCAGGCAGAGAGAGAGGGGGAAGCAGGCTCCCTGCTGAGCAGAGAGCCCGATGTGACGCTCGATCCCAGGACCCTGAGATCATGACCTGAGCCGAAGGCAGAGGCTTTAACCTACTGAGCCACCCAGGCGCCCCGACCAGATGCATTTGTACAATATACATAAATGATTGTTTCTAAGTAATCAAATAGAGTGATTACATTTTTTTAAGTTCTTGAATAAATTGCATTTTTAAATATAAAATATAAAAATTAAAAAAATAAAGGCTTTTGCTGTACTTTGCTTTCATCTTCTGATTTTCCCATATAATTTTTGTTTTTCCTTTCTCCCACATAATGACAGAGAGTTCCTTATTCCTTTCTTTTCTTGTCTCCCATTTTCCAACAGCCCATTCATCAATAATAAGGTCATTCTATTATGGTATCACAAGTCATTGATTTTATTTATCTACCTACCATGTGCACCAAAGATCTTGATAATTAAAAAAAAAAAAAAAACTAAAAGAAAAGAAAAGAAAGAAAAAGAAAGAAAGGAAAAAGGACTCTACATGGCCATCTTTTGTGTTCCTTCTACTACTTCATCTTAGAATTCCTGAACCCAGGGGCGCCTGGGTGGCTCAGTGGGTTAAAGCCTCTGCCTTCGGCTCAGGTCATGATCCCGGGGTCCTGGGATCTAGCCCCGCATCGGGCTCTCTGCTCAGCGGAGAGCCTGCTTCCTCCTCTCTCTCTGCCTGCCTCTCTGCCTACTTGTGATCTCTCTCTGTCCAATAAATAAATTAAAAAAAAAAAAAAAGAATTCCTGAACCCAAACCTGATACTACTATAGGCTACAGTTTCCTTCCTATTCCAAAGCTAGAAGAGCACACGGCAGTCACACTATAGCCTTCTCGCCTTTAGGGAAAAAGAGACAATTTTTTTTTTCCAGTTAAGCAAATGTGGAAAGTTTATACCCAAGATCATCAAGCACGTTACTGTTGATGGTGAACTAGCAACACTTGGACCATGACCTGTCTAGAAATGCCTTTGGGAAAACAATTACAGAAAGATTTCAAAGACCTATTAATTCCTATCATTACCAATTAAGTTTTATTCTGTTCCTCTGAGTTAAATTGTGTTCAATGGTAGGCATAAAATAAATGAATCTTTCCTAGGAACTCAAAACTGTGTAAGCATTTGTAGGAATATAAAATCACTTTTCTTACTTTTTCTTCTGAACTATTATTATTATTTTAATATTTCATTTTCTTTACTTGAGAGAGAGAGTGAGTGAGCACAAACAGTGGGGATGGGCAGAGGGTAAGGGGGGGAAGCAGATTCCCTGCTGAGCAGAGAGCCCCATGTGGGACTGGATCCCAGGACCCTGAGATCACGACCTGAGCCAAAAGGCAGAGGCTTAATTGACTAAGCCACCCAGGTGCCCCTCTTCTGAACTGTTATTAAGCAGCTAAATCAACTTTCAAAATTCCCAGGCTACTTCCCTGAGGGATGAAGATCCACTTCTTGCATCACTAAGACTTAGTGAATATTGGAAAGGCACTAACCTCATAACCTGTAGAAGGCTTAAGACATGTTGAGATTGTCAAAATATTTGCAGAGAATTCATCTGGATGTGTTTGAATTTTGGGACTGTAACTATCTGCATTTGACTCCAGGTTTTGGTACTAGACACAAACTGGCAGAGTGAGTATCTGAGAATGAAATGTTTCCTGATGCAGCCCCAAATCTAACCAGACAGCCACTCAGATCTAATGCTTAGTGAATTACCCTTGTCACCTTGGTTTGGGAAGGGTCCCACCCACACATGTGCTAGGCTGCTTGTGTGTTCTTTATGTGTATTCTATGCATTCTAAAGCATATAACTTTTCTTGCAGCATATGACAATTTGATTACTATAGAAGTGTTTTACCATACTTTAGATTTAATGACACATTATTTATAAACACAATTCTCCTTTGGGGAGAGCAAAATAGTAAAGTTAGATAAACCATATTTAAGTTGGCACTGAATTCACTGTGACCGCAGATCTTGAATACAGGCTGTCTTCCATATAACTATTATGAAACAGACTAGTTTAAACTTGAATATGTACAATAATGAATACTTTCTCCTATTTCAAAACATCTGCCATCCTAAAATAGAGTAGTTTTACCTGAGCATCCTACATTCTGTTACACTAAGTGTTTTTACTTTCTGATGCATGAAGATTCTGTTACACTGAAAGTTTGAAATTGTGGTAGAAACTTCTATTTACATGTAAAAGCTTCTAGGTGGTGGGTTCTTGTTTTTTGGGGAGATTTTTGATCACTGCTTCAATCTAGTTACTAGATATTGGTCTATTCAGGTTGTCAATTTCTTCCTGTTTCAGTTTTGGAAGTTTATAGTTTTCCAGGAATGCATTCATTTCTTCTAGATTGCTTAACTTATTGGCATATAAGTACTGCTAATAATTTCTGATGATTGTTTCTATTTCCCTGGTGTTAGTTGTGATCTCTCCCTTTCCACTCATAATTTGATTAATTTGGGTCCTCTCTCTTTTTTCTTCATTTGGCCAGTGGTTTATCAATCTTATTGATTCTTTCAAAAAACCAGCTTCTAGTTTCATCAATGTGTTCTACTGTATCTCTAGTTTCTATCTCATTGACCTCTGTTCTAATCTTGATTATTTCCCTTTTTGTGTGTGGGATTGGCTTAATTCATTGTTGATTTTCCAGTTGCTTAAGGTGAAAAGAGAGCTGGTGTATTCTGGATTTTTCCATTTTTTTGAGTAAGGCTTGGATGCCTATGTATTTCCCCCCTTAGAACACCTTTGCCATATCCCATAGGTTTTGGACCAAAGTGTCTTCATTCTCATTGGTTTTCATGAACTGTTTAAGTTCTTCTTTGATTTCCAGATTGATCCAAACATTCTTTTTTTAAATTTTTATTGTTTTAATTTCTTTTCAGTGTACCAGAATTCATTGTTTATGCACCACACCCAGTGCTCCATGCAATAGTGCCCTCCATAATACCCACCACCAGGTTCACCCAATTTCCCACCGCCTGCCCCTTCAAAACCGTCAGATTGTTTTTCAGAGTCCATAGTCTCTCATGGTTCATCTCCCCCTTCAATTTCCCTCAACTCCCTTCTCCTCTCCTTCTCCCCATGTACTCTGTGTTATTGATTATGCTCCACAAAAATTCTTTTTTTTTCTTTTTTTTTTTAATAAACATATAATGTATTTTTATCCCCAGGGGTACAGGTCTGTGAATCGTCAGGTTTACACATTTCACAGCACTCATCATAGCCCATAACCTCCCCAATGTCCATTTCCCCACCACCCTCTCCCATCCACCCTCCCCCCTGCAACCCTCAGTCTGTTTCTTGAGATTGAGTCTTTTATGGTTTGTCTCCCTCCCAATCCCATCTTTTCATTTTTTTCTTTTCCTACCTCCCCCCAACCCCCCCCCGCCTTGCATCTCCACTTCCTCATATCAAAGAGATCATATGACAGTTGTCTTTCTCCGATTGACTTATTTCACTAAGCATGATACCCTCTAGTTCCATCCACGTCGTCGCAAATGGCAAGATTTCATGTCTTTTGATGGCTGCATAGTATTCCATTGTGTATATATACCACCTCTTCTTTATCCATTCATCTGTTGATGGACATCTAGGCTCTTTCCACAGTTTGGCTATTGTGGACATTGCTGCTATAAACATTCGGGTGTACGTGCCCCTTCAGAGCACCACGTTTGTATCTTTAGGATATATACCCAGGAGTGCAATTGCTGGGTCGTAGGGTAGCTCTATTTTCAGTTTTTTGAGGAACCTCCACACTGTTTTCCAGAGTGGTTGCACCAGCTTGCATTCCCACCAGCATTGTAGGAGGGTTCCCCTCTCTCCGCATCCTCGCCAGCATCTGTCATTTCTTGACTTGTTCATTTTAGCCATTCTGACTGGTGTGAGGTGGTATCTCATTGTGGTTTTGATTTGTATTTCCCTGATGCCGAGTGATGTGGAGCACTTTTTCATGTGTCTGTTGGCCATCTGGATGTCTTCTTTGCAGAAATGTCTGCTCATGTCCTCTGCCCATTTCTTGACTGGATTATTTGTTCTTTGGGTATTGAGTTTGATAAGCTCTTTATGGATTTTGGATACTAGCCCTTTATCTGATATGTCATTTGCAAATATCTTCTCCCATTCTGTCAGTTGTCTTTTGGTTTTGTTAACTGTTTCCTTTGCTGTGCAAAAGCTTTTGATCTCGATGAAATCCCAATAATTCATTTTTGCCCTTGCTTCTGTTGCCTTTGGCGATGTTCCTAGGAAGAAGTTGCTGCGGTGGAGGTCAAAGAGGTTGCTGCCTGCATTGTCCTCAAGGATTTTGATAGATTCCTTTCTCACATTGAGGTCCTTCATCCATTTTGAGTCTATTTTCGTGTGTGGTGTAAGGAAATGGTCCAATTTCATTTTTCTGCATGTGGCTGTCCAATTTTACCAGCACCATTTGTTGAAGAGGCTGTCTTTTTTCCATTGGATATTCTTTCCTGCTTACTCAAAAATTAGTTAAACATAGAGTTGAGGGTCTATTTCTGGGCTCTCTATTCTGTTCCATTGGTCTATATGTCTGTTTTTGTGCCAGTACCATACTGCCTTGATGATGACAGCTTTGTAATAGAGCTTGAGGTCTGGAATTGTGATGCCACCGACTTTGGCTTTCTTTTTCAATATTCCTTTGGCTATTTGAGGTCTTTTCTGGTTCCATATAAATTTTAGGATTATTTGTTCTATTTCTTTAAAAAAAATGGATGGGATTTTGATAGGGATTGCATTAAATGTGTAGATTGCTTTAGGTAGAATAGACATTTTCACAATATTTGTTCTTCCAATCCATGAGCATGGAATATTTTTCCATTTCTTTGTGTCTTCCTCAATTTCTTTCATGAGGACTTTATAGTTTTCTGAGTACAGATTCTTTGCCTCTTTGGTTAGATTTATTCCTAGGTATCTTATGGTTTTGGGTACGATTGTAAATGGGACTGACTTCTCAATTTCTCTTTCTTCTGTCTTGTTGTTAGTGTAAAGAAATGCGACTGATTTCTGTGCATTGACTTTATATCCTGACACTTTACTGAATTCCTGTATAAGTTCTAGCAGTTTTGGAGTGGAGCCTTTTGGGTTTTCCACATATAGTATCATATCATCTGCACAGAGTGAGAGTTTGACTTCTTCTTTGCCAATTTGGATGCCTTTAATTTCTTTTTGTTGTCTGATTGCTGAGGCTAGGACTTCTAGTACTATGTTGAACAGCTGTGGTGCTAATGGACATCCCTGCCATGTTCCTGACCTTAGCGGAAAAGCTTTCAGTTTTTCTCCATTGAGAATGATATTTGCGGTGGGTTTTTCATAGATGGCTTTGATGATATTGAGGTATGTGCCTTCTATCCCTACACTTTGAAGAGTTTTAATCAGGAAGGGATGCTGCACTTTGTCACATGGTTTTTCAGCATCTATTGAGAGTATAATATGGCTCTTACTCTTTCTTTTATTAATGTATTGTATCACATTGATGGATTTGTGGATGTTGAACCAACTTTGCAGCCCTGGAATAAATCCCACTTGGTCGTGGTGAATAATCCTTTTAATGTACTGTTGGATCCTATTGGCCAGTATTTTGGTGAGAATTTTCGCATCTGTGTTCATCAAAGATATTGGTCTGTAATTCTCTTTTTTGGTGGGATCCTTGTCTGGTTTTGGGATCAAGGTGATGCTGGCCTCATAGAATGAGTTTGGAAGTTTTCCTTCCATTTCTATTTTTTGGAACAGTTTCAGGAGAATAGGAATTAATTCTTCTTTAAATGTTGGGTAGAATTCCCCTGGGAAGCCGTCTGGTCCTGGACTTTTGTTTGTTTGGAGATTTTTGATGACTGTTTCAATCTCCTTACTGGCTATGGGTCTGTTCAGGTTATCTATTTCTTCCTGGTTCAGTTGTGGTAGTTTATATGTCTCTAGAAATGTATCCATTTCTTCCAGATTGTCAAATTTGTTGTCATAGAGTTGCTCGTAGTATGTTCTTATAATTGTTTGTATTTCTTTGGTGTTGGTTGTGATCTCTCCTCTTTCTTTCATGATTTTATTTGCGTCCTTTCTCTTTTCTTTTTGATAAGTCTCGCCAGGGGCTTATCAATCTTATTAATTCTTTCAAAGAACCAGCTCCTAGTTTTGTTGATTTGTTCTATTGTTTTTTTTAGTTTCTATGTCATTGATTTCTCTCTGATCTTTATGATTTCTCTTCTCCTGCTGGGTTTAGGCTGTCTGTGTTGTTCTCTCTCCAGCTCCTTTAGGTGTAGGGTTAGGTTGTGTATTTGAGACCTTTCTTGTTTCTTGAGAAAGGCTTGCACTGCTATATATTTTCCTCTCAGGACTGCCTTTGTTGTGTCCCACAGATTTTGAACTGTTGTGTTTTCATTATCATTTGTTTCCGTGAATTTTTTCAATTCTTCTTTAATTTCCTGGTTGACCCATTCATTTTTTAGAAGGATGCTGTTTAGTCTCCACGTATTTGCGTTCTTTCCAAATTTCCTCTTGTGATTGAGTTCGAGCTTCAGAGCATTGTGGTCTGAAAATATGCAGGGAATGATCTCAGTCTTTTGGTACCGATTGAGACCTGATTTATGACCCAGGATGTGGTCTATTCTGGAGAATGTTCCATGTGCACTGGAGAAGAATGTATATTCTGTTGCTTTGGGATGGAATGTTCTGAATAGATCTGTGATGTCCATCTGGTCCAGTGTGTCCTTTAAGGCCTTTATTTCCTTGTTGATCTTTTGCTTAGATGATCTGTCCATTTCAGTGAGGGGAGTGTTAAAGTCCCCTGCTATTATTGTATTACTGTCGATGTATTTCTTTGATTTTGTTATTAATTGGTTTATGTAGTTGGCTGTTCCCATGTTAGGGGCAAAGATATTTAAGATTGTTAGGTCTTCTTGTTGGACAGACCCTTTGAGTATGATATAGTGTCCTTCCTCATCTCTTATTATAGTCTTTGGTTTAAAATCTAATTGATCCGATATAAGGATTGCCACCCCAGCTTTCTTCTGATGTCCATTAGCATGGTACATGGTTTTCCACCCCCTCACTTTAAATATCGAGGTGTCTTTGGGTCTAAAATGAGTTTCTTGTAGGCAGCATATTGATGGGTTTTGTTTTTTTTATCCATTCTGATACCCTGTGTCTTTTGATTGGGGCATTTAGCCCATTAACATTCAGGGTAACTATAGAGAGATATGAATTTAGTGCCATTGTATTGCCTGTAAGGTGACTGTTACTGTATATTGTCTCTGTTTCTTTCTGACCTACTACTTTTAGGGTCTCTCTTTGCTTAGAGGACCCCTTTCAATATTTCCTGTAGAGCTGGTTTGGTGTTTGCAAATTCTTTCAGCTTTTGTTTTTCCTGGAAGGTCTTTATCTCTCCTTCTATTTTCAATAATAGCCTAGCCAGATATAGTATTCTTGGCTGCATGTTTTTCTTGTTTAGTGCTCTGAATATATCATGCCAGTTCTTTCTGGTCTGCCAGGTCTCTGTGGATAGGTCCGCTGCCAATCTAATGTTTTTACCCTTGTATGTTACAGACTTCTTTTCCCGGGCTGCTTTCAGGATTTTCTCTTTGTCGCTAAGACTTGTAAATTTTACTATCAGATGACGAGCAGTGGACCTATTTTTATTGATTTTGAGGGGCGTTGTTAGCATCTCCTGGATTTTGATGTTTGTTCCCTTTGCCATATTAGGGAAATTCTCTCCAATAATTGTCTCCAATATACCTTCTGCTCCCCTCTCTCTTTCTTCTTCTTCTGGAATCCCAATTATTCTAATGTTGTGTCGTCTTATGGTGTCACTTATCTCTCGAATTCTCTCCTCGTGGTCCAGTATTTGTTTGTCTCTCTTTTGCTCAGCTTCTTTATTCTCTATCATTTGGTCTTCTATGTCACTAATTCTTTCTTCTGCCTCATTTATCCTGGCAGTGAGAGCTTCCATTTTTGATTGCACCTCATGAATAGCTTTTTTGATTTCAACTTGGTTAGATTTTAGTTCTTTTATTTCTCCAGAAAGGGCTTTTATCTCTCTGGAGAGGGTTTCTCTAATATCTTCTATGCCTTTTTTGAGCCCGGCTAGAACCTTGAGAATTGTCATTCTGAACTCTAGATCTGTCATGTTACCTATGTCCGTATTGATTAGGTCTCCAGCCTTCGGTACGGCCTCTTGTTCTTTTTTTTGAGGTGAGTTTTTCCACCTTGTCATTTTGTCCAGATAAGATTTGCTTTCTCCTGCTGTGGAATTTTGCTGTTCTTGGTGACTGAATTTGGTTTTGGCTGGGTTTCTTGTTGATCTTCTGGGGGAGGGGCCTGTTGTAGTGATTCTCAAGTGTCTTTGCCGCAGGCGGAATTGCACTGCCCTTGCCAGGGGCCGGGCTAAGTAATCCGCTCCGGTTTGCTTTCGGGAGCTTTTGTTCCCTGAGCGCTTTCCGTAGAGTTCCAGAGGACGGGAATGAAAATGGTGGCCTCCCAATCTCTCGGCCCGGAGGAGCCGAGAGCTTAGGGTTCTTCTCCTCAGTGCGCTCTCAGAGCAAAGCGCCCAACAGCCCCGCCTCCCGGCTTGCGGTCACGCCTCGAGGAAAGCAGTCAATTGCTGGAGCTGGAGAAAAGCGCCAGGTCGCTTTCATCTCCGTGGCCTCCGGCCGTGCTCCGAACCCACCCAGCCTGCGACCGGCACAAGGTAACCCCGGGCTTAGAGCTCACTCCTCGGCTTTGTCGCTGTAGCCGGCTTCCCTGCTCTAATATCTGTGAGCTCACCGGCACTCAGACACCCCCAGTCCTTCTGTGACCCCGCGGGACCTGGGGTTATGCTGACCCCGCCTGGGTTTCCCCCCAGTTTAGCCTCTGGAGCGATGTCTCCCAGTGGAGCCGACTTTTAAAAGTCCCAATTTTGTGCTCCGTCGCTCCGCCACTTGCTGGGTGCCGGCCCCTCCCCCCGGGGTCTATCTTCCCGTCGCTTTGGATTCACTTCTCCGCAGGTCCTACCTTTCAGAAAGTGATCAATTTTCTGTTTCTGGAATTGTTGCTCTTCTTCTCTTCAATTTCCCATTGGATTTGTAGGTGTTCACAATGGTTAGATAAGCTGTCTAGCTGATCTCCTGCTACCCGATGTTGTCTCAGCCTGCTACTTCTCCGCCATCTTGACTCCTCCCCTCCACAAACATTCTTAAGCAGGGTGGTCTTTAGCTTCCACATGTTTGAATTATATATAAAGAGAGCTTCTACTCTTTTATGAACAGCATAATCCAAAAGATACACATAATTTTATTCAATAATGCCAAAAATAAGAAACCATTTGAGTGCCTTTTGTAGAGAAGAAATTAGTAGACTAGGGATCAGTGTTAAAAAAACATGCTAAGATAACCAATTATCGATGACATTAAAAGAGTTTCTGCAACAGATTTTAAATTGGAGTTTCCCATGATCACATTTGCTAAATCCCTGTTATGAATGTTCTTTCTTATTTCCTTCATTTCCCCATTGATTGTGGGTGTGTGCACGCATGACAGTCTGTGGTCCTAAAGGAATCACCCAGAAAGGAAAGACTATAAAAGAAAAATGACAGTTTTGAACCACACGCATCTCTGGCTATTTCATATTACCTTATGTATTCCTTCTTAAAAATCTGAATTTTGTATCGATATCTTCATTGTAAAAGGAGTAAAATGAAGTTTAGAGAGATGAAGGAATTCACTTAAGGTCGGCACTGGTCGGTTTCCTTAAGACGCCTCAATGTTTCTCCCTCTTCCTCTGCTATGCTCTTCTAACCACTGGTTCAGTGGTTGCCTGATGTTTTTTATGTGTCAACTGTGACTTAAGTTTCTACCTAAGAGGGGTTCATACTATCTCTCCCATCAAAATGTTATTTCTATGACAGGAATTCTCTTTTTCCCATTTACATCTGCTCTCTGCAGCGATCATGTGTAATGACCCCTCAGGTTACAGGGTGAGATGGATAAGTAGCACTATAGTGGATTCAATGCCAATGATGGTCTAGAAACAAGGAAGAAGCTTGACTTAAGCTATTTACATGTTGGTAAAACTGAAGGAAAATTATTTAAAATGTTTTAGGTTGAGAAAATTCCAGACAACATTAATGTTAAATAGTCCATATATCTTTATTTCCATAAATATTCAGGAAGACAGAATGGGTGTCCATTCATCATCTTAACTTGCATGTACTCTTCTACTCAGATGAGGGCTCAGAATAGACTTTTCATATTTTCTTCATGACACTCATCATCATCCCTCTCAGCTCTCTCCCATAAAATTCATTCAAAATTGAGGGGGAAATCAGGATTTCTGTGTCTCATCATTCACAGGGTATAATTTCCCCATCCTGAAAAAATGCTTAGATCTATCGATCTGAGTTTCTTCTTTTTAAAATCAAAGATTTGGATTAGTCAAGTGAATTCTGCTTTTAAATTGTTTGCAGTTTTCTTGTATAAGAATTCTTTTAAAACCAAATTGTTTTAGGTCAATAACTGTATCTGAACATTAATGTTATTTTCACCTTATTAACAAAGTTTCAGCATCACTTGCAATGAGTAGGAATAGGTCAATGAACTCAACCTCCCTAAAGCTTTTCAATAGTCTTTAACTAAGATTAACTGCTGAATACTCTGTAGCTCATCATTATTTTCAATATACTTTTCCACCATTCTTTGCTTTTTTAAATAACAATGAATTCATTGGTTTAGCGTGATCCATTCACAATGTTTGGTCACATAGCAAAAAAAGAGGGTGCTATATACAAATTAACCTTTAGCTGTTCAGGCTGATACATGTCCATTTCCTGAGGATTCACTGCCAGATAGTCCACGGAATTTGACCAGAAAATGGTGAAAATAGGAAAGCTGACCTCATGTATTAGCCACACAGATTTAAGATATAGGCAGTAAAACGTTTTTTGACTTGGGACAACTTTTAAAAATCCTCTTTTTTTTTTTACCTAAATAATATAATTAATAATAATGAATGGTTTTTAATTTCCAAAACATCATTTAAATATTTAAAAATCATTACCAGTAAAACTGAGTAACATACATAATCTTTCCCATTATTCCCATTATAAAATTATTCCCTAATACTTCTATAGAATTAAAACAATAAAATAAAACAGCTTGATGAAAGAAATCCAGAATAATTATACTAATGTGATATTCATGACAATCTACTTTTCGTAAATTTTATGTCATTGTGTTCATACTGTTAAGTTTTTACCAAATTTCTGTTTATTTCCTTCAGATACATAACTCATTTGCATGTAACATAGAGCAAACTCAAGTATATGGAGAAGCAGAGAAACATCTCAGAATTCATACTACTAGGACTTTCGTATGACCAGAACATGCAAATATTTTGCTTTGTGCTCTTCTTATTCTGTTATGTTGCCCTGTTGGCAGGAAACCTTCTGATCCTTGTCTCCATTCGATGCAGCCCTCTTTTTCACCAACCCATGTACTACTTCCTCAGCCACTTATCCTCTATGGACATCTGCTACACCTCTACTGTCACACCCAAATTCATTGGTGACCTACTAAGGGGGACAAAAACCATCTCTTATGGTAATTGCATGTTACAGGTTTTTGCTGTGCACTTCTTTGGGAGTATTGAGGTCTTTATCCTCACAGTCATGGTCTTTGATCGCTATGCTGCCATCTGCAAACCTCTCCACTATCTGCTTATCATTCACAGAACAAGGTGATCTCCTAGTCTTGGGTGCTTGGGCTGGTGGGGCTCTGCATTCTTTTCCTCAATTATTGATGGCAATCCAATTGCCATTTTGTGGTCGTAATGAAATCGATCTCTACTTTTGTGATATCTTCCCTCTGCTGAAAGTTGCCTGCACTGATATCTACATCACTGGGATCCTTGTGGTTGCCAATTCAGGTATGGTCACCTTAGTTACCTTTTTTGTCTTGCTTGTCTTTTTTTTTTTTTTTTTTTTAAGATTTTATTTATTTATTTGACAGACAGAGATCACAAGTTGGCAGAGAAGCAGGCAGAGAGAGAGGAGGAAGCAGGCTCCCTGCTGAGCAGAGAGAGCCCGATGCGGGGCTTGATCCCAGGACCCTGGGATCATGACCTGAGCCGAAGGCAGAGGCTTTAACCCACTGAGCCACCCAGGAGCCCCATCTTGCTTGTTTCTTATGTCATTATTTTATTTAGTCTAAGACATCACTCAGCTGAGGGAAGATGCAAAGCCCTCTCCACCTGTGGGTCTCATATCACTGTGGTCAGCTTATTTTTTGGGCCTTCAATTTTTGTCTACCTTCGACCTCCAACCACTTTCTCTGAAGATAAAATATTTGCTCTATTTTATACCATCGTTGCTCCTATGTTCAATCCCTTAATCTATACGCTGAGAAAGACAGAGATGAAAAGTGCCATGAGAAAAGTTTGGTGTCAAACATTATTTTCAAATAATAAGAATAATGAAGAAACGTATAACTGAACACATTTATATAAAAATGGGCTTCATGTTACTAAGCGAGGTAAAAAATATTTCATGTTCTTTATATTCCATCACTCTCATGAATGGAATGCATGAAAGAAAGAAGTACTAGAAAGAAACTTAACGCAATAGCTAAATGAATCCTAATGCCCACATACCAGAATTTACTGAAAACTTATTTTATGGAGTATTCAGGAGATGTGGATAGGGTCATTTTCAGGAAAAAAACAAACCAACCAACAAACAAACAAACCAACAAAAACTCTCTGGTCCAAAGCAAACAAGACAACACTATTTGATCAGTGAATTATCAAGGCAAAATAATTTTAATGATAATTCTATTAAACATCCTGGACTTATATGCCAGTCCACATAGTGATACACATTCTGCACTAGTAATGAAGTTTAAATCTAAAATTAAATCTTAACTTTATTTTTCTTACGTATTTTTTATCATCATGTTCTGTTAGCTAACACACAGTGCAACAATTAGTTTTTGATTAGTGTTCAACAATTCCTTACCTGCATATAACACCAATCATCATGAACACTTTTATGATAGAACATTTCCTTGTACTTCTAGTAGTGGCATTCAGAAATCAGCTGTGCAATAAAAAAAAAAAAAATCTGTATAGAACCAGCTTAATTTTTCTTTCTTTCTCTCTCTTTCTTTCTTTCTTTCTTTCTTTCAAACCTCTCTTAAAGTGGCTCCTGGTGATTAATTCTCCTGAATTCATATAAAATAGACAGACTAAGAGTCAAGAGAAATGAAGAATCAAGAATTGAGGATACTAAAATCATAATTGCTTGTTATTTCACCTATTTAACAGAATATAAAACATTTTCCACAAATTTTAAGGGACTGAAAATAAAATTGATAAAGTAAAAACTGATAAGTACGTGGAAAAAAAGCCCAGCAAAAGACAGATTAAGACATGGTCTAACACCAAAACAAGCCATATGTCACTTTCCAAGCATATTTTCGTTGCATATGGATGTTTATAGCTGTTTTATTTATAACTGTCAAACGTCAGAAGCAACCAAGAGGTCTCTGTATAGATGAATAGATAAATAAATTACAATTTTCTGGTCAATGGAATGTTATTCAGAGCTAAAACCAAATGAACTAGCAAGCATGACATGATACGTAGGAAACTTAAATGTGTACGACTAAGTGTAAGAAGCCAATCTGAAAAGGCTACCTATTATGTGATTGCAACTATATGAATCCTGGGAAAGGCAAAACAATGGAGACATCGACAACATCAGTGTTTGCCAAGTGTCAGTGTGGAGGATAGAATGAATAAACAGAGCTCAGAGGATTTTTAGAGCAGGAATCACATCTGTATGTTAGTACAGTTCTGGATACACATCCTTATGCATATTGAAACCCATAAAATGTACTACGTCAAGTGTGAACCTAATGAAAAGAATATTTGGGGAGATAATGCCATGTGAGTGTAGGTTCCTTTGATGGAAATGGATGTATCACTCTGGTGGGAGAGGCTGTCTGTGTGTGGGGACACGGGTATTATGGGAAATCTTTGTACTTTCTGCTCAGTTTTTTTTGTGAACCTAAAGCTGCTTTAAAAAATAAAGTTTATTGATTAAAAATATACACTATGTCATAGCAGATATATCAAAGCTTGTACGTGGAAGGAAGGAGACATCTGAAAAAGATTTTCCACAGGGAAAAAAAAAATGTAGAAAAGGCCTTTTTGCATGCTTGATTGGATTCAAAGAAAAGTTGCTTAAGAAATTCAGCAAATGTCACTATAGAGAGGATGTTAGAAAGCAAGATTTTATTTAAAGGAAGATGGTAAAAGCATGGAAAATGTTTTAGAATATGTAAGTAAAATGCAAGAGCTGCAGTCAGTCTGGGGGCACCGTCCGAACAGGTATAAAGAGCAGAAAAAAATAATGAAGATGGTGAAACTCACCAGAACTGTTAGAGCAGAGAGGGAGTGGACAGATTGTCTCAGCAGTTATACACAAAGAAGCAAAACTGTTGTGAGAGTAAACCTTTTCTACTAGGCATGTTCTACCTGTTTCATTATTTAGTGGGATCAAAGAAAGCTGTCTCTGAAAATGAAGTAGAAGTTCAGATATTTACACAAAAAAATCATTTTAAAGGCCTCTTTTATTTTTTTTTAAAGGCCTCTTTTAAATAGTGGATATCATTTGTTTTCATTACCATGCTGTTTTAATAATATAAATTTCTCTTTCAGAACACTATTAATGATCAAAATTATTATTTGCACACGATATTGACCTAGGTTAATGATGTTTTCTGCCACAAATCTAGACATGCATTCCAAGTTAGTGAGACTTTAGCATTCTATAAAATCAACAACTTTCACAGAAATGACTTCGGACTTCTTACTGTGGCTTTCATGTTTAATAATTTGAGAACATTGTCTTTTTTTTAATTGAGATATAAATGATGTATGAGATTATGTTAGTTTATTTAATATAATGTATTGAGAAATAGTCACTGCAATAAGTGTAGCTAAGATCCATCACCACACATAATTGCAAATTATTTTCTTGTGACAAGAACTTTTTGGATGCCAGACTTTCTCATTTTATTGCACAAAATCCTGCCTGAGGATTTGAAGACGTAGATTATGGAATTATTCCATGTCAGAATCTAGGACCCATCTAGATTTTTTATTAGGAAACCCATGCATATTTGTTATTATTTAAGACCTAAGCTATTTCCAAAATATTTCCATTTCTGTGTTTGTTGGTATGAAAACTTTGATGAGGGTTGCATGTTATAAGAATGAAAATATAATGGGCACCTGGGTGGCTCAGTGGGTTAAAAGTCTCTGCCTTCGGCTCAGGTCATGATCCCAGGGTCCTGAGATTGAGCTCCGCATTGGGCTTTCTGCTTGGCGGGGAGCCTGCTTCCCCAGCCCCTCTGCCTGCCTCTCTCTCTACTTGTGATCTCTGTCTGTCAAATAAATAAATAAAATCTTTATAAAAAAAAAAGAAAATATAACTGGAAAAGAAAAAAAGAAAAGCATATCAACTTAAAATTATTAAAGACTAACCTATGAAATGGAGCTAATGCATTTGGCTAAAAATTTTTGATGAGGGCGAACAGCATTAAAAAAAAAAAAGCACACCAGAAAATATATTTTATTCTCATTAATGAGATTAGTATAGCATACCAACATAATTATAAAGGATTTCAGGCCATAAATATGTGGTTTAAAAGATGTACTTACATAATAAAGTTTTATAAAAATTCAAATAAAATATTGTAAGGACTATACTGGCATAATGACATATTTTCATGATTTTTTTTAAATACTTGTTTTAAAGAAGATTAAGGTTTGCAGAAACATTACTCAAAACGAACAAGGGGCACCTGGGTGGCTCAGTGGGTTAAGCCTCTGCCTTCGGCTCAGGTCACGATCTCAGGGTCCTGGGATCGAGTCCCACATCGGGCTCTCTGCTTGGCGGGGAACCTGCTTTCTCCTCTCTCTCTCCGCCTGCCTCTCTGCCTACTTGTGATCTCTGTCTGTCAAATAAATTAATAAAATCTTAAAAAAAAAAAAAAAGAACAGCAAAGTCCCATATATACGCTCTGTGCCTCACAATTTATGTTTTTTGACATTGTGTAGTGGGGTCGTACATTTTTTACCACTACTGAACCAATATTGGTACAGTATTCCTGAAGTCTGTAACTTGCATTAGGATTTACTCTTGGTGTTGCCAAGTTTTATGGATTTTGACATATGCATTATGTCATATATTCACCACTACACTATCATACAGAATAGTTTCCCTTCCCTAAAATTGCCACGTGTTCCATCTATCACCCCTTCTCTTTTATCCCTGAGACTTTACCAACCAGTGATTTTTTTACATCCATTTTTTTCTTATCCAGAAAAGGAATTCATAATTCATATCTGTGATATAAATATTTTGGTTTCAAAGCCTAAAAATTCTCTTTGGGATTATCTCCTTTATTGATTTAGTCAGTAATATTTTAAAATTCACTGTTACCTACTGCTTGCACTCTACTTCTGCCACATAAATATAATCATCCTTAAACTGGGTCATCTATGATAATAAATATTATAAACATATCATTATAATTGGTATGATTCAAGAGAAACCTAACACTCCCCAAATTAGAAGGAATCAATATAAAAGCATAAAGCCGATTTTACCAAAGAATTCAAATATGCATTAAATCCAACCACTAAAGTCTTCTTAATATCAAAGAATATGAGTTTTTCTCACCAAGATGTGTTACTGTTCTAGAAGGATGTAGGTAAACATATTACATGATTTCAGAATATAGGAGCACCTGGGTGGCTCATTCAGTTGAATGACACTTGATTTTAGCTCAGGTCATGATCTCAGGGAACTTGGTCTCCATAATCAGGGGAGTCCGCTTGAGATTCTCCCTTTACCCTTTCCCCTCACTCATGAGATCTCTCTCTCTCTCTCTAAAGTAAATAAATAAATCTTTAAAAGAAGGGATTTCAGAATATAACCCCAAGAATTGGAATGGAGATTATTGGATTACATAGTGTCCTTCACAACAGGAAACTCCTATAGTTATTTGAATCTGATACTTTCTATCAAGTCAGGAAGAACAACTACATTGAAGATTCATGGTCAGCTATGATGACATGGAAGTGCCTAATAACGGAAACTGGAAGAGGAAAAACCTCCAGTCTGTGGATGCAAACATCCAGGGTGGTACAGAGCAGCAGAAAACACCAGGAGTCCACATGAAGATGGACAGGGCAAGCTCCAGATCAAAACCACAAGCTTTAGGGCAGGCAAGACAGGCAGAGACAAAATGTTGAAGCACATCTAAGGCTATAGACTTATGTACCTGTTTGTAGCTTATGCTGTCTATTCCTCTACATAACACTGAATAAACCCCAACCAGTGGGTGTGTCCATATTGATATTTTCCTGAAGGAAGTAGTGATCATGTCCAAAGACAGGATTATACTAGCACTACCCCATTAAGATCATATTCTTTATGGACTTCTAGGTAAATCCAAACTCTGAGGAAAGATTTGAAACTTCCTTTCTTTGGTCATCTGAAATCCACTTCTTGCTCCATAATTTCCTATGGTAGCTTTCCCTTCTGCATTCCTCAGAGTGTCAATCAGAGGGTTGAGCAAGCAGTTCCAAATATATAAAAGACAGCTATCATCTTATCGATGGGGAAGGTGGTTGCAGGATGTCTGTATATAAATATACAGGATGGCCACAAGGATGTGGGAGAGGGCATTTCTTCTCCCTTCAGCAATGTGGTATTTAGTGAATGCAAGATGATAACATAAGAGCACATGAGCAGGACAAAACTCAGTGGGTGAATAGCCCCAATTTGGACACCACGAATAGGTTGATCACATAGTTGTCTGCTCAGGTAAGTTTCCACAAGGGCTGCAAAGTCACAAAAACTTGATCAGTCATGGGGACCACAGAAGGGTAAACTGAAGACCAGAAACATCTGAGCTGAAGAATGCACAGAGGACTCCACCCAGGCCTTAGGCAGCAGCATAGCACAGACCCATCACCTCATGATGGTTGTGTAATGCAGGGGCTCACAGATGGCCACATAGTGGACAGCAGCCATGAGGACAAGGATGAAGATCCCCAGGCAGCCAAAGAAATGTAAAGAAAAGCCTTGTCTCACGCACTCACTGAAAGTGATAATGGTCTTCTTCAAAAGGGCATCCACAGTTATTCTAGGGGTTAAGGAAGAATAGAAGCAAATGTCAGATTTGGATAGGTGGAAAAAGAAGTATATTGGTTTCCTGAGTGTCCAGATGTTCTTGACATAGTAATAATCAGAAAGATACTCAACAACATCCCCAAATAGAAGCACAAGAAAGTGGCAAACAGTATTCTCTTCCTAACGGGAACCTGGATCAACCCACGAGAAACATTTCCAAAATAGGGGCTTTTGGATGGGAAGGTTGGTTAAGCATCCAGCTCTTGGTTTCAGCTTAGGTGGTGATTTCCATGTCTTAAGATCAAGCTCCCTTCCAGGGTTCAGCATGTAGCTGGACTCTTGAGACTTTACCTCCCTCTCTTTCTGCCGCTCCACCATTCTCTCTCTCTCTCTCTCTCAATCCTTCTACAATACATACATACATACATACATACATACATACCTATTTGGCCATAAAAAAATGATGGTTGGCACTTCACCATAATTAAAACTATGCAGTAGAACTAGTATACAAAAAGGGATGAACTAAACAGTTGAGGATGTGAATTAACTGGTATCCTTCTCTAAGGGTTGTCCACGTGTGTGTACAGGAGAAGGTTAGAGGTGACCAGCTGTGTCCTGAGGTGGATCAGTGCAGGCTAGCTCTGGAGCACAGCTTGGTCAATACTGACATAACGGTGGTGTAGACAAGCTCTAAACCACTGGGTTATCATGTCCTTTAAGACAAAGTGCTAGAATCTCTCACTTCCTCAGGGTTATTAAACATTTAAAGCCCCAAAGGAAGCAGGAAACTAGAATAAAGCATTTTCTTGCTTCAATTGCTTACTGACTATTTGAACCAGTTATCCAAACTTTAGAACCTTCTGTGCTTTTATCTACATAGTAAAGCTAATAATACATATGTCAAAATATGCAGTATTATGAACAATAAGTAATATAATGAGCTTAATCCAACCAACAATCTCTCAGTGGATTTTTGTTATCCTTTGGCTAAGTAGATTGATCTGAAACAGATTAAATACTATAAAATTTGATTTCCTGACCCTTCTTGCATGAGAAAACATCACACACACGGGCTGGCATGTGGAAGAGAGAGACTGACTGGCTTTAATGCGGGCAGATGAGGCTGAGTCTAAACCACCCGTGACTAGTCAGTGAGCAGAGAATGAACCGGATGGGAAACACATTAAAGGCTTTGCTGTACTTGGCTTCCTCCCTCTGATTTTTCCACATTAGTTTTGTGTTTTCTCCCTGCCAACTCATGTGATATTGTTCATTTTATTCATCTTCGCATTCTACATGTAAAGATGATCTTTCTTCTAGTAACAATATTGGTCATTTTAAGCAATCTATAAACTGACAAATGTTTTGTGATGATCTTTCAAGAGATAATATCAAATCTTGCAATATTTTGGTTTATTTACCACTAGCTGCTGCAAATATAATTTGTCCAATTTCTCTTGGTTATAAAAACTGTACTTAATTTTTTCTCCCTCATCGTTTTTTCCTGCTATTCATGTTTCTTTGCACAGTGCCTCCAGAATGATGATACCTTTTGCCTTGCATTTACCTAATGTAAATCTATCTTCCTTTTCATAACATTTCACGGCCCAGTCCCTTCTCTGCCATAATTGCTGTGTTTCTTCAGATATCGTATTTTACATGCTATGTAGCACGAGCAAAAGGCCTTTCATGAAAGTTGTGAGGCTTTAAGGTATTATCTGTTTTCACTAGAAAATCTTTTTTTCAGAAGACTCTTCATTTAGTTATAAGATGACTTCCTTTAAATACTGTGTTGCAGTGTATTTTGTGATTAATAAAATTTATTTTTTAGAGACGTTTTATTTTCATACAAAATAGAACAGAAACTACAGAGATCCCAAACACCCCCTTGTCCCCTTCACTGGGACAACCTCTCCCTTAAGAGTGCTGCATGTGATACAATTAAATGAACTCACACCAAAACATCATGATCACCCAAAATTCGGTTTACATTAAGGCTCACCCTTGGTTTTGTACATTCTGTACATTTTGACATGTATGACAACACTATCAGAAATTCAGGGACATACAGAACAGTTTTCCTACCCTAAATATCCTAGCATCCCGCCGATTCATCTCTCCCCTCCCTAATGTTTGTGTTCCAGGGACTGATCTTTTTTCAGTTTCCGTAGTTTTGCCTGTTCTAGAATGTCATATATAGATGACCCCCAACTTACAATGGTATGACTTGTACTTTTTCCAACTTTACCATGCTGTAAAAGTGATACACATGCCACAGAAACTGTACTTTGCATTTTGAATTCGGGTCTTCCCCCAGGCTAGTGATATGCAGTACAATCCTCTCTTGTGATGCTGGGCAGGGGCAGCGAGGAGCAGCTCCCAGTCAGCCAAGTAATCACGAGGGTCAATGATTAATACGCTTACAACCATCTGTACCCATATAGCCATTCCAATTTTCACATGCAGTGCAGTATTCAATAAGTTACATGAGATATTCAGTGCTTTATTACAAAATAGGTTTTGTATTCGATGACTTTGCCCAACTCCAGGCTAAATAATGTAAGTGTTCTGAGCACAGTTAAGGTAGGCTAGGTTAAGTGATGAGGTTTGGAAGGTTGGGAGGATTTCATGCATTTTGACTTAAGGTATTTTCAACGTATGATGGGTATATTGGGACATAGCTCTCTTGTAAGTCAAGGAAGACCTGTAGTTCAAATCAAACAAAAGGGAGCCCCTTCACATTGTTTTTTTTTTCCTTTCTGAAATATGCATGTAAGTATCCTGCATATATTCCCTTACCTTACTAGCTCAGTTCTTCTTCGTGCTGAATAATGTTCCATTCTCCGGATGTACAAGAGTTTATTTATTTATTCACCTAGTGGGGGACATCTTGTTACTTCCAAGGGTTGCTGATTATGAATCCATCTGCCATAAATATCCATGTGCAACTGAAATGCATTAATTTTTTTCATTTACATTGTGGTTAAATCTCTCTCTCACTCCGTCTCTCTCCCTGTCATTGCAGTAAGAATAGTCTTTGGCTCTGGATCCAAGGACTAACCACTTGGTTATCAATTTTAGGCAGATAGGAGTGAGCAACACATAAATTTTAATATATATAGTTCTTTAACTTTATGGGAAATGATACTAAACTCTGGCCAATAGGTGGAATGCCAAGAAGTGTGTTTCATCATCCAAATTGTAGATTCTCACTCTATCTTCACTATGTATTACCATTGATTTCAATGGGACTTCATAAGAGTTGACCCCCAGAAACCACTTTAAAACAGATTCATCTTGGGGCACCAGGGTGGCTCAGTTGGCTGAGAGATTGCTTTTGGATCAGGTTGTGGTGTTTCATGGGATGAAGCCCTGTACTTGGCTTCAGGTTAGCGGGGAGTCTCCCTCTCCCTCTCCCTTGGCCCCCCAAAGTCCACCGGGCCACCATTCCTGCTCATGTTTGCTCAAGCTCTTTCTCTTTCTCATATAAATAAGTAAAATCTTTTAAAAATTGATAACAAAATTACAGATTCTATTCTAAATACTTATTTGCTTGCACAACTGCTTTCTGTATGAACTAGAGGATGTATATATGAATGTTCTATTAGAAATTTAAATTGATTCAGTTTTAGAATATAGCTTTTTTTTTTTCTTATTACAACTCTTGAACAACCAAAGAATGTCTGTTATTGTGTGGTCTGACCTCTATAAATCCAATGATTTTGTAAAAGTTTCATTAAACTATTTACCTTAATAACTCACCAATCATTATAACATTGGTCTACTTGCTTTGGCTCAGTTGTTTTTCATGGAGGTTCCCCTACATATATCATCTTAATAGCTCATAAAATTAACACAGTTTTCAATTAATTTTGGTATGCAGGAATAAGGACTTGCTCACTATTACGTTAATCTTAAGTGCTAATTTTTTTCCATTCACTCCCCTCATGGCAGTGATGGTCCACAGACCCCATGACCTAGTCCCTGCCTTTTTCATTCACATCTTTTCATTCTCAGAGTTGTTTAGCCAATAAACGTTTTTTAAAGATTTTATTTATTTATATGACAGGCAGAGATCACAACTAGGCAGAGAGGCAGGCAGAGAGAGAGGAGGAAGCAGGCTCCCCCCTGAGCAGAGAGCCCGAAGCAGGGCTCGATCCCAGGATTCTGGGACCATGACCTGAGCCGAAGACATATGCTTTAACCCACTGAGCCACCCAGGCACCCCTAATAAACTTTTTCAAATTAACTCTGTGCTTCCTTTGAAAATAATGATGGGCACCAAACCTTTCTCATGGCTTTTTTCATCTCTGAATTTCTCAGAGTATAGATTAAGGGATTGAACATAGGAGCAATGATGGTGTAAAACAGAGCAAATACTTTGTCCTCAGGAAAAGTAGTTGGTGGTCTAAGATAGATAAAGATTACAGGCCCAAAAAATAAGATGACCACAGTGATATGAGACCAACAGGTGGAGAGGGCTTTGCGTCTTCCCTCAGCTGAGAGATTTCTTAAAGTGAACAATATTATCCCATAAGAAACAAATAAGACAATAAAGGTTACTAAGGCAACCATACCTGAAAAGGCAATCACAAGGACGCCAGTGATGTAGGTATCAGTACAGGCCACCTTAAGCAAAGGAAAAATATCACAGAAGTAGTGATCGATTTCATTAGGACCACAGAAGGGCAAACCAATTGCAGTAGAAAATAGAGGACAGGCATGGATGGCTCCACCAGCCCAAGCAGCTAAGACTAGGAGGTGGCATCTTTTCCTGTTCATGATAATCACATAGTGGAGAGGTTTGCAGATGGCAGCATAGCGATCAAAGGCCATGGCTGTAAGAATAAAGATTTCCGTACCGCCAAAGAAATGCATTGTTAAGACCTGTAACATGCAATTACCATAGGAGATGGTTTTTTTTTTTTCTGCTAACAGGTCAGTAATTAACTTGGGTGTAACTGTTGAGGTGTAGCAAATGTCTATGAAGGATAAGTGGCTGAGGAAGTAGTACATTGGTTGGTGAAAAAGGGAACTGCATCGAATGGAGACAAGGATCAGAAGGTTTCCTGCCAACAGGGCAACATAACAGAATAAGAAGAGCACAAAGCAAAATATCTGTACGCTGTGGTCATACGAAAGTCCTAGAAGTATGAATTCGGAGATGTTCCTTTGGCTTTTCATATATTTGGATTTGCTGTAAACTTCCATAAGGACTTATGTTTCTGAAAAAAAGAAAACATAATTAAAGGTGAAAATTAACTGTATGGACACAATAATATAAAATTTTATAATGTATGTTGACACAAATAGAGTTAAGACTAATTCTTCATTTATTGAATTAAACAGCTTTTCTCTTTATTCTCTTTTATAACTCTGTTATGAAATAATTTTATAATTACATATTTTACTCAAAATTACTAGTAATTACTTAAATATTTAAATATTATCTTGAAAATACATTTTATTACTGCTAATGCTATGTTTCAATAAAGGGCTTCTGATTTTATTATTTAGCATAAAACAAGGCAAGAATTTTTCCATATTTCCCAGTTGTCATAAGTTTTGCATGAAATCAACTTTCCTTCCTTTAAAATTATCTTAGAAGATTCCCTTAATTTTTGGTAATGAATCTGAAGAAAAGTACATTTGTTTAAACAACCAGTCTGGACTACTGAACTTTTGTGCAGAGCATAGAATACTTTCCTACATGGTCAAACATTGACAATGAGTCATGTTAAACCAATGGAATTGCTCTTACATCAAAAGGCAAAGACTCTTTGAATGCAGCATTAGAGAAAGTAGCAATTAATGACTGAAATTTTGAAAACCATTTAGGAAACCCATTCATGTGTCATTTTTATATTTCATGAGTTAAATAAAATTTTTAAAAAATGTTGTCACTGAAGTTTGTGATGGCAATTGATAAAGGAAAGATAAGATTGTTGAATTGCCCAAGTATATTGGAATTATTTATATTTCCTGGCTTTTACTGAATATTTCATATTTTAGATACAATCTAAAAATCAAAAGTCAATAAAAGGAGATAATACTCAATGTAACTTGAAGACAACTTTGTGATGAGTAAGCACTCAATGATATTGTGCATAAATGAATAAATGAAACATTTAGGAATTTGCATCTTTGCATCTAATATATACTTTTTAAAAATTTATTTTTATTAACATATAATGTATTGTTTGCCCCAGGGATACAGGTCTGTGAATGATCATGCTTACACACTTCACATCACACGCCATAGCACATGCCCTCCCCAATGTCCATAACCTAATGACCCTCTCCACAGCCCCCTCCCCCCAGCAAACCTCAGTCTGTTTTGTAAGATTAAGAGTCTCTTATGGTTTCTTTCCCTCCAATCCCATCTTATTTGTCAGAGAGAGATGGCGCAAGCAAAGAAAGAGGCAGGCAGAAGGAGAAGCAGACCCACTGAGCAGGGACCCTAATGCAGGACTGGATCCCAGGACCCTGGGATCATGGCCTGAGCTGAAAGCAGATGCTTAACTCAATTGAACCACCCAGGTGTCCCTCTGAGATATACACACACACATATACATATACATATACATATATATACATATATATGTATACATGCATGCATATATATGAATATATATACATATATACATATGTATATATATGTATGTGTATATATGTATATGTGTATATATATATACTCAGTGCAAAATGAGTGAAGGATAAGAAGCTCTTCTAAGAGCTATTTTACATACTAATTAGGAAATTTCTGATTGTAGTAGGTTTGCAAAAACTAACACACCTTTTACCTTGGTCTGAATCTCAAGTGACAGACATATCTGGGCCTCCAGATGTCTAATAAAAAAAAAAAAAATCAAAGTGATTTTGTTGCAATATTGTTTAGCAATCATAATCTGTAGAGGCTCACAGATTTGATATCTGTTATTGAGAGTCTTCAAGAAGATTTTAGATGGCAAAACGTTGACAGCTATGGCATTTTTAGAATGATCTGTACCATAAGACATCCATTCTATTTTAAATTATTATTCAGAATTCTAACCTCAAAAAATTAGAAAATTTTAATTTGTTGCTACTTTGCTTTCAGTATCAAAAACAAGGATCCCTATCCTCCTTATATACCAAAATAAAATAATTATGTAACAGAGTGTTCAGCAGTTAAGTTACTAAGGAGCACTGACACACTTTAGGAGAGTGAGGATCATTGACCTATCTTCTACTTTTTGCAACTGATACTACTCTTTGTATATAAGGTAGAAACAATGTTAGTTTTTGGATATACCTAGTTACTAAAATAAATCAATTTATAGGCAACTTTTACATTCTAAGTAGAATGTGAACAATAGAAATGTGAAAACCATTTGACCAATTCAAATCTCTGATTCTAAAGAGAAGAGACATATCAAGAGAATCTAAGTGGTTTCTCAATATTGAAAAGTAACACACTGTAAATGTTAAAAGACAGAAATCCTGTTTCTTCCTCAATCTAGGGCTGTTCTTTTTTTTTTTTTTATCTATTTGTTAGAGAGAGAGAGAGAGAGAGCGAGCACAGGCAGACAGAGTGGTAGGCAGAGGCAGAGGGAGAAGCAGGCTCCCTGCTGAGCAAGGAGCCCGATGTGGGACTCGATCCCAGGACGCTGAGATCATGACCCGAGCCAAAGGCAGCTGCTTAACCAACTGAGCCACCCAGGCGTCCCTGGGGCTGTTCTTCATGGGAGAGAACTGAGGGGGATGTCATCAAGGACTGTATGGAAAAACTCTTTTGATTCTTCCTCTGAACAAAAAAGAAAATGCAAGACAATTGGTTAACAGATGCCCTGTCTTTCTGAGTGTTTACCTAGGTGAAGAGGTATGGAATATTTAATATACGAAAGTATTCCAGAGTTCACTGATTCTAAGACATTTGAAATAATTTGCCTTCAGTTTTACAAAAATGCAATTCCTCATCACGATTTGTTTGTTTTCCAGATCACTGTTGGAATTTCCTCTCTAGTAGCTCAAACCTCCAGCCTGTATTTTGAGGAAACTTGCTTTATGATCTGTACTTTTAGCAGAGGTAAAAAGGAAGAGAGGAAAAGTCAGTTGAAGAGATTTACTTTCATCAAACAATATAGTGATCCTATATACCCCCATGGAAAAACTGAACCCACAACTGGTAAATAAAGAACTTGAGGCAACCACTGAACAAGGGGTTGAAAAAGCAGCAACACAGAAAGGGGTAGAAATGCCGAGGTGTCTCAAATCAACTGACCAGTGTGATCTTTGAGCAAATGGCTTCATGCCTCCTCTTTCTCATTTCACAACTAAAATATCATTATAAAATTCAGAATTTTAGTGAGGAATACATGAGGTAATACAGAATAGCCAGTGACATGTGTGGTTCAAAACTGTTACTTTTGTTTTAGTCTTTCCTTTCTGAGTGATATGTTTAGGACCATAGATTGTCATGCGTACACACACAATCAATGGAAAAATAAAGGAAATAAAGAACATTCATAACAGGGATTTAGCAAATGTGATCATGGGAAACTCCAATTTGAAATGTGTTGCTGAAAGTCTATTAATCTCATCATTAATTGGTTATCTTCGCCTGTTTCTTAACACTGATCACTAGTCTAATTTTTTCTCTACAAAAGCTACTCAAATGATCCCTTCATTTTTTGGTATTACTGAATACAAAATATGTGTACCTTTTGGATCATGCTGTTCATAAAGGAATAGAAGCTCTTACATGTAAATAAAAGATTCTACCACAATTTCAAACTTTTAGTGTAATAAACTCATACTGTAACAATATAAAAACTCTTAGTGTAATAAAATATAGCATACCATGAACTTACCTTAGTTGGCTTAGAATAAAGTTGTCTATTTTAGGATGGCAAATATTTTGAAATATGGGAAAGTCAAGCATAAACTGGTCTATTTCATAACAGGAATATGGAAGACTGCCTGTGAATGTGATTTGTGATCACAATGAAATTCACTGCCAATATGTATACACTTTATCTAACTCTATTATTTTTCTCACCGGAAATGGGAATTTTGCTTACAACCAATGTGCCATTAAGTATCCTAAAATAATTATATAGTAATCAAATTATCATGAGCTGCAAGAGAGGTTATATACTTGAGAATGAAATTACATAGAATAAATAAAAAGAACACACGATTAGCCTAGCACATGTGTGGTGGGACCCTTCCCAAACCAAGGTGACAAGGGTAGTTCACTAAGCATTAGATCTGAGTGGCTGTCTGGTTAGATTTGGGGCTGCATCAGGAAGCATTCTGTCCGCAGATACTCACTCTGCCAGTTTGTGTCTAGTACCAAAACCTGGAGTCAAATGCAGAGAGTTACAGTCCTGGAATTCAAACACATTCAGATGAATTCTCTGCAAATATTTTGACAATATCAACAAGGCTTAACCTTCTACAGTTTGTAAGGAAAGTGGACTTACAATATTTACTAAGATTCAGTGATGCAAGAAGTGAATCTTCATCCCTCAGGAAAGCAGTTTGGACATTTTGAAAGCTAATTTAGCTTCTTAATAACAGCTCAAAAGTAAAAAAGCAAAATTGGTTTTTATATTCCTGCAGAAGCTAACACAATTTTTTAGGTGTTAAGAAACATCCATTTATTCTATGCCTATACCTGAAAACTATTTGGTTCAGAGGAACAGAATACAAATTTAAGTGGCAATGCAAGAATTAATAGGTCTATGAAATCTTTATGTAATTATATACCCAAAGGCATTTCTAGACAGGTTTTGGACCACGTGTTGCAAATCCACCCTCCACAGTAATATGCTTGATACTCTTGGGCATAAACTTTTCACATCTTCCTATGTAGAAAAAAAATTGTTTTTTTTTTTTTCCCTGAAGGCCCAAAAAGACTATAGTCTAACTTCCCTGTGTTCTTCCAGTTTTCTGAAGAATAGGAGGGAAATCATAGCTCATAGTAGCACCAGGTTAGCTTTCAGGAAATTCTGAGATAAAGTAGGACAGGGAGAACAAAAGACAGTGACTTATAGTCTTTTTTTGTTTTAGAAGTTATCAAGATATTTGGTGTGCAGGGCGGGTAGATAAATAAAATCAATCATTTGTGATATTATAATTGGCATGGCATTACCATTGATGGATAAGCTGTTGGAAAATAGGTGAGAAATAAACGATAAGAATAAACATGGCTTCTCTTTAAGTTCACAGGGAGGAAAAGCAAAAAAGATGGAAAAAAACAGAGGGAGGAAGCCAAGCACAGCAAACCCTTTAATGTGCTTCCCATCCGGTTCTTTCTCTGCTCACTGACTAGTCACAGGTGGCTCAGATTCAGCCTCGTCTGCCTGCACCGAACCCAGTCAGTCTCTCTCTTCCACATGCCAACCCATGCAGGTGACGTTTTCACATGCAAGAAGGGTCAGGAAATCAAATTTTATAATACTTCATCTGTTTCAGATCAATCTACCTAGCCAAAGGATAACAGAAATTTGCTGAGAAATTGTTGGTTGGATTAAGCTCATTATATTCCTACTTGTTCATGGTAATGCATATTTTGACACACGTATTATTAGCTTTACTATGTAGATAAAAACACAGGAGATTCTAAAGGTTGAATTACTAGTTCAAATAGCCAGTAAGCAACAGAAGCAAGAAAATGCATTATTCTAGCTTAGTGCTTCCTTCAGGGTCTTAAATGTTTAATAACCCTGAGGAAATGAGGGATTGTTGCACTTTATCTTAAAGGACATGGTAACCCAGTGATTTAGAGCTTGTCTATACCAGCGTTATGTCCAGTGTTGACAAAGCTGTGCTCCAGAGCTAGCCTGCACCGATCCACCACAGGAGACAGATGGTCAAATCTCTAACCTTCTCCTGTACACACACGTAGACAATCCTTAGAGAAGGAAACCAGTTAATCCACATCCTCAACCATTTAGTTCATCTCTTTTTATATACTAGATCTGCTGCATAGTTATAATTTTGGTGAAGTGTCAACCATCATTTTTTTATGGCCACTATTTTTTTTTTTTTAGATTTATTTACTTATTTTGGAGTGGGGGAGAGGGAGGGGAAAAGAGAGAAAGAGAATCAGTATAGAGGAGGGGGCAGAAGGAGATGAAGACAAAGTGTCAAGCAGCCTCCATACTGAGTGCTGAGCCCTGAAAGGGGCTTGATCTTATGACCCCGAGATCACCACCTGAGCCAAAACCAGCAGTTGGATGCTGAAACAACTTGGCCACCCAGGCACCTGTATTTGTACTTTCTTGTTCACATGCATTTAGAAAAATTTTCTTGTAATCCAAGGTCATAAATATCTTCTCCATATATTTTTGTTTGTTTTCTTTTTCTTTTTCTTTTTTTTTTTAATTTTTACATTTCACATATGATTCTAAGATCCATTTTATTTTTTTTAACTTTTTAAAGATTTTATTTATTTATTTGAGACAGAAAAAGAGAGAGCACAAGCAAGGGGACAGTCAGTCAGTGGGGGAGCCTGATGTGGGGCTCGATCCCAGGATGCTGGGATCATGACCATAGCTGAAGGCAGAAGCTTAACTGACAGTCACCTAGGCAAACCCTAAGATCCATTTTAGAAAAATCTGTACAGCTGTGATATATAGATGAAAGATTTTTTTGCCTTTTTTGTTTGTTTGCTTTGTGCCATAGATACAGATGCACAATATTTCCACTATCATTTGTGGCAAAGGTTATTTTTTTCACAACTGAATTGACTGCAGACTTTTGTTGAGATTAGTTGACTCTAAATGTGTGGGTTTATTACTGGGCTCTCTAGTTTGCTTTGTTGGTCTTCTCAGGTATCTTTATGAAAATGTCCCATAATTTTGAACACAGCAGTTTTGTAACATCGCTGGAAATCAGATAGTGTAAGTTCTCCAACTTTGTTCTTTCTTTAAATTATTGGACTTATTTATATTCCTTATATTTCCATATAAGTTTTGAATTAATTTTGACAAAATTTTAAATATGTGATTATGCCTTTGAGAACGCTTGAATCTGGAGATTCTTTTGGGGAGAATTCAGCTCTTAATAATGTTGAATCATCCATCCATGAAAATAGTATTTTTTCTGTTTATTAATGTATTTATATTCTTTCAACAGATATTTTGCTTTCAGAGTACACGTATGGCTTATATCATGTTACAGTTATTCTTTTTTTTTTTAAGATTTTATTTATTTATTTGACAGACAGAGATCACAAGTAGGCAGAGAAGCAGGCGGTGGGGGGGGAAGCAGGCTCCCCGCTGAGCAGAGAGCCCAATGTGGGGCTCAATCCCAGGACCCCGAGATCATGACCTGAGCCAAAGACAGAGGCTTTAACTCACTGAGCCACCCAGGCACCCCCCGCAGACATTCTTAATTAATGTATAATTTTAAGACATTGTGATATTACAAAGGTGATTTTTAAAATCGAATTTTTATTTTTTTTGTTACTAGTACAAACTATGCAGTTGACTTTTATATGTTGATCTTTTATATCCTTCAGTGATGCTAAACTCACATTAAAAGTAAAACTAAAAGTTGTCTGTATGCACAGTGAAGTGATTGTCTATATAAAAATTTCTAAGGAATGCTCATATAAGCTAGTATAATTGATATATCTCAAAGAAATGTTGGACTAATATGTTGAGAGACCATTTGCTTCTGTTCTTTTTAAAAGAGTTTGTATGGAATATGTATTACTGTTTTATTTAAAGTTTGGTAGAATCCACCATTGAAGTTATCCAGACAGGAGTTAAGGGGACAAAACAATATATTAAATTTTTTCAAGCTGTACAGACTATTGAAAAATATCTATTCTTTTATTTTATATTTTATATTTATTATATATTTATTTGAGAGAGAGAGAAAGAGAAGGAAGGTGGGGGAGTGGTAAAAGGAGAGCTAGAGAGAGAATCCCAAGCATGTCCATACTCATGACCCTGAGATCATGACCTGAGCCAAAATCAACAATTGGATGCTTAATCAACTGAGCCACCCAGGTACCCCAAATATCTATTATGTTTTTATGTAAGTTTTTAATGTAATTTTAATGTAATTTATATCAAAGTGTTTGTCTATCTTATCTAATTGTTGAATATATTGGTCTTATGATCATTATGTTACCTTATTATCCTTCTAAAATCTGTAGATGTGTAGTGATATTGCCTTTATCATTTAAAAAAAGTGTTCAGTAATCAATGATCTATAAGTATCCCAGAAATCAATATCTAGGAATATAAAAGCAACTTAAATCCAAATATGGGATAGGATATAATAATTTATAAATAAATTTATAAATTAATCAAGTCAAGGATATAGCTAGCAGCCTTAAACAGAGAATTAAAAAAAAAAAAAAAGTGTGGGGAATGAAAACTTTCCCTTCCCCTTTCTAGGTTCCTTGGCTGATCTAATAATTAAATTGACTTAGAACAGATTTACAACAGGAAAAAGAAACTTAATTTTGTACACACTGGAATTCCAAAGATATGAGACTCCCTGACCATCAGGCAATCATTTATGCCATCCTGCCCTGAGAAGAGGGCAGTAGAAATCTGGAGTTATAAAGGGGAAGAAGAAAATTCACAAGAAGATAAAAGAGCAAATGTTTGGTAAACAGATGTTTGTCCTATTAGGTAAGTCTTTCTGATGTAAAAATTGAACTCTTGTTAGCTCTCTTCCTGATATAGGTATTCTACCTAAATTATTTTAGGCACTTAAAGGGGAGATAAAACAACTCTTCCTGAGTCTGTTAGACCTTATAGTCTACGTGCTAAAGGGGCATATTCTGGGGTCACATTCTTCTCCCCCTCAAAAGCAAAGCTTGGTCCTCTGAAAAGATTAATAAAACTAAGAAAAGTTTATCAAGATCAATAAAGAGAAAAAGCACAAATTACCAATATGAGGACTGGAACTTATGTATTGGTAGTAGAAGTGTAAAATTGTACAAACGTTGAAATACAGTTTGACAGCATCTACTCAAGCTACAGTGAGCTACATTCTATCAATTCTACATTCAGATATTTGTTTAAAACTGCATGAAATTGCATGACTAGCCCAAGTGTCATCAGTTAAATGCAGAGCTAGCATCATTAGATATGGAATCACACCTGGTCTCGGAAAAAGAATAGGTCACATGACCATATGGCTCAGTCTTAGATATGTCAGATCTTATTTGTAATAAATTTCAAAAGGCAGATGACAAATTTAACAAAAGTAGAGAAGAATCTTTGGACTTAAAGTGAAGTTACAGAGCCATTTCAGGGTCAGATCCAACAACTCTAAGACCAGACTTCTTGCAAATGGACCCACTTGGATGAGGCCCATGGGGCAGGAATCTTAGCAAACTGGATAGATCAGGCACTGGTCAGACTCTCAGATGCCAAAGCTTGCTTTCAGTAGTTTTAAGAATTCTGTGTGAAACCTCCCAATTTAGATTCAGAGCTGGATTCAATTTTGGCTTGATTATTTGGAGGAATTGAATGGAAAGCCTGTGAAAAGCATATTTGTATGAAAAAATAAGAAGTAGTTTGACAAAGAACTAGTTACAAACAAAGAAGGAGCTCTTGAGAAAGTCTTAATACAGTAACAAAGCTTTAGAGGGCATATGTTTAAGTAAAACATGGTATACTGTCCACCCTTGTGTTTAGGGTTTAGTTGTGGTACAGAGAGATCATTATACATTTGTTATTTCATGAATTTATCATAGAATTTACAACTGAGGAAAGTCAAGAACTAAATGATATCAGCGAATGCAAAATATTAAATTAAGTTTAAAATTTGGGTGTATAACGTGGTAACAGTGCTTGGCAATCCAATCCAAAGATGTTGCACACTTGAAGGAGGATAGACCCTGGCAGACCTAGAGAACGGTCAGTGAAAGCAGCCAGGCCACCCTACAGGGCAAACAATGGCTTCCAAGATCCTTTCTTCCTTTGAAGGAAAACATGACACCAGGGCACATTCCTACTGCTCAAAAACAAGAGCCATTCAAGCCCAGACTTGGCTTCAGAACAAAATGGAGAACATCATCCCCATTTCCTTATCAATAAGTGGCCCCACCTGAAAAGGGAACCAAACACCTGTGCTTTTTAAAGTTATGAGGGCTGCTGGAGGAGAGGTTGGTGGGGGGTTGTGTAATTGGGTGATGGGAGTTAAGAAGGGCATTTGATGGGGTGCCTGGGTGGTGCAGTGGGTTAAAACCTCTGCCTTCAGCTCAGGTCATGATCCCTGGGTCCTGGAATCGAGCTCCGCATCGGTGTCTCTACTCAGCATGGAGCCTGCTTCCTCCTCTCTCTGCCTGCCTCTCTGTCTACTTGTGATCTCTGCCTGTCAAATAAATAAATAAAATCTTTAAAAAAAAAAAAAAGGCATTTGATGTAATGAGCCCTGGGTGTTATAAGCAACTGATAAATTTTTCAACACTATATCTGAAGCTAATGATGTAGTATAATTTGGCTAATTGAGTTAAAAAAAAAAAAAAGAACAGAATGGTTACTGTTGCCCATAGACAGGCAGGGAGCACAGTTTTTGGAATCTTGAAGCTCAGAGAGCCTGGATAATCCTTACTAGTCCTACTGCTTAACATCTCCAGATAAGGTACTTAAATTCTCTAAAATCCTAAAAAAACACCAAAATATAATCATTTATAAGATATTTATTACTGTTAAACCCCAAATTACAACTGAGTAATTTAAAAGATCCAACTGCCTCTTTTGAACTATTCTTGAATCAGGCAGCATCCTACCTAGGAAATAGAAAAGAGGTACAAAGAACTTCAGAAAAATAAAAGTTTTTAAAGGCAGAGAAGCAGCATAGAAAAGGAAATCATTAACAAAGAATACACTATATTAGGCAAAGTTGCCCTCCTGATGGGGACAGAGGGATCTATCAGTAAATTTTGTACTGCTGACCAGGAAATTCCATAAAAGTTATATCCCTGAAGCAGCTGAAAAGATAGGTTAGGTAGTGAGCGTTGCTTTGATGACTTGGGGTCTTAACCTAAATGATTCTAATTTCGGCCTGTGATTTTCTTTTTAACACTATTTGCCAAGAACTAGATCACCCTGTGGTCTAAGTTCAAAGGCACACAGCTAGTTTGTCATAACTAGGAGCTTGAATATCTTCATCATAATGCAATGGCATGTCATATCCCATTGGGACCACATGAATGTGAGAATGAGAACATATTCTAATCACTGCAGCTGTCATATTGTACTAGACTGAAATGTTGGGACCCATATCTAGGAAAGACTCTCCAACTTCCTCTGATTTAGCGGACAGTCCAATTTTCCTTATGAGGGACCCAATTCAGATTATAGTTCATTTTACAATAAAAAATATCTGACCATGAAGTAAAATAAGACTATTTTGTGTAAGTTCAGATCTAGCAACTAGTCTAAGAGGTATTCAATAGAATCTAAATGCTTTGTGAAGTTTGGTTATTTAGGTACAAGGGAAGGAATGGACTCTTTGAAACTAAGATTCTTGGGGGCAGATGATTCACAAAAGCCATGATATGGAACAACCTAAGTGGATGAGTGAATAAAATACATATGTATATACCTTATATATACATATGTATATACCTTATATATATCTATATCTTATATCTATCTATCTATCTATCTATCTATAAGATATATATATCTTATAGATAGATAGATAGATAGATAGATAGATAGATAGATATAAGATATAGATATATATATTTAACCATGAGAAAGAAAGAAATATTGTCACTTATGGCGGCAGGGATAGAACTTGAGGACGTTATGCTAAACAAAATAAGCCAAAGAAAGAGAAATAGTGCATTGTATCAGTTATTTGTGCTATCTTAAATTTAAAAAAAAAATCATCTCTTTTGATCAGAAAGTAGAAAAGTAGTTTCCAGGAGGAGTTGGAGGAACCAGGAGAGGTTGATAGAAGTTGATAAATAGTCGGCTATGAGTATAGATCTGAGAATCTAATGTATAATGTCATGACTGCAATTGACAAAACTGTTATTTCCATGAAATTTTCTAAAAGAGAAAAACTTAATTTTTTTAGAAAGATAAATATGTGATAAGATAAAGATAAGATATGTGAGGTGGTAGGTGCAGTGATTAACAAAATGAGGCAACCCTTTTATAATAAGAAAAAAGTAAGAAAAAAAAAGATTACTTTGAAGTATCGAGGACAGGTAGTAACATAATCCTGGGCATCTCTCTGGTGTTGAGGAGAATATTAAAAGAGCCTAGAAGTGTCACAACCAGCCTTCTTGATGGATGCTTAGACACAGATGAAGGGTTGAAGAAAGGGTGAGGGACCTGGAGATGGTGCTGGGGCAGGAAGTCATGTACAACTATGTCACCCCATCTAAGACATATAAGCTTCTGCCAGCCTGATAATTTCAGAATCTTGAGTCTAATATAGTGTGCCTAGGTAGTATGAATGTTCAATAGCAGGTTGAGATATTCCCTTAAAAAAGGTCCTGATGATGTATTTTTAAATTAGCAATAAATCCCAGTACACATATGCACATTAGATACTTATACTTAAAAATAATCCAAATACTTTTTGGAAATATAGTTACATTAAACCAGAGCAAAGAGAACTATGATAAATAACCCGTCAGAGGAAATTCTGTGGAATGGGCAGAATGCTTCCCCTGGTATTTCAGAGGTTTTCATGGCTAAAAAAAGAAAAACAAAGTATTAGTTATATATGTGAAAAGATCTAAGAGTTAAAACATCCAAAGAGAACCCTGACATCCACAGACAGACACTACTGCCTTTATGTTTTTTCTTCGATTTTTGCCTTGGCACTGGGTCAGGAACACCTAAGTCAATCAAACTCTGGAAGCAATCCAATCATTCCGCTGAGGAAACGCAAGTGTTTGGGCAGAGAGAAATGTCCAGACAAATGGGAACCCAAACACAAAGCTGAGATTGGATTAAATTTTTTAGGTTATTTACTAAGATGATTTGCCATTTCTTTCTTTTTTTTTTTAATTTATTTATTTGGCAGACAGAAATCACAAGTAGGCAGAGAGAGAGAGGGTGGAAGCAGGATCCCCGCTGAGCCAAGAGCCTGACGTGGGGCTTGATCCCAGGACCCTGAGATCATGACCTGAGTCAAAGGCAGAGGCTTAACCCACTGAGCCACCCAGGCACCCCGATGATTTGCCATTTTCATTCATTTCCATGATTTGTGTCACAGGGTTTTTTGATTGAAGTTTGAGCTCTTATTTGTCTTTTGTTTATGTTTCTCTTGTGTACATAAGAAAGACTCTGGATCTGATAAACTGACTTTCCAACCAATTTCGGGCATTTTATGATTCAGTTCCTTTATGGATTTTTTGTAATAGATCAATCTGTAGAAGAGCAGTGAGTATATTTTTAATATCCTGAGTAACTGATTTCACTTTATATTTACTAATTTATTTTTATTTCCAATGTGAAGTCAAGAGAGTTAAAGCCAGAGAATCATTTTAAATCAGATTTTATTATGCAAACTAATTGACGTGTAATTAATTTCTAAATACAACTTGAGTTCATTTAGGTGAAGATGTTCTCAAAACTTGCTCTTAAATAGTGGATTTTAGGGGCGCCTGGGTGGCTCAGTGGGTTAAAGCCTCTGCCTTCGGCTCGGGTCATCATCCCGGAGTCCTGGGATCAAGCCCCGCATCGGGCTCTCTGCTCAGCAGGGAGCCTGCTTCCCTTCCTCTCTCTCTCTGCCTGCCTCTCTGCCTACTTGTGATCTCTGTCAAATAAATAAAATCTTTAAAAAAAAAATAGTGGATTTTAACTACTCCTTAGTTATACAGAATGTCTCATTATGTGGTCTCGCCACCAAACCTGATTTTCCTAATACAATTATTATTAAAATTTTCTTTGTTACATCACAATTCACAGCTTATATAATATTGTCTTAACTGTGCATACAAATGATTTTGTGCCTATAAACTTGTTCTTACTGTCTCAGAGCACACAAAATTAACTATGTCTTAAATTTATTTTTTGTATGATTAAATCAATATTTCCTTGTAGTTATTATTAAACTCTATGTCCCAAGTTCTGTCATAAACATGATACCAGTTGAACAAGTACACTTTGAGAAGGTTTCCTCACTCTCCTATGCATATGTAGCTGGCCCTTTGGATTGTTAAAAAGATGTTGAGCTCTCAAAATCTTAAAAAAAAAAAAAAAAATTAAAAGGGACGCCTGGGTGGCTCCATTGGTTAAGCCAATGCCTTCGGCTCAAGTCATGGTCCCAGGGTCCTGGGATCGAGTCCTGCTTCGGGCTCCTTGCTCGACAGGGAGCCTGCTTCTCTCGCTGCCTCTGCCTGTCTCTCTGCCTGCTTGTGGGTACTCTCTCTCTCTCTGGCAAATAAATAAAATCTTAAAAAAAAAATTAAAAAAAAAAAAGAAGTTGAGCTCTGATGTTTGACACCAAAATTTTCTCATGGCCTGTTTCATCTCTGTATTTCTCAGTGTATAGGTTAAGGGATTGAACATAGGAGCAATGATGGTGTAAAACAGAGCAAATATTTTATCTTCAGATAAAGTGGTTGGAGGTCGAAGGTAAGCAAAGATTGAAGGCCCAAAAAATAAAGCTATCACAGTGTTATGAGACCCACAGGTAGAGAGGGCTTTGCGTCTTCCTTCAGCTGAGTGATGTCTTAAACTGAATAATATAATAATATAAGAAAAAAACAAAACCACAAATGTCACTAAGGTAACCAGTCCTGAATTGACACCATAAGGATGCCAGTGATGTAGATCAGTACAGGCCACCTTTAGTAAATGAAAAATATCACAAAAGTAGTGATCAATCTCATTAGGGCCACAGAAGGGCAACCTGATTATCATAAGAAATTGAGGAAAGGAGAGGACAGCCCCACCAGCCCACGCAGCCAAGACTAGGAGATGGCACCTTGTCCTGTTCATGATAAGCAGGTAGTGGAGATCATGGCAGCGTAGCGATCAAAGGCCATGACTGTAAGGATTAAAACTTCAGTCGTTCCAAAGAAGTGTATTGCAAAGACCTGCAACATGCAACTACCATAAGAGATGGATTTTCTTTCCACTAGCAGGTTAGTAATGAGTTTGGGTGTAATGCTAGAGGTATAGCAGATGTCCACAGAGGATAAGTGGCTGAGGAAGTAGTAAATGAGTTGGTGCAAAAGAGGACTGCATTGAATGGAGACAAGGATCAGAAGGTTTCCTGCCAACAGGGCAACATAACAGAATAAGAAGAGCACAAAGCAAAATATTTGCATGTCCTGGTCATAGGAAAGTCCCAAGAGAATAAATTCTGAGACATTCCTCTGGCTCTCCATGTGTTTCAGACTGGCATAGATCATAAACAGATGGGTTAAATATCTGAAAAGAAAAATAGGAATCTGCATAAAAAATTAGCAGCATGGCAACAATACTATAAAATTTACCTAAAAGCAAATTGATATCTTCAAATAAATATTATTTATTCCTGATGCCTAGATTTATGCTCCTTTTTTATTTCCCCTATTTTAGAAATATATTGTAAATAATTCTATAACAGGAAAAATGATGTCATTTTCAACATTTCTGTCCATGATGAGGGAATAATCAAATGTTAGGTTGATGTTAAAGAAATAAATTTATTATTATTAGTTATATTAATTATATAAGAAAAGGACTATAATTTACATAGTTAAAAAATTTGCACATTTTAAAATGCACATGTTTATCCATAGGTGAAACTCTTTCTTTCAGGATGATCTGGACAAATTCTGTTTTATTTGGGAGTGTATCATCAGGAATGAAAATTTATTAAAAAATATATCAGTATGTGGAGTGCCAGGGTGCCTCAGTTGGTTAAATGTCCAACTCTTGATGTTGGCTCAGGTCACAATCTCAGGGTCATGAGATAGAGCCCTGTATTAGGCTCTGTGCCGGCTGTGGAGCTGCTTGAGATTCTCTCCCTCTCCCTCTGCCTCTACCCCCACCTCTCTCTCTGTGCGTCTCTCCCTCTCTTTAAAAACAAATAAATAAATAATTAAAAATGTAAAGGATTATCTTCCTTGCCCTGTGGACAAACACTATCAATTGCACATTTCAAACTAAAATATTATCAGGCACATTAAAAGTAAATAATGTTGGAAACAGTGTAGCAAATAATCTGTCAATGGATTCAATTTGTAAAAAATTAAAGAGCCAATTTCTTTCATTTCTCCTATTTACATTTTACAAGCTAAACAAAAATTATTTGAAATTAGTCTAAATTTGTGATGGTAAGTGAAAAATGAAAGATAAAAAGAAATCACCCAAGTATATTTACACTATTTATATTTCATGACTTTTCCTAGGAACTTCAGGTTTTTTTTTTTATTTTTAATTTATTTATTTGACAGACAGAGATCACAAGTAGGCAGAGAAGCAGGCAGAGAGAGAGGAGGAAGCAGTTTCCCTGCTGAGCAGAGAGCCCGATGCGGGGCTTGATCCCAGGACCCTGGGAACATGACCTGAGCCGAAGGCAAAGGCTTTAACCCAGTGAGTCACCCAGGCGCCCTGGAACTTCAGTATTTTAAACATGATCTAGGGAATAAAATTCAACAAAAGAAGATGACACAGAACATAGCTCCAAGAGAGATTTGTTTCAACACTCAACAACTACATATTACATCGATGAATGGAACAAAGATTCACAAATTTCCATCTTTTGCAGAATCTCGAGACTTTATTTATATACAGAGACAGAGGGTAGGATAGACAGAACATACTCTGGGAGCTGTTTTAGCCAACACTGAGGAATTAAATGTCACTCAATGAGATGCAGACACTACAGCAGAGCTTTCACTTTTATGTAACTTGATGTAACTACCGTATCTGGCCACCCTGGGTGAATATTTAAAAAAACACATAATGCTACTATAGCAAAGTCATTTAGAAGTCATCAAATCCACCAAAAACTCAAAACCTATGACTTTGAGATCATTTTAGAGGTAACTGGTGTAGCATTTTTGAACAGTGTGTACTATAAGAAACTCATTCTGTTTTATCATTCAACTCTAATTTCATCAAGAAGAACAAAAGTCCATCTGTTTCTACTATGGCTTTCATACCGCTATCAGACTTCCTGACCTCCCTCTTGTTTTTAATAAAGCAAACATAATTATCAGTTCACAGTGTTCAATAGTGAATGGAATTTAAATAGAGGTTAGTACTTTTATGATTCATTGATCAATTTTCTCTTTACCTTATTACAGCCAGTGCTGATTCCTAATTTAGGAGATGGCATACCGTTTACAGAGAGATGTGTTTGCCTAAAACAAATTGACTCAAATTAATTGTTAGATAAGCAACTTAAAGTGGACATCACTTATACATCCAAACCCTGGGTTTCCAATCTGTTAGTAAAAAGAAGTAAAAATTAATCTAAAAATTGTTTGTCGTTAGGGACTTCTTAATACTAATCACTGTCCAGTAATTTCCCTGCACTATAAAAATACAATCAAATTTTTATTTTATTTCTTTGATTGAATTGCATAAAAATTCTGCATTGTGTATTGATTGTGCTATTTAGATAATAAGAATAATTGCTCTTATAGTTAAAGTAGACTTTCGACCATCAGTTCAGATTTTCTCCTAACGATATCAGAATATGGCCCATGAAAGTTCCGTTAATTCAATCAGATAAATCTAGTCTATTTTAGAATGACAACTATTTTGAAAGTTAGAAAATTACTCATCATTGGGACATGCAATCACAAATGCTCCTATTCCTTCATAAGAATATAATGGAAGATATAAAAGCACCAAAAGAGGCTCAATAAAGTTCACTGAAATTTGAAAATTTCATTAACTTCAACTCAACTGTTTTTGTTCTCAAGTGGAATTCCACTCATGAATAATGCACAATAAGACTATAGTTAGTAAAATTATTTTGTGTAATCACATTAACTTATGCTGCTAGAGAAAATATGGTTTAAGGAAGGAATTAAGTGGAATAAATTTAAATAGCATATAACCACCCCAAAGCACAGTTGGTGGAAAATTCTCCAATGAAAGTGGCATGGTTAATTCACGGATCATTAGATCTCAGTGGTGTAAGATTGGCTTTAGGTGAAATCAGGAGAGCTCCCTCCTGAGGTACTCACTCTGCTGATTCTTCTCCAGTAACTAAAGATAAAATAAAATGCAGAGATTTATAAACCAATTATTCATGCACATTTAGGTTAATTCTATAAAATCATTTTGAGAATCTTAACATGTCTTAGAACAGTTTATATATTTGCAAGGGGAGTAGAACTTAAATATCCATTGAACCATCAGGGATGTAAGAAGTGGATTTAAAGAAAGAAAGAAAGAAGAGGAAGGAAGGAAAGAAGGAAAAAAATTAAGTATTTTGAAATTCTTAGGAAAACAAATACACATTTTAAGTTCTAGGAGTCACTTATTTTATGCCAATCGCTGAAAGAAAGTTGATTCAGAGGAGCAGAATATAACATATGACAACACAAGAATTAATAGGTCTTTGAAACTCTAAGGAATTCTATTCCCAGAGGCATTTCTGAACAGATCTTCACTGAAGGCCTCTGTATTGCTCTCCATGGTATTGACTCATGTGCTTGTGGGCAATTTCTGGATATAACTTTACTTCTCATCTTTGTGTTGGCTTGTGTCAAGCACTTTCTCAGAAGGCTCCATAATGTTCTACTCAGAGCAATTCAGAAACTCTGCCTGACTTGCACTCATCTTGCTTTCTGAATTAAAACAATACAGCATGGAATAGTATTAGGGTAGTGCTGGTTAAGAAAGCATTCACTGAAAACAAAAACATACATTTACTTGGGCAATTAAAATGACTATTTGAGAGATACAGATTCAAGTAGAAACCTAAATTGTGTTTCCAGGAAATCAAAGAGAAGCAGAGTTATACAGGTGAAAGGGTATGAGTGTAGTTCTCATTCAGGTCCTCTATGTAAAACAGAGATTGGAATTAGGGTTACTTGGATTGGTTGGGGTAATATGCAAAGAGAGTTTGGAGCTCCTTTAGAAGTAAAGGATGCAATGATTCAGGTGTCATGGCAAGGAGGAAGTTAAGTCCAGGCTGGGGCTTGCAGCTCTCTGAAAGTTCCAGAAATCTTCTTGGGTTCTCTAATGGGGCCATGCATAAATTCTTCCTCACTTATGACCTCCTGATCCTATTTAAAAAAATAAATAAATAAAGACTCTCTTAAGTAGGCTTGCTTGCTCCATTTTGGAAATTTCCTTTTATATTAGCCTCAGAAAATTCTGAAATCAGAAAATACAAAAAGAAACAAACACATGCAATACAGTACAATATGCATCACTATCTAGAGTAACCTTCACGGATATAGTACATAGATCGGTAAAATAGTGACCCACCATCATGACTGGAACCTGGGTTATTTATTACTAGGGACTAAGAGTGATGAAATAGATGGGTGAGGAATGGAGGACAGAAGAAAAGGAAAGATAAAAGAATAAATAATCCATTCTTGATACACATGTTAGGGTAAAAATGTTATATCATTAAGTGAGAATATAATAAAATATGAAGAGAAATCAGCACTCAATGCCCAGCAATTCTGTTTACCATTTGTCCTGGGCCAATGTAAGTTCATTTGTATGGGTTATTTGTTTCAGCCAGAAAAGTACACATTGACGTTCACGGAACACATTTTCCATCATACACAAATCGATATATAAAAAATTTCCTTGGGATGCCTGGGTGGCTCAGTGGGTTGGGCCTCTGCCTTCGACTCAGGTCATGATCTCAGCGTCCTGGGATCGAGCCCCATGTAGGGCTCTCTGCTCAATAGAGAACCTGCTTTCTCCTCTCTCTCTGCCTGCCCCTCTGCCTACTTGTGATCTCTCTGTTAAATAAATAAATAAAATATTTTTAAAAATTTCCTTTACACATGTTAAACTTAAGGAGATCAATTTTTATAGAATCTTATTAGATACAAAATAATAATAATAATAATAATAATAATAGTCACTTTATCAAGAGATTATTTTGTGTTTTAAGTTTATTGTATCATTGCATCTCCCAATAGTGCATCCTGTGAGTTAAGTAATGTTAGTTCTCTGGTTCCAATAAGAATACAGTCCTCTAGAAGTTGAAAAAATTTGCCCAAAGAGCTACTAACTAAGAATAAGGAAAAGAACTGTGTGCCCTCTATGAGTGAAAGGAGCTGGTTTTTATATATTTAGATATGTTTTATATATTTATATATTTACTACTTGCCTCCTTCTTGGAAAGTGTAGTAACCCTGAGGAAATACTACTATTCTACTATTTCAGAATGATGGATATCAGAACTCCGTGTTTTACTGGTTGTCCATTTCAACATAATGCGTGCTTTTGACCAAGCTTTACTCAGACCTTGTGTCAATACACAGGAGATAGTTGGTCATAAGTCTACCAATAACACACACAAACATACCAGGATATGCCTTAGAGATGTGTACAAGTACCTCATTTATCGCCTCAACTCCTGCATTTGTCCCAGTTCATATTAACTCACTCTTCTGAGAATTGATTTTGTTATATTTTTCTTCTTTTCTAATTCCCTTCTAAAACCATTTGTTTTATGGGTTGTTTGAGCTTACTTACACAACTGAGATTTCAGGTACTTTTGAAGATACTAGGCATTGTTTTACAGGCTGGAAAGTGAATTCTAGAGAGAACAACTTACAAGTGGATAACTAATCCAGGTTCAATATATTTTTGGTGGGCCTACCATTTAATATTTTTGTTTTTTTGCCAAAAAACCTTACAGATTCTTGAGAAAAGAAAGAAAAATCAGAAAAGATTTTGGTTCTTTTGTGTAGCATTCTTTCTGATGGGTTGAGTATTTCCTTTGACCCATCCTGAAGGGCCTCAAAACCCCACATACCACACACACAGAGATAAAAATGATCACACATACAAGGAACAAGTATTATGATTTCATACTTTTTAAAATAATCCAAATATTTCTTTGGAAAATTAATAGGTTAAACCAGGTCAAACCAAACTATGCTAGACAAATTTAATTTCCTATGAAATAGGCAGAATGTTTTCCCTTGATATTCCATAGGTTTTCATAGACCCATGAAGAAAAAAAAAGTAATTAGTTAGATTTGTAAAAAGTTTTAAGAGTAGAGATATCAAAAGAAACTTTCCTGACATTAAAGACAAGCATTATCTCATTTATGGTTTTACCTAGATTTCTTCTTGGTTGTGGGGCAGAAGTAATTCAATTTAGAAAACTCTGTGTGGAAAAAAAATACAATCATTCTGCTGAGAAAAGGCAAGTGCTTTGGCAGAGAGAAACGTCTACCCAAATGGCAACCAAGACACAGAGCTGACTGGATTATGTGTTTCAAAAGACAAGGGATAAATGAAAATTAATAACACCTTCAAATGCAGAAAATAAGTAAAAAGACACAGTAGGTGGCTGAGAGTCTGCCACTCATCATTCGTTCCCTGGTAGCTACATGAAATGTACGTTGAATTTTTAACCTTTCTAACATTACATATTTTATTATTAATTCATGATAATTCATAGTGTAAGGGGGAAGTTCTGGATGTGTGAAAACAAACTATAAAGTCAATAAAAAGAGAAGATAGATTATTTGAAATTAATTAATTAATTGTTTATTTCTTAACTTGTGTGGGTTTATTGCTAGAAAATGGAAAAAGAAAAACAAAGATATAGTACTTCTTTGACTGAGTTGACCTAAACCAGAAAAACATATGAAAAAATACTAATATGGGGCAGAGGATTATTTTAAAAGGAGTAAATGTACACTTTCATAACAAAAAAAGAACTGGGAAAAAATCAGAAATACTTCTGATCTATCCATTAATTAGCAAAAACTTCTGGAAAAAGAAAATATGAGGAGAGTGACTTACATTTAAGACATGAACATTAACACATAGTGGGGGCAGCATTAAAAGCAGAAAAAATAGAAGAAGCAATCATAGAGCTGATAGACTTTAGGGTATGTTTAAAGAATGTAGAGTTTGGTGTAGCTGGTTGGGGAAACAAATGAAGAAAGGTAAGGGAAGAAGAAAGATATATAATGTGTTTCCAGTAGCCATATGTCCTACCAAAATCTTCACATGTGTTCGCCAAAGTACTGCTACAACTTTATAAAATACACTATTATGCATTTCATAAACATTTGAAAAATGAGAATGCATATATAATTAAAGCAAATTGCCAAGACCAGAAGATGAAAATGTACCAGACTCAGTAATCACCCAGCTCTCCCTGACCCCCCCAACCTGTCATTGTAACACCATAATTTCTACCAATGTAATGCCTTCTGTTAAGCAAATTTGGCCACGACCAATTTTGATGAACAACGGAGAACTTTGGATTTTATTTAAGGAAAATAGGGTTCCACATATATTTTTGGAGCATGCTGTGCTATAATTAGGCATGTGTTTTAGGAAGAGATTTCTAGCATTCCTCAAACCCATTCAACCACATCTGCCACTAGTTGGAAGCTTTAGCATGCAGAGTGCAATCTGAACTTTCTTCTTTGACTCTTAAAATGTTAGAGATGATTTAGTCCAACTCCCCAAAGAAAGCTATATATTTTCTACAACATCTCAAATAATAAATGCTCTGGGAATACAGGGTCAGAAGTAAAACAAATATCATCTTTACCTGAATTTTTTTTAAAGATTTTATTTATTTATTTGACAGAGAGAGCACAAGCAGGGGGAGTGGCAGAGGAAGAAGCAGGCTCCCTGCTGAGTAGAAAGCCCTATGCAGGGCTTGATCCCATGACCCTGAGATCATGACCTGAGCCAAGTGAACCATCCAGGTGCCCCTACAGGAATTTTGAAAGTGTCATTTTAGACCACACCTTCCCCATGGCAATTCTCATCTCCATGTTTCTCAGGGTATAGATGAGAGGATTCAGCATGGGAGCAATCACAGTGTAAAACACAGAGACTTCCTTATCCTTGTTCTCACTCCCGGCAGGTAGAACATAAATATAGATACAAGGTACAAAGAATAAGATGACAACCATTACATGAGAGCTGCAGGTTGAAAGAGCTTTGCGCCTCCCTACAGAGGAGCGTGTCCTAAGATTGTATAATATGAGAATGTAAGAAGCTACCAGGACAAGAAAGACAGCAACCACCACCATTCCTGAGTTTGCAATCATTAAAATATTAACAACATGAATGTCTTTGCACACCAGTTTTAAGAGAGGCTTCACATCACATATGTAGTGATCGATCTGATTAGGACCACAGAAAGGTAAATGGAGTACAACCAGCAGTAGAGCGACCGAGTGCCAAAAACCCACACCCCAGGCCATGAAGACCAATGTGTTACACCTCCGCCGGTTCATGAGGACCATGTAGTGCAGAGGCTTGACAATGGCAACGTAGCGGTCTAACGCCATGGACACCAAGATGAATATCTCCACACCCGCCAGCAAGTGGGCAGTGAAGAGCTGGGCCATACAGTTGTTATAGGAAATGTTTTTTCTTGCTGCAACCAAGTCCCTGATTAGCCTGGGGACCACCGTGGAGGTGTAGCAGAGATCCATGAGGGAAAGGTGACAGAGAAAATAGTACATTGGTTGTTCGATTAGATGGCTGCAGGTGATCGTGAGTAAGATGATAAAATTTCCCATTAAGATTGCCAAATAACAAAGCAGGAAGAAGAAAAAGAACAGTAGCTCCATTTGCTTATTTCCCCACAGACCCGTGAAGACAAATTCTGTGACATTGTTCTGATTTTCCATGTGCTTGAGGTGATTCCAGAGACATAACAGAAACTTAATTTATCTGAAATAATACAGAACATATGACATCTTCAATAGCCTTTTAAAGTTTTGTAATATTTACAAATTGAAAAAAAAGATGTAGATTATAGAGACTTTGTTACAATCTTTTAAATCCTTTCAGACCAGGAGTGTCTGGGTGGCTCAGTCATTAAACATCTGCCTTTGGTTCAGGTCATGATCCCAGAGTCCTGGGACTGAGCCCCACATCCTGCTCCCCACTCAGTAGGAAGCCTGCTTCTCCCTCTCACATCCCCTGCTTGTGTTCCCTCTCTGGCTGGGTATCTCTCTATCAAATAATTGAAATCTTTAAAAAAAAAATTCTTTCAGATCAAAGGCATCATTATATTTTAAATTATATTTAATAAACACATATTTTATGTCTGAAACTATTGTAAACATTTTACATGCACTTAATTCTTAGCAACCCAATGGTTACTATTCTGATACTCTTTTCACATATGGGGAAACAGAAAGATAGATTGCTTCAGTTAATTCCACTAAATCATTAAGGCATTAGGTAGCAACCTAAGATATGAACCTGTATCAGATGCTATTTCCATTCTCTTAACATTTATGCCACATCACCTACTGAACAATGGACTTGCAGCTGTTTTCCACCATCGTAGGAGATAGGGTCTTACTCCATCTCTGCCATTAACTACCTGTATGACTTTAAACAATTCCCATCCCTTCTCTCTGCTACATATCATTTATTTGTGTTTGTTGCATGTGGTTGCCATATTTCGTTTCTATTTTATTTTTTTTTATTTCTTTTCAGTGTTCCAGAATTCATTCTTTATGTGCCACACCCAGCGCTCCATGCAATGCATGCCCTCCATAAAACCCACCAATTCTAGTTGGTTGACATAGATGATAAAATTGGTTTCAGGTACAGAATCTAGTGATTCATTTCTTATCATACAACACTCGGTGCTCATCACAAGTGTGCTCCTTAATATCAATTACCCACCCATCTAGCCCATCTCCCTCCAACTTCCCTCCATCAACCCTCATTTTGTTCTCAGTAGGAAAAAGTCTCTTATGGTTTGCTTCCCTCTCTCTCTTTTTCCCCTTCCCCTATGTTCATCTGCTTTGTTTCTTAACTTCCACAAAGGAGTGAGATCATATGGTATTTGTCTTTTTCTGGCTACTTATTTCACTTACCATAATACACTGTAGCTCCATCCACATTGTTACAAATGGCAAGATTTCATTATTTTTAATGACTAATATTCCACTGTACATACAGGCCACATCTTCTTTATCTCTTTGTCAGTTAATGGACATTTGAGAATATATATATAATATCCCAATCACACAAAATTTTCCATATACCCAGTAGAACTAAAGGTATATTCTTGAAATAAGGACAAAATCAAGGCTCTGAATCATAGCAGAGATTAGTTGACAATTAGTTGGTAATAGTTTCAGTGAGTCTTCTTTTTGACAGGTTTGGTTAAGATTCAGAACATGGAGAGGCAGGGAAAAAGGAACTGGGACACAATCTGTAATCTGATTATAAGATGCCCAGTCTGTTATAGCAGCTTATTATTATATACAAGCTTTCCTTTTTTTCTAATCATTTTAAAGACACGTTTTGAGGTTGCTGTTTAAAATGCTAGAAGCACTGTGGAGAGCTAGTTATCTTCTATTGACATATTGAAGAACCCAAGGTGATTCAAGAATGTCCTGCATGTTTAACCATGCCGTTAAGCAGCATAGCCACTTAGATGCAGTCGACCTCAGAACAGAGGGTGACTAGGTTGAGTCATCACCTTTTACCTGTAACCAAATGTGTGCCACAGTGGACACAATTTGCCTAAAAGACTTAATGTCAGTGAATTATTTTAATGGTGCCTCTGAAGGAACAGGATGATGTAATGGACAGATTTCTAGTCTAATGATCGTGAAGGTGAGCGTCCAAGCTCCTTTTCTTGTTACCTTTCTCTTGTTAGTGCAGGACAGTTCATTCTCCCTGATCCTCTTTCTTCAGCTGGTATTGGAACCAATCATACGGGATCTGTCTGTCCTGTTTCAAGGGCAAAATAAATAAAGTTCATTTAGGGATATAAAACATAGAGGCTTATGATTCTGATATGATTAAGTCTGAAGAAGAGTCCTTCCTGAAATGGAAAGGAACAAGTTGTTGTATAAGAAGATAGTTATCAGTACTTCCATCAGTTTGTTGGCTTTACCTGTGGATTTTATGTTCTTCCACAATGGGATAGTTGAACTCATGTTAGACATACATTGAATGCAAAGAAAAAAAAATGATGTTAGTATAAATTTGTTCTGGGTTAATAAAACAAAGCTGAACAACATATTTATTTATGTACATATTGAGACTATCAAAACTTACTCCTTGTTTATGTGGCAGACTATGATCAGGTAAAGGATATATATGAACTTACAGACAACTTTTCATAAAATTGTAGAACAAAACTGTAAGAAGTTCAATCTTGGTTAAAACGCAACATCTCTCAACATCTGATCCAGTATTGCTCAGTTTACAATAACTGAACATTAGTTGCAAAAACATAAGCCCATATAGAAAAAAAAAAAAAACAATACCACAAAACAGTATTCAAAGCAGTGACCATAAAATTCTCTGGGAATGTTACCTTATGCATAAATACCCTCTGTTCGTATTTGAATCATTTTCCTTGTGGTTTTTATTTAATCCATTAAATAAAAATCCTGTTTCTCTTCTCTCCCTCTCTTACTCTTTCTCTCTCTCTCTCTCACACTCACACATACACACACACACACACACAGACACGCACACCGTATATATGTATGAACAGGGTTTTTGGAGTAAATTTAGAGTACACTTTTTTACATACTTTTTTATTTAAAGAATTTGTCTCAAGAACGTCTCCTTAGATTTTAAATCCCTTGAGAAAAAACTATGAGGAATTCTTTGCATACACACGTTAACCACAGGTTAAAATGAAATGAAGTTCCATTAGCTTATTTGGAAGTGGAAATTATGACAGAGGACACGAGAATCTATGGATAGTGTAAAAACCCATCAAGGAAAATTTCACACAATTTTTCTGGCTTTTTAAAAATATTTATTCATTCATTCATTTATTTATTTTAGAGAGAGGGAGAGAGAGAGAACAAGCAAGCAGAGGTAGGGGAAGGGACAGAGGGAGAAGAGAAAGAGAATCTCAAGCAGACTCCACACTGAATGCAGAGCCTGCCCAGGGCTTGATTTCAAGACCCTGAGATTGTGACTTGCATGGAAAGTAAGAGTCAGATCCTGAACTGACTGAGCCACCCAGATGCCCTGATTCTTCTGGCTTTTTAAAACTATTTATTACATCCAGGGCACCTGGGTGGCTCAGTCCTTAAACATCTGCCTTTGGTGCAGGTCATGATCTCAGAGTCCTGGAATAGAGCCCCACATCAGGCTCCCTGCTCAGTGGAAAGCCTGCTCCTCCCTCTCCCACTCCCCCTGCTTGTGTTCCCTCTCTCAGTGTCCCTCTCTGTCAAATAAATAAAATTAACTTTATTACATCTATAATAAAGAAAATATGAAATTGAAATTTATGGGCTTAATTATGTGACACATTTATAGTAAAATGTTTAAAAACTGAATGGTAAATAATAATATATTCTAGGCACTTTAGTAAATGCTTTTCATTTAGCAACATTTTTGTCTATGCTATGACCTGATGAGGTGTATTGTTGTACTATGGCTCTTGTTTTGCAAACAAGGAAATTTGAACCCAAGGTTAAAGAAATGTGAGGGGGTAGTCTGTATCTAAATCTTTTCAACGTGATTCGGAAGCTCATACTTTATTCATTTTGCTTAAATACCCTCTCATCAATAAAAGCTTTAATCCTTCCCTTTGCCCTCAAATTATCAAGATTTTATCTTGAATATCCTGAATGACCTCTCTTAAAGATAACCAACCAGAAAATGTATTCCAGAAGAATTTAAACTTAAAGATTCAATAAGATCGAATTTTTATGTAAAATAAGTTGTTGAATATCCCAGTTATTTCCTTATTTAAACATACATACTTATGTATATATACATACATTAGTATATAAGCATACATTACATTATACACATGCACACATACATACATAGTAATCAGGATGCTCACTTCTGTGAGATTTTAAATCTCTTTGGAATGTCAGGGTGATCCTTCAGGCTGTGTTGGTTTTATTTTAATTTCTGTGCCTGTGCTATAAAATAGCAAACACATGTGGAATGTCCCTGACTCTCCTGTGAATCTTCCATACAAAAGAAGCTTTCAGGAAAGTGTTACTGGGAATACCTTGAATTAAAAGCACAAGAAGGACCTGAGGGAAATTCTCCCACAGGCATTTTACAGTGGCCAGTGCGTATGTGGTTACAATTTGAAAAATAAAGCCCACATTTTTATAAGGTCATATAGATGGGCTTGAGGCTTTTGTCATTTATCTCATGAGAGGTATTATGTGAGTGATTCAATACTTCTGCAGTGTTATAGCCCTGATGTAATATTATGGGTACATTTTTTTTTCCTCTGAAGTTGCCATCATTTAATTTCTGTAAGTCTACCAACATCTTACAAACTTTTCTTTTTTTCTTTCCGTGTACCAAGATTCATTGTTTATGCACCACACCCAGTGCTTCATGCAATACATGCCCTCCTTAATACCCACTACCAGGCTAATCCATCCCCCACCACCCTCCCTTTCTCCCTCTTTCCTCTTCAAGAACAATTTCCTTGAAGACTGAAGTCTCTGTTGCTGATCATAATACATAATATATATTTAACAAATGTTGAATTATTTATCAATCCGATTATAACTTTTTTTTTAAAGATTTTACTTATTTATTTGGCAGATAGAGATCACAAGTAGGCAGACAGGCAGGCAGAGAGAGAGAGGAGGAAGCAGGCTCCCTGCAGAGCAGAGAGCCCGATGCGGGGCTCGATCCCAGGACCCTGGGACCATGACCTGAGCTGAAGGCAGAGGCTTTAACCCACTGAGCCACCCAGGTGCCCCCCGATTATAACTTTTTTGCGCTACTGGATATTACTTAGTTTGGGCACTGTTTAGAATTTGGAAATGTCACAGTGCATAATCATTTTCTCCCCTTTTTTTTTTTAGTTTGTTTTTATCTTCCTTTGTTTTATCTCCCTCTCCTTGAGTGAGAGAGAAATAGAGTGTCAGTAGAACCTCATGGGGACAGGTTGAGTAAATCATAGCCCTTAGTACCTCGCAGATGATCCTCCTGGGTCCACGCCAGGTCCATCTAAGGTTTTATTTTAATACACATTTTTCCTTTCTGCATTGCTCATCTCCACTTCTGCTTGCCCCTTCTCTGCACCCACCATACTCTAACGCACTCAACTTCACTAGCCTGAGATGTACATTCCTTGGGTTCTGCTATAGCTGTCCACATCATGAAAGTAAATTCTTCCAATACTGCCCTTAAATTATAGCATTTGTCTTTTCCTTGGTGCATAACCCATACTCATATATGCACTCAGTAATACAGCTTCAGAATGCATGAAACAAAATTAGGTAAATCCATATGAAAAAATATAAATCCATCTTCACAGGAGAAAATTGAAATACTCTTTTTTAAATTATTGATGAGTAAAACAAACATTTTGTCAGGACAATAGAAAATATCTGAACAATGCAACTTAAAAGTATTGTAGACACATACGTAAAATTATATATCTAACAAGAACAAGAATAAGAACAAGAACTTGGGTAGCTGGGAAAAGAGAATGGCCGATATCCATGAAATACATCATCTCATCTACCACCACTGAGAATTTCCTCCACAGTGTACAACATGTAGTGAGCATTTGTATAACTTACATTTTGTCCATGAGGTCTACCCCTATAGTCACACTTTCTACCCACACAAAGTCCCTAAACACAAGTAAAACCTTTAGCAACTGTCATGCATTGGAATAGATCTAGGCATCTAGTTATCTCTTGGTCTGTACAAAACAGACAAAACCAAATGCACTGGTTGAGGATTTGTTAACAAGATTTTCCTTTACCCCCATCTTTTTTAGTGCTTTTGTATTTGGGGCTTTAATGCTACGACCTTCTATTTCAGCTGGTGCCAGAAAGAACTAAATATAAACAGATACAATCATATATTTCCTCTTCAGCCAACTTCCTATAAAGCAACAGGAGTTGAGTCAGAGGAAGAAGATGATTTTTCAGGAATTTTATCAAAATCTCTTGAGCCTATCAGACCTTAAGAAAATAAGCATGGTTTTGCAAGAAAATAACTCAGGTGATGTTATTATCTCATCCCCAGGCCATGAGAATCTGTTCTCCTCTAGCAATATGGAGGAAGGGGATTCTGATTGTGCAGAGGCTTCAGGGCCCTTGGCTTCACAAAATTCTCAGATTCAATCCCAAACCACATCATCTTAGATTTGTTTCATTTTTTTTTTCTTTTTTTCTTTTTGTGGTTCTGTTGTTGACATAAGAGACCATAGAGGTCTCTTTACAGCCCTCCCATGCCTATGATCAAACCCATGACTTCATTTTCATCAGGGTCTGTATTTTGGCTTCTGGAGACCAAACTGCAATAGGAAAGCTCTCATCCTGATGATTTACCTGAAGTTGTGTAGACCAAGTAGTAACTACCTATCCTTTATGTTAGCCTACCGATGCCACCAACAGAAGGCAGGCCAGTTTACAATCCTTATAACTGTGTCTTGCTCACACACTATTCAAGCTCCACAATCATTGTAAATCCCAATACATCAATGGTGTTTGTGGAAAATCAGTAAATTTTTTTTTGTGCAGAGAATAGGAAAAATGGTCTTTCAAACATAAAGTCAAAATTTTTAGAGACAAACATTATAAGAGTTTTCTCTCAAATTATTAACTTATATGTTTTTCCAATTAACAAATATATATTTTTTCCTACAGATAGGAATAACCAGCTCTATGGTTTTCAATGTTACTTAGACTATGGTTGCCCTCATAACAACCAAATTCCTCACTTCTCTCCCAAATGAGTCCGCATACTGTCCTTATCTGGTCCTGATCATAACCGACGCATCATTTTCAGACATTCTCAGTCTGCCTCAAGTCTTTGTTCATATTGTCTACTCAGATCAAAAGTCCCTTAGTTGTACCTTTCATAATCTAGAGTTGACCCTTGAACAATGTGGGGATTAGGGGCCTGTTTAACTTTTGAGCCCTGCCCCAAACTTAACTACTAATCATCTACTGTTGACTGGAAGCCTTACCTGTAACATGAGCAGTTGATTAACACATATTTTGTATCTGTACATTATATTTGTGTAATATATTATATTTTTATAACAAAATAAACTAGTTATCAGGAAACTCACAAGGAAGAGAAAATATAGTACTGTAATGTATTTATTGAAAAAATTCCACATGTAACACAACTCACAGTTCAAGCCCATGCTGTTCAACGGTCAATGGTATTACCATGTGCTACTCAAGCTTCCCTCAGTTATGTGCCCCTTTCTAGCTATTTTAACTATGTTTACCACTGTATATCTCTTTGTAATTGGATTGCCTGGATTACAAAAGTATATTATTTCTTTTAGGGGAACATTTTTTTCGTTTTATTGAACAAAATCCTCATTGTGGTATTTGTAGGAGGAAGTGTATAAAATTAAACCAGCTCTCAGAGTTAAGTCTGTGAAACCGGTTGCCAGTGTGGGAGCTGGAGGAAGAAGTAGGGCCATTGGGGTATGAAGTTGCACACAGAAATTTGCCACACACTGTTCGATTCATTTATTCTGTGGTAAAGCAGACTTCCAAACCTGGCCTTAGGGATCTTTAGCATTTTCTAGTTTAACCTCTGCTGAGACATTTTCCCCTACTGTTCCTCAGAATCTGTTTCAACAGAAAGCACATGGTTTATGGCCCATCAGTAATGAAGAGAAGTGAACTCTTAGTTTGTGCTCCAACTCCTCAGGGTATAAAAAGTTATTAACCATGGCATAGGTATTTTTTTGAGACTGGAAAGGAACTAAGCCTTGTTCAGCTCTACATTGACCAACTTTTCTTTTGGGAAATGTCTCATCCCATAGAAAGAGTGAGAGGGAGGTTTGGGGTTATATTCTCCCAGGTCATGTACTTTACATGATCCCTGGAAATTAGAGAGAACACTTGTATATATTTCCAACACTAAAACCAAGGACTGTACAACTTTTGGTTAGGAAACACACAAAAGCATTTTTCAACATAAATGCTAATGATGATTTTATTTCCTTTTAGTTTCAAAAATAAGGAGAGAAAGCTTTTCTTTATAAGGGTAATAGGAAAGTCCCAGAACCAGGACTTACATGGGCTGCTTTCATGGTGAAATTCATTAATCTTCTGTAACAAAATTAAACATTTATTTTGTCTGTGTTGAAAACACCAGATGCCACCTTTTACTTAGAGTTAATGAAATTTTTCTAATGAGAGCATCACCTGGTAAGCGAAAATCCAACAACATATACTAAAGAAACATGACTTTCAAATTTAAAAAGCTTATATATATATACATGTATGTGTATATATAGATATATTAAATTTTAACTACAATAAGTTTATATATATAAATTTTAATCTATAAGTATGTTGATTGAATAGGTGTATTTCTCTCTTCAAGTTTTGAAATATTTTGTAACTTTCCATTACATTGATACAATTCAATGACTGATTAATATTGCATGCCCTCTTCTTATTCTGTTATGTTGCCCTGTTGGCAGGAAACCTTCTGATCCTTGTCTCCATTCAATGGAGTCCTCTTTTTCACCAACCCATGTGCTACTTCCTCAGCCACTTATCCTCAATGGACATCTGCTATACCTCTACCATTACACTCGAATTCATTGGTGACCTACTAGGGGAGACAAAATCCATCTCCTATGGTAATTACATGTTACAACTATTTGCCTAGCACTTACTTGGGAGTCCTGAGGTCTTTATTGTCATAGTCATGGCCTTTGATCATTACGTTGCCAGCTCTAAACCTCTCCACTATGTGATTATCATGGACAGGACAAGGTGCCATCTCCTAGTCTTGGCTGCTTGGGCTGGTGGGGCTCTCCATTCTTTTCCTCAATTATTGATCACAATCCAATTGCTGTTTTGTGGTCCTAATGAAATTAATCACTACTTTTCTGATATCTTCCCTCTGCTGAAAGTTGCCTTCACAGATACCTACATCACTGGGATCCTTGTGGTTGCCAATTCAGGTATGGTCACCTTAGTTACCTTTGTTGTCTTGTTTGTTTCTTATGTCGTTATATTTAGTCTAAGACATCACTCAGCTGAGGGAAGACACAAAGCCCTCTCCACCTGTGGGTCGCATATCACTGTGGTCAGCTTATCATCAGGCAGATGAGGCTGAGTCTAAACCACCTGTGAATAGTCAGTGAACGGAGAACAAACAAGATGGGAAACACGTTAAGAAGGCACATGATGTGATGAGCACCTGGTGTTATATTGAACTAATAAATCATTGAACATTACATCAAGAACTTATGATATACTATACCATAACTAATTGAATTTAAATTTTAAAAGAAGACTGGAAAGTACTGTGTGAGGGTAAACCACTGTAAACAACAATATATCTTCCATTACATTGTCAGTTTTATGGTGGAGACACAACTAAAAGCAGAATATATCATCCTCTCTGAAAAACACTAAATATTGACCAGACACATTTGTACGATATACATAAATTAATGCTTCTATGTAATCAAATAGAGTGATTACATTTTTTAAGTTCCTGAAAAAGTTGTATTTTTAAATGTAAAAGATAAAATTAAAAAAACAAAAGGCTTTGCTGTACTTTGCTTCCTTCTTCTGATTTTTCTTTGTACTCTTTGCTTTTCCTCTTTCCCACATAATGAGAGTTCTTTATTCCTTTCTTTTCTTGTCTCCCATTTTCCAATAGCCATATATCAATAATAAGGTCATTCCAATTATGGTATCAAGTCATTGATTTTATTTATCTATCACCATGCGCACCAAAGATCTTGATAATTAAAAGAAAGAAAAAGAAAAAGAAAGAAAGAAAGAAAAAAGCACTCTACATGGCCATCTTTAGTGTTCTTTCTACTACTTCTTCTAAGAGTTCCTGAACCCAAACCTGATACTACTATAGGCTACAATTTCTTTCCTATTTGAAAGCCGGAAGAGTACACAGCCATCACCCTTTAGCCTTTTCACCTTTAGGGAAAAAGAGACATTTTTTTTTTTTTCCAGTTAGGCAACTGTAGAAAGTTTATACCCAAGATCATTAAGCACTTTATTGTTGATGGTGAATTTGCAACACTTGGACCATGACCTGCCTAGAAATGCCTTTGGGAAAATAATTACAGAAAGATTTCAAAGACCTATTAATTCCTATCATTACCAATTAAGTTTTATTCTGTTCCTCTGAGTCAAATTGTGTTCAATGATAGGCATAAAATAAATGGATCTTTCCTAGGAACTCAAAACTGTGTAAACATCTGTAGGAATATAAAATCGCTTTTCTTACTTTTTCTTCTGAGCTATTATTAAGCAGTTTAATCAACTTTTGACATTCCTGGGCTGCTTCCCTGAGGGATGAAGATCCACTTCTTGCATCACTAAGACTTAGTGAATATTGGAAGGCCACTAACCTTATAAACTGTAGAAGGCTTAGGACGTGTTGAGATTGTCAAAATATTTGCAGAGAATTCATCTGAATGTATTTGAATTCTGGGACTGTAACTCTCTGCATTTGACTCCAGGTTTTGGTACTAGACACAAACTGGCAGAGTATCTGCAGACAGAATGCTTCCTGATGCAGCCCCAAACTAACCAGATAGCCACTCAGACCTTATGATTATGTGAATTACCCTTGTCACCTTGGTTTGGGAAGAATCCCACCACACATGTGCTAGGCTGCTTGTGTGTTCTTTATACGTATTCTATATAATTTCATTCTAAAACATATAACTTTTCTTGAAGCATATGACAATTTGATTACTATAGAAGTGTTTTACCACACTTTAGACTTAATGGCACATTATTTATAAACACAATTCCCCTTTGGGGAGAGCGAAATAGTAGAGTTAGATAAACCATATTTAAGTTGGCACTGAATTTCACTGTGACCACAGATCTTGAATACAGGCTATCTTCCATATAACTATTATGAAACAGACTAGTTTAAGCTTGAATATGTACAAAAATGAAGACTTTCTCCTATTTCAGATCATCTGCCATCCTAAAATAGACTAGTTTCACCTGAGCCAACTAAGGAATGTTTATAACATCATAGATTCTGTTACCCTAAGTATTTTTACATTCTGATGCATGAAGATTCTGTTACACTAAAAGTTTGAAATTATGGTAGAAACTTCTATGTACATATAAGAGTTTCTAGGTCCTGGGCTCTTGTTTTTTGGGAGATTTTTGATCACTGCTTCAATCTCGTTACTAGATATTGGTCTATTCAGGTTGTCAACTTCTTCCTGATTCAGTTTTGGAAGTTTATTGTTTTCCAGGAATGCATTCATTTGTTCTAGATTGCTTAGCTTATTGGCATATAACAATTGACAATAATTTCTGATGATTGTTTCTATTTCCTTGGTGTTAGTCGTGCTCTCTTGCTTTCCATTCATAATTTTATTAATTTGGGTCCTCTCTCTTTTTTCTTCATTTGACCAGTGGTTTATCAATCTTATTGATTCTTTCAAAAATACAGTTTCTAGTTTCATTGATGTGTTCTACTGTATCTCTAGTTTCTGTCTCATTGGCCTCTGTTCTAATCTTGATTATTTCCCTTCTTGTGTGTGGGGTTGGCTTAATTCATTGTTGATTTTCCTGTAGTTTAAGGTGAAAAGAGAGCTGGTATATTCTGGATTTTTCCATTTTTTTTTTTTTTTGAGGGAGGCTTGGATGGCTATGGATTTCCCCCTTAGAACACCTTTGCCATATCCCATAGGTTTTGGACAAAAGTGTCTTCTTTTTCATTGGTTGCCATGAATTGTTTAAGTTCTTCTTTGATTTCCTGGTTGATCCAAGCATTCTTAAGCAAGGTAGTCTTTAGCTTCCAGATGTTTGAGTTCCTTCCAAACTTTTCCTTGTGGTTGAGCTCCAGTTTCAAAGCACTGTGATCTGAGAATATGCAGGGAATAATCTCAGTTTTTTGGTATCAGTTGAGCCCTGATTTGTGGCCCACTATGTCATCTATTCTGGAGAAGGTTCCATGTGTACTTGAGAAGAATGAGTATTCTGTTGTTTTAGGGTGGAATGTTCTGTATATATCTATGAGGTCTCTCTGGTCCAATGTGTCATTCTATGCTCTTGTTTCTTTATTGATTTTCTGCTTGGATGATCTGTGTATTACTGAGAGTGGTGTGTTAAGATCTCCTATGAATAATGTATTCATATCAATATGACTCTTTATCTTGATTAACAGTTTTCTTATGTAATTGGCTGCTTCCATATTGGGGGTATAAATATTTACAGTTGTTAGATCTTCTTGGTGGATAGTCCCTTTAAGAATTATGTAGTGTCTTTCTGTATCTCTGACTACAGTCTTCAGTTTAAAATTTAATTTATCTGATATGAGAATCGCTACCCAGCTTTCTTTAGAGGCCCATTGGCATGAAAGATGCTTCTCCATCCCTTCGCTTTCAGTCTAGTTGTATCCTTATGTTCAAAATGGTCTCTTGTAGACAACATATGGATGGGTCCTCTCATTTTATCCAATCTGCAACCCTTTGTAGTTTTATGGGTGCATTTAAGCCAATCATGTTGAGAGTGATTATTGAGAGATAGACTTTTATTGACATCATGTTACCTGTGAAGTCTTTGTTTCTACAGATTTTCTCCATACATTTCTGTTCAATGATATTCTTAGGATTTTTCCTCTTTTATAGAACCCCCCCCCTTAATATTCCCTGCAGTGTCGGCTTCATGGTCGCATACTCTTTTAATTCTTGCCAGTCTTGGAAGCTCTTTATCTCTCCATCCATTTTGAATGACAGCCTTGATGGATAAAGTATTCATGGTTGCATGTTCTTCTCATTTAGTGCCCTGAATACATCTTGCAAGTCCTTTCTGGCTTGCCAGGTTTCTGTGAACAGGTCTGATGTTATTCTGATGGGCTTTCCTCTATATGGAAGGAATTTCTTTGCCCTATCTGCTTTCAAGAGCTCCTGTCTACAATTATGATTCATCATTTTCACTATCAGGTGTCTTGACGTCTTTCTACATATGATGATCTTGGGGGAAGACCATTCTGCCTCTAGTACACGAATGTGGGTTCCATTTGCAAGATTGGGAAATTTTTCATGGAGAATTTGTTCAACTATATCTTCTAGTCTTCTTTCTCCTCCCCCTCAGGGATTCCAATAATTCTGACTTTGGAACATTTCATGACATCATTTATTTCCCTAATTCTGTTTTCATGGCTTCAAAGCTGTTTGTTCCAGGCTTCCTCCTGATTCTTTCTATCTGTTTGTTCTCCAGATCACTAATTCTATCTTCTTCCTCAGTTACCCTAGCTTTTAGAGAATTTAGATTAGATTGGGTCTCATTGAGAACATTATGAACATCATCTGTGGTGGCTTTCTCTTCTGCCCTAATCAATTCCATTTTGTCATCCATGGCTTTCTCTAACCTAGCTATTGCCTGGATAATTTTTAGCCTGAATTCCCTTTCCAACATACTGTCTATGTCCATATCCAATAGCTCTGTTGCAGAAGGCTCTGTCTCTGAATTTTTCTTCTGTTCGGCATTCCTTCTCCTAGTCATTTTGGTGACAGATGGCTGAATGGATGTGTAGCTGAATGTATCAACCATGGTCCAGGCAAGGTGCACCCTGGAATGCTTTTGAGCAATCAAGAGTCCCCACCCAAAAGAAAGAAAAACAAAGGAAAAAAAAAAAAAAAGAGAGAAACAGAGAGAGAGAGAGGAAAAACAGAAAGATAAAATAAAAGAGAAGGCCCAGCCCAAATGGCCCCCAAAGTAAGATTTATGAAGTATACAAACAAAAACAGACAAATAAAAAGACGGACAAAAGGAGATGACAAGGGGCGCCTGGGTGTCTCAGTGGGTTAAAGCCGCTGCCTTCAGCTCAGGTCATGATCCCAGAGTCCTGGGATTGAGCCCCGCCGGCATCGGGCTCTCTGCTCAGCAGGGAGCCTGCTTCCTCCCTTCTCTCTCTGCCTGCCTCTCTGCCTACTTGTGATCTGTCTGTCAAATAAATAAATAAAATCTTAAAAAAAAAAGGAGATGACAAGAGAAATAAAAATAAATAAATAAAAACGACAACAAAAAAAAGAACCTTATCAAAAAGAACCCCAAATATAAGATTTATATACTACCAGGACAAAAACAAATACACAGAAACACTGGCAGAAGAAAAAGATGGGAGAGTGGTTATAAATTCTCAGTGTGGGCAATGAAGTTTATTTTGATTCTTCTTGGATGTATCTTGATATCTTTGTTAAAAGACTCAACTTTCCTAACATAAAGGGGGATTAAAACCTGGTTTACTTATAGGGGTAGCATTGATTGGGGAAAGGGGATTATTACCTTGAAACTTAACTCTATATGAATATATATATATACATATATATATGTATAAACTAAACTAAACTAAACTAAAATTAAATTAAAAAAATAATAAATAGAAAAGCAAAGAAAAAACATAGGTATATGTATCAAAAAGTTCAGTTTAAAAGGTTATTATGGAATTTGATGTACTGGACATCTCATTGTGAGGGTAAATAGGTTAAAAAGTTTTGTTTTTGTTTTTTTTTTAATGAACCAGAATAATGGAAACAAATTAAAAATAAAAGCTGCATTTAGGACGTAGTGGTGGTTTTCCTCTTGCCTTTTTTCTTTTCTTTTCTTTTTTTTTTTTTTTTTTTTTTTTGATTGGCTTTCTGGGGGAGGGGCTTGCTGCATGTGTTTTCAGGGAATCTTGCTGGAGTTAAGTCCTCCTGCCTCCATCAAGAGAGTGTTCTCTGATGAAACCAGTTTTTCAGGCTTTTGTTCTCTGGAGGTTTTTCTGTTTGTTTGTTTGTTTTCTCTCCCCTTGGCAGCTTTTGATGATGTTTGGAGATTTAGAGGAAAGCAAACTGCACCCAGGTCTTCCTCTCAGGAGAAGCCTCCGTGTGTTCCCCTCTGGGTGTTCCAGAGCACATAGATTTCCCCTCTGCCACTGGCAGAGCAAGTTCCCAGTCATGGTCTCTGGGGCCACAGGAACTCCCGCTTGTACCCAAAACCACGATAGCCGCAGCTGTCTGGGCAGCTCCAGACCACCAGAGAGGTCCCAAATAACGATAGCACACTGAGACTTGCCTGCAGGCCTGGGTTGGGAGTATTCAGACTCTCTGGGGTCCAAGAGAGTGTCGGCTGGTACCTGCACGCACCTCTCTCAGGGGAGGGTGTGGGGCGCGACTCAGACTCTAGTCACGTGGTACATGTGGAAAGTGCAAAAGGCTGTGGTTCTGCTGGCTGGTGAAGCTCCCTCACCTTCACAGCAGCTGCCACCCAGACACTCTCAGGGGCACTGGTGGCTCAGGGACCAAGACCTGGATTCTTCACCACACTCTCCCTGGCTCAGCACCAGTGGTGGCTGTCCTGGGTCAGGAGACTTAAGCCCCTGTCCCTAACCGGCCCGATTCCCACAATTTCCCCCCAAGATCCTTTGCTCTTTTTGAGTGCTTTCAACCAGACTCCACGTTAATGCTGGTCCCCAATCGCAGGGCACTCTCGTACTGGGGTATTACTGTCCAATGGGTCACTTCTGGTGGCTCCCTCCCCCTTTTGTTATCTTCTGATATCAGTCCAATGTTTCCACTTGGCTTTACCTGCCCACTGGCATCTTCTGCCCCTGTAGAAATGCAGAAATGTATAATTCTAATCTCAGGTTGATGATTTCATGGGTGATCAGAGTTCTTTGGTAGGTAATCAGCTCACTTTAGGATACAGGTTGAAACGGTGCCTCCTCCTACTTCCCCACCATCTTGTTTCCTCTTGTGATGATGTATTTTTAAATTAGGAATAAATCCCAGTAGATATGGCTAGGATTTCTTAAACTACACATTTGCAACCTTAAATATTTCTAAATATTCTATGTTTAAACTCACATGCAGAGCAAAACATCCTATGAAATTCTTCTATGCATTTAACTGACAAATATTTTTGAAGATAGAAGACATTGTGGGGCACCGGGTAGCTTGGTTGGTAATGTATGCCTTAGGCTCAGGTCATGGTCCTGGGGTCCTGGGATCAAGCCCCAAGTCAGGCACCATGCTCAGCAGGCAGCCTGCTTCCCTTTCTCCCTTTAACCCTCCTCCTGCTTGTGTTCTCGTTCCATCTCTCTCAAATGAATTAAAAATAAATAAATAAATAAATAAATAAATAAATAAAACTTAAAAAAAATATAGTAGGCTGGAAAACGAACCCTAGAAAGAACATCTGGCAAGTAGATAAATAATCTTAGTTCAGAACATTTTTTGTGGGCTTATTATATAATATGTTCATATCTTTTCCCTCAATATATTGTGGATCATGAGAAAAAATAAACGATAATAAAAGGTTTTTGGTTTTGTTGCATAACATTCTTGCCAGTGGTTATTCCTTCTGACTTGTCCTCGAGACCCTCAAGGTCCCCCACCCCAACACACACAGATTCAATCACACACACATAAAGGTACACATATACACATTAGATCTTTATACTTAAAAATAATCCAAATACTTTTTGGAAATATAGTTACATTTAACCAGAGCAAACAGACCTATGAATAAATAACCAGTTAGAGGAAATTCTGTGAAATGGGCATAATCCTTCCCCTGGTATTTCAGAGGTTTTCATGGCTAAAAAAAGAAAAAAAAAAACAAAGTTTTACTTATATATATATAAAGTTCTCAGAGTTGAAACATCCAAAGAGGACCCTGGCATCCACAGACAGACACTACTGCCTCTATGTGTTTTCTTGGATTTTGCCTTGGCACTGGGGCAGGCATACCAAAGTCAATCAAACTCTGGAAGCAATCCAATCATTCCTCTGAGAAAACACAAGTGTTTGGGCAGAGAGAAATGTCCAGACAAATGGGAACCCAAACAGGAAGCTGAGATTGGTTTAATTTTTTTCAGGTTCTTCTAGGAATTATTTTTCATGCATCTCCTCTTCATGTTACTAAGATGATTTGCCATCCCCCCCTCTTTTTTTTTAATTTACTTATTTGACAGACAGAGTTCACAAGTAGGCAGAGAGAGAGGGTGGAGGCAGGCTCCCCATTGAGCCAAGAGCCCTACGTGGGGCTCAATCTCAGGACCCTGAGATCATGACCTGAGCCAAAGACAGAGGCTTAACCCGCTGAGCCACCCAGGCCCCCCGATGATTTGCTGTTTCCATTCATTTCCATGATTTGTGTCACAGGGTTTTTTGATTGAAGTTTGTGCTCTTATTTGTCTTTTATTTATGTTTTTCTTGTGTACATAAGAAAGACTCCGGATCTGATAAATAGTGACTTGCCTACTAATTTCTGGCATTTTATGATTTAGTTCCTTTATGGATTTTTTTTAATGGATCAATCTGTAGAACAGCAGTGAGTATATTTTAAATACCTTGAGTAAATGACTTTACTTTTTCTTTACTAATTTATTTTTATTTCCAATATGAAGTCAAGAGAGGTAAAGTCAGAGAATCACTTTAAATCAGATTTTATTATGCAAACTTATTGATGTGTGATTAATTTCTAAATACAACTTGAGTTCATTTAGGTGAAGATGCTATCATGAACAAAACTTGGCCTTAAAATTGTGGATTTTTTTTAAGATTTTATTTATTTGACAGACAGAGATCACAAGTAGGCAGAGAAGCAGCCAGAGGAGGGGAAATGGGGTTCTGCAGGCTGAGGAGGCTCCCTCACCCTCAAAGCAGCCGCCACCCAGACACTCTCAGGGGCACTGGTGGCTCAGGGACCAAGACCTGGATTCTTCACCACACTATCTCTGGCTCAGCACCAGCAGTGGCTGTCCTGGGTCAGGGGACTTAAGCCCCTGTCCCTAACTGCTCCGAATCCCACAGTCTCCCCCCATGATCCTTTGCTCTTTTTGAGTGCTTTGAACCAGACTCCAAGTTAATGCTGGTCCCCAATCACAGGGCACTCTTGTATTGGGGTATTACTTTCCAATGGGTCACTTCTGGTGGCTCCCTCGCCCTTCTGTTTATCTTCCAATAACTCTGCATATAACTGATTATATGTCTGTAAACTTGTTCTTACCATCTCAAAGTCTACAAAATTACCTATGCTTTCTAGTTACCTATCCTTTCTAGTTATTATTAAACTCTAAGTCCCAAGTTCTGTCACTCATAAACATGATACCAGTTGAACAAGTTCATTTTTAGATGATTTCCTATTCACATCTAGCTGGCCCTCTGTTTTGTTAAAAAGATGTTGAGCTCTGATGTTTGACACCAAGTTTTTCTCATGGCCTGTTTCATCTCTGTATTTCTCAGCATACAGATTAAGGGATTGAACATAGGAGCAATGATGGTGTAAAACAGAGCAAATATTTTATCTTCAGAGAAAGTGGTTGGAAGTCAAAGGTAAGCAAAGATTGAAGGCCCAAAAAATAAAGCTATCACAGTGATATGAGACCCACAGGTAGAGAGGGCTTTGCATCTTCCTTCAGCTGAGTGATGTCTTAAACTGAATAATATAATAATAGAAAAAAACAAAACCACAAATGTCACTAAGGTAACCAGTCCTGAATTGACAACCATAAGGACACTAGTGATGTAGGTATCAGAACAGGCCACCTTTAGCAAAGGAAAAATATCACAAAAATAGTGATCAATCTCATTAGGGCCACAAAAGGGCATCATGATTACCATAAGAAATTGAGGAAAGGAGAGGACAGCCCCACCAGCCCACGCAGCCAAGACTAGGAGATGGCACCTTGTCCTGTTCATGATAAGTAGGTAGTGGAGAGGTTTGCAGAAGGCAGCGTAGCGATCAAAGGCCATGACTGTAAGGATTAAAACTTCAGTCGTTCCAAAGAAGTGTATTGCAAAGACCTGCAACATGCAACTACCATAAGAGATGGATTTTCTTTCCACTAGCAGGATAGTAATGAGTTTGGGTGTAATGCTAGAGGTATAGCAGATGTCCACAGAGGATAAGTGGCTGAGGAAGTAGTAAATGAGTTGGTGCAAAAGAGGACTGCATTGAATGGAGACAAGGATCAGAAGGTTTCCTGCCAACAGGGCAACATAACAGAATAAGAAGAGCACAAAGCAAAATATTTGCATGTCCTGGTCATAGGAAAGTCCCAAGAGAATAAATTCTGAGACATTCCTCTGGCTCTCCATGTGTTTCAGACTGGCATAGATCATAAACAGATGGGTTAAATACCTGAAAAGAAAAATAGGAATCTGCATAAAAAATTAGCAGCATGGCAACAATACTATAAAATTTACCTAAAAGCAAATTGATATCTTCAAATAAATATTATTTATTCCTGATGCCTAGATTTATGCTCCTTTTTTATTTCCCCTATTTTAGAAATATATTGTAAATAATTCTATAACAGGAAAAATGATGTCATTTTCAACATTTCTGTCCATGATGAGGGAATAATCAAATGTTAGGTTGATGTTAAAGAAATAATTTTATTATTATTAGTTATATTAATTATATAAGAAAAGGACTATAATTTACATAGTTAAAAAATTTGCACATTTTAAAATGTACATGTTTATCCATAGGCGAAACTCTTTCTTTCAGGATGATCTGGACAAATTCTGTTTTATTTGGGAGTGTATCATCAGGAATGAAAATTTATTAAAAAATATATCAGTTTGTGGAGTGCCAGGGTGCCTCAGTTGGTTAAATGTCCAACTCTTGATGTTGGCTCAGGTCACAATCTCAGGGTCATGAGATAGAGCCCTGTATTAGGCTCTGTGCCGGCTGTGGAGCTGCTTGAGATTCTCTCCCTCTCCCTCTGCCTCTACCCCCACCTCTCTCTCTGTGCGTCTCTCCCTCTCTTTAAAAATAAATAAATAAATAATTAAAAATGTAAAGGATTATCTTCCTTGCCCTGTGGACAAACACTATCAATTGCACATTTCAAACTAAAATATTATCAGGCACATTAAAAGTAAATAATGTTGGAAACAGTGTAGCAAATAATCTGTCAATGGATTCAATTTGTAAAAAATTAAAGAGCCAATTTCTTTCATTTCTCCTATTTACATTTTACAAGCTAAACAAAAATTATTTGAAATTAGTCTAAATTTGTGATGGTAAGTGAAAAATGAAAGATAAAAAGAAATCACCCAAGAATATTTACACTATTTATATTTCATGACTTTTCCTAGGAACTTCAGGTTTTTTTTTTAATTTTTAATTTATTTATTTGACAGACAGAGATCACAAGTAGGCAGAGAAGCAGGCAGAGAGAGAGGAGGAAGCAGTTTCCCTGCTGAGCAGAGAGCCCGATGCGGGGCTTGATCCCAGGACCCTGGGAACATGACCTGAGCCGAAGGCAAAGGCTTTAACCCAGTGAGCCACCCAGGCGCCCTGGAACTTCAGTATTTTAAACATGATCTAGGGAATAAAATTCAACAAAAGAAGATGACACAGAACGTAGCTCCAAGAGAGATTTGTTTCAACACTCAACAACTACATATTACATCGATGAATGGAACAAAGATTCACAAATTTCCATCTTTTGCAGAATCTCGAGACTTTATTTATATACAGAGACAGAGGGTAGGATAGACAGAACATACTCTGGGAGCTGTTTTAGCCAACACTGAGGAATTAAATGTCACTCAATGAGATGCAGACACTACAGCAGAGTTTTCACTTTTATGTAACTTGATGTAACTACCGTATCTGGCCACCCTGGGTGAATATTTAAAAAAACACATAATGCTACTATAGCAAAGTCATTTAGAAGTCATCAAATCCACCAAAAACTCAAAACCTATGACTTTGAGATCATTTTAGAGGTAACTGGTGTAGCATTTTTGAACAGTGTGTACTATAAGAAACTCATTCTGTTTTATCATTCAACTCTAATTTCATCAAGAAGAACAAAAGTCCATCTGTTTCTACTATGGCTTTCATACCGCTATCAGACTTCCTGACCTCCCTCTTGTTTTTAATAAAGCAAACATAATTATCAGTTCACAGTGTTCAACAGTGAATGGAATTTAAATAGAGGTTAGTACTTTTATGATTCATTGATCAATTTTCTCTTTACCTTATTACAGCCAGTGCTGATTCCTAATTTAGGAGATGGCATACCGTTTACAGAGAGATGTGTTTGCCTAAAACAAATTGACTCAAATTAATTGTTAGATAAGCAACTTAAAGTGGACATCACTTATACATCCAAACCCTGGGTTTCCAATCTGTTAGTAAAAAGAAGTAAAAATTAATCTAAAAATTGTTTGTCATTAGGGACTTCTTAATACTAATCACTGTCCAGTAATTTCCCTGCACTATAAAAATACAATCAAATTTTTATTTTATTTCTTTGATTGAATTGCATAAAAATTCTGCATTGTGTATTGATTGTGCCATTTAGATAATAAGAATAATTGCTCTTATAGTTAAAGTAGACTTTCGACCATCAGTTCAGATTTTCTCCTAACGATATCAGAATATGGCCCATGAAAGTTCCGTTAATTCAATCAGATAAATCTAGTCTATTTTAGAATGACAACTTTTTTGAAAGTTAGAAAATTACTCATCATTGGGACATGCAATCACAAATGGTCCTATTCCTTCATAAGAATATAATGGAAGATATAAAAGCACCAAAAGAGGCTCAATAAAGTTCACTGAAATTTGAAAATTTCATTAACTTCAACTCAACTGTTTTTGTTCTCAAGTGGAATTCCACTCATGAATAATGCACAATAAGACTATAGTTAGTAAAATTATTTTGTGTAATCACATTAACTTATGCTGCTAGAGAAAATATGGTTTAAGGAAGGAATTAAGTGGAATAAATTTAAATAGCATATAACCACCCCAAAGCACAGTTGGTGGAAAATTCTCCAATGAAAGTGGCATGGTTAATTCACGGATCATTAGATCTCAGTGGTGTAAGATTGGCTTTAGGTGAAATCAGGAGAGCTCCCTCCTGAGGTACTCACTCTGCTGATTCTTCTCCAGTAACTAAAGATAAAATAAAATGCAGAGATTTATAAACCAATTATTCATGCACATTTAGGTTAATTCTATAAAATCATTTTGAGAATCTTAACATGTCTTAGAACAGTTTATATATTTGCAAGGGGAGTAGAACTTAAATATCCATTGAACCATCAGGGATGTAAGAAGTGGATTTAAAGAAAGAAAGAAAGAAGAGGAAGGAAGGAAAGAAGGAAAAAAATTAAGTATTTTGAAATTCTTAGGAAAACAAATACACATTTTAAGTTCTAGGAGTCACTTATTTTATGCCAATCGCTGAAAGAAAGTTGATTCAGAGGAGCAGAATATAACATATGACAACACAAGAATTAATAGGTCTTTGAAACTCTAAGGAATTCTATTCCCAGAGGCATTTCTGAACAGATCTTCACTGAAGGCCTCTGTATTGCTCTCCATGGTATTGACTCATGTGCTTGTGGGCAATTTCTGGATATAACTTTACTTCTCATCTTTGTGTTGGCTTGTGTCAAGCACTTTCTCAGAAGGCTCCATAATGTTCTACTCAGAGCAATTCAGAAACTCTGCCTGACTTGCACTCATCTTGCTTTCTGAATTAAAACAATACAGCATGGAATAGTATTAGGGTAGAGCTGGTTAAGAAAGCATTCACTGAAAACAAAAACATACATTTACTTGGGCAATTAAAATGACTATTTGAGAGATACAGATTCAGGTAGAAACCTAAATTGTGTTTCCAGGAAATCAAAGAGAAGCAGAGTTATACAGGTGAAATGCTATGAGTGTAGATCTCATTCAGGTCCTCTATGTAAAACAGAGATTGGAATTAGGGTTACTTGGATTGGTTGGGGTAATATGCAAATGAGAGTTTGGAGCTCCTTTAGAAGTAAAGGATGCAATGATTCAGGTGTCATGGCAAGGAGGAAGTTAAGTCCAGGCTGGGGCTTGCAGCTCTCTGAAAGTTCCAGAAATCTTCTTGAGTTCTGTAATGGGGCCATGCATAAATTCTTTCTCAGTTATGAACTCCTGATCCTATTTTTAAAAAAATAAATAAATAAAGACTCTCTTAAGTAGGCTTGCTTGCTCCATTTTGGAAATTTCCTTTTATATTAGCCTCAGAAAATTCTGAAATCAGAAAATACCAAAAGAAACAAACACATGCAATACAGTTCAATATGCATCACTATCTAGAGTAACCTTCACGGATAGAGTACATAGATCGGTAAAATAGTGACCCACCATCATGACTGGAACCTGGGTTATTTATTACTAGGGACTAAGAGTGATGAAATAGATGGGTGAGGAATGGAGGACAGAAGAAAAGGAAAGATAAAAGAATAAATAATCCATTCTTGATACACATGTTAGGGTAAAAATGTTATATCATTAAGTGAGAATATAATAAAATATGAAGAGAAATCAGCACTCAATGCCCAGCAATTCTGTTTACCATTTGTCCTGGTCTAATGTAAGTTCATTTGTATGGGTTATTTGGTTCAGCCAGAAAAGTACACATTGACGTTCACGGAACACATTTTCCATCATACACAAATCGATATATAAAAAATTTCCTTCGGACGCCTCGGTGGCTCAGTAGATTGGGCCTCTGCCTTCGACTCAGGTCATTATCTCAGGGTCCTGGGATTGAGCCCCATGTAGGGCTCTCTGCTCAGTGGAGAACCTGCTTTCCCCTCTCTCTCTGCCTGTCTCTCTGCCTACTTGAGATCTCTCTGTTAAATAAATAAATAAAATATTTAAAAAAATTTTCCTTTACACATGTTAAACTTAAGGAGATCAAATTTTATAGAATCTTATCGGATACAAAATAATAATATTAATAATAATAATAATAGTCACTTTATCAAAAGATTATTTTGTGTTTTAAGTTTATTGTATCATTGCATCTCCCAATAGTGCATCCTGTGAGTTAAGTAATGTTAGTTCTCTGGTTCCAATAAGAATACAGTCCTCTAGAAGTTAAAAAGATTTGCCCAAAGAGCTACTAACTAAGAATAAGGAAAAGAACTGTGTGTTTCTATGAGTGAAAGGAGCTGGTTTTTATATATTTACTACTTGCCTCCAGCTTGGAAAGTGTAGTAACCCTGAGGAAATAAGAGATTCTACTACTTCAGAATGATGGATATCAGAACTCTGTGTTTTACTGGTTGTCCATTTCAACATAATGCGTGCTTTTGACCAAGCTTCACTCAGACCTTGTGTCAATACACAGGAGATAGTTGGTTATAAGTCTACCAATAACACACACAAACATATCAGGATACTCCTTAGAGATGTGTACAAGTACCTCATTTATCACCTCAATCCCTGCATTTGTCCCAGTTCATATTAACTCACTCTTCTGAGAATTGATTTTGTTATATTTTTCTTCTTTTCTAATTCCCTTCTAAAACCATTTGTTTTATGGGTTGTTTGAGCTTACTTACACATCTGAGATTTCAGGTACTTTTGAAGATACTAGGCATTGTTTTACAGGCTGGAAAGTGAATTCTAGAGAGAACAACTTACAAATGGATAACTAATCCAGGTTCAATATATTTTTGGTGGGCCTACCATATAATATTTTTAATTTTGCCAAAAAATCTTACAGATTCTTGAGAAAAGAAAACAAATCAGAAAAGATTTTGGTTCTGTTGTGTAGCATTCTTTCTGATGGGTTGAGTATTTCCTTTGACCCATCCTGAAGGCACTCAAAACCCCACATACCACACACACACAGATAAAAATGATCACACATACAAGGAACAAGTATTATGATTCCATACTTTTTAAAATAATCCCATTTTTTTGGAAAATTAATAGGTTAAACCAGGTCCTACCAAACTATACTAGACAGACTTAATTTCCTATGAAATAGGCAGAATGTTTTCCCTTGATATTCCATAGGTTTTCATTGACCATGGGGGAAAAAAAAGTAATTAGTTAGATTTGTGAAAACACTTAAGATCAGAAATGCTAAAATAATCTTTCCTGACATTAAAGACAAGCACTATCTCATTTATGGTTTTACCTAGACTTCTTCTTGGCTGTGGGGCAGAAGTAATTTAATTGAGAAAACTCTGTGTGGAAACAATACAATCATTCTGCTGAGAAAAAGGCAAGTGCTTTGGTGGAGAGGGTCATCTATCCAAATGGGAACCAAAACACAGAGTTGACTGGATTATGTGATTCAAAATACAAGATATAAATGAAAATTAAAATAGTAGCACCTCCAAATGCAGAAAATAAGTAAAAGGACACAATAAGTGGCTGAGAGTCTGCCACTTTTCATTCGTTCCCTGATAGCTACATGAAATGTAGGTTGAATTTTTAACCTTTCTGACATTTCATATTTTATTACTAATTCATGATAATTCTTAGTGTAAGGGGAAGTTCCGGATATGTGAGAAAAACTATAAAGTCAATAAAAAGAGAAGATAGATTATTTGAAATTAATTCATTAATTGTTTATTTCTTAACTTGTGTGGGTTTATTGCTAGAAAATGGATAAAAGAAAAATAAAGATATAGTGCATCTTTGACTGAGTTGACTCAAACCAGGAAAACAGATGAAAAAATACCAATATGGGGCAAAGGATTAATTTAAAGGGAGATAATGTACAGTTTCATAACAACAAAAGAACAGAGAAAAATCAGAAATATTTCTGGTCTATCCATGAATTGGCAAAAACTTCTGGAAAAAGAAAATGTCAGGAGTGTGACTAACATTTAAGACATGAACACGAATGCATAGTGGGGGAAGCATTATAAGTAGGAAAGATAGAAGAAGCAGTCATCGAGCTGATAGACTTTAGAGTATGTTTGAAGAATGTGGAGTTTGGTGTCGTTGGTTGAAAGTATCCTAGCAAACAGGAAAAGAAATGAAGAAAGGTAAGGAGAGAGGAAAGATATATAACGTGTTTCCAGTAGCCATATGTCCTACCAAAATCTTCACACTGTTCGCCAAAGCACTGCTACAACTTTATAAAGTACACTATTATGCATTTCATAGACATTTGAAAAATGAGAATGTATATATAATTAAAGCAAATTGTCAAGACTCGAAGATGAAAATGTACCAGACTCAGTAATCACCCAGCTCTCCCTGACCCCCCCAACCTGTCATTGTAACACCATAATTTCTACCAATGTAATGCCTTCTGTTAAGCAAATTTGGCCACGACCAATTTTGATGAACAACGGAGAAGTTTGGATTTTATTTAAGGAAAATAGGGTTCCATATATATTTTTGGAGTGTGCTGTGCTATAATTAGGCATGTGTTTTAGGAAGACATTTCTAGCATTCCTCAAACCCATTCAACCACATCTGCCACTAGTTGGGAGCTTTAGCATGCAGAGTGCAACCTGAACTTTCTTCTTTGACTCTTAAAATGTTAGAGATGATTTAGTCCAACTCCCCAAAGAAAGCTATATATTTTCTACAACATCTCAAATAATAAATGCTCTGGGAACACAGGGTCAGAAGTAAAATAAATATCATCTTTACCTAAATTATTTTTAAAGATTTTATTTATTTATTTGACAGAGAGTGCACAAGCAGGGGGAGTGTCAGAGGGAGAAGCAGGCTCCCTGCTGAGTAGAGAGTCCTACGCAGGGCTTGATCCCATGACCCTGAGATCATGACCTGAGCCAAATGAACCACCCAGGTGCCCCTACCGGAATTTCGAATGTGTCATTTTAGACCACACCTTCCCCATTGCAATTTTCATCTCCATGTTTCTCAGGGTATAGATGAGAGGATTCAGCATGGGAGCAATCACAGTATAAAACACAGAGACTTCCTTATCCTTGTTCTCACTCCCGGCAGGTAGAACATAAATATAGATACAAGGCACAAAGAATAAAATGACCACCATTACATGAGAGCTGCAGGTTGAAAGAGCTTTGCGCCTCCCTACAGAGGAGCGTGTCCTAAGATTATATAATATGAGAATGTAAGAAGCCACCAGGACAAGAAAGACAGCAACCACCACCATTCCTGAGTTAGCAATCACTAAGATACTAACAACATGAATATCTTTGCACGCCAGTTTTAAAAGAGGCTTCACATCACATATGTAGTGATCGATCTGATTAGGACCACAGAAAGGTAAAGTGAGTACCGTGAGCAGTAGAGCGGCAGAGTGCCAAAAACCCACACCCCAGGCCATGAAGACCATCATGTTACAGCTCTGCCGGTTCATGATGACCATGTAGTGCAGGGGCTTGACAATGGCAACGTAGCGGTCTAAAGCCATGGACACCAAGATGAATATCTCCACGCCCCCCAGCAAGTGGACAGTGAAGAGCTGGGCCATACAGTGGTTATAGGATATGATCTTTCTTTCTGCGATGAAGTCCCTGATTAGCCTGGGGACCACCGTGGAGGTGTAGCAGAGATCCATGAGGGAAAGGTGACAAAGAAAATAGTACATTGGTTGTTCGATTAGATGGCTGCAGGTGATCGTGAGTAAGATGAGAAAATTTCCAATTAAGATTACCAAATAACAAAGCAGGAAGAAGAAAAAGAACAGTAGCTCCATTTGCTTATTTCCCCATGGACCCAGGAAGACAAATTCTGTGACATTGTTCTGATTTTCCATGAGGTTGAGGTGATTCCAGAAACACAACAGAAATTTAATTTATCTGAAATAATACAGAACATATGACATCTTTAATAGCACTTTTAGTGTTTTGTAATATTTACAAATTGAAAAAAAAAAGATGTAGGTTATAGAGACTTTGTTACAATCTTTGAAATCCTTTCAGATCAGGGGCTGCTCCATGGCTTAGTCATTAAGCATCTGCCTTCAGCTCAGGTTATGTTCACAGGGTCCTGGGATTGAGCCCCACATCAGGCTCCCCACTCAGTGGGAAGCCTGCTTCTCCCTCTCACTTCCCCTACTTGCATTCTCTCTCTGGCTGGGTATCTCTCTGTCAAACAAATAAAATCTTCAAAAAAAATCCTTTCAGATCAAAGGCATCATTATATTTCAAATTATATTTAATGAAAGCATGTTTTATGTAAGAAACTATGATAAACATTTTACATGCATTTAACTTATAGCAACCCAATGGTTACTATTCTGATACTCTTTTTACATATGGGGAAACAGAAAGATAGATTGCTTCAGTTAATTCCACTAAATCATTAAGGCATTAGGTAGCAACCTAAGATATGAACCTGTATCAGATGCTATTTCCATTCTCTTAACATTTATGCCACATCACCTACTGAACAATGGACTTGCAGCTGTTTTCCACCATCGTAGGAGATAGGGTCTTCCTCCATCTCTGCCATTAACTACCTGTATGACTTTAAACAAGTCCCATCCCTTCTCTCTGCTACTTATCATTTATTTGTGTTTGTTGCATGTGTTGTCAAATTTCTTTTCTATTTTATTTTTTTTATTTCTTTTCAGTGTTCCAGAATTCATTCTTTATGTGCCACACCCACTGCTCCATGCAATGCACGCCCTCCATAAAACCCACCAATTCTAGTTGGTTGACATAGATGATAAAATTGGTTTCAGGTACAGAATCTAGTGATTCATTTCTTATCATACAACACTCAGTGCTCATCACAAGTGTGCTCCTTAATACCAATTACCCATCCATCTAGCCCATCTCCCTCCAACTTCCCTCCATCAACCCTCATTTTGTTCTCAGTAGGAAAAAAGTCTCTTATGGCTTGTTTCCCTTTCTCTCTTTTTCCCCTTCCCCTATGTTCATCTGCTTTGTTTCTTAAATTCCACAAAGGAGTGAGATCATATGGTATTTGTCTTTTTCTGGCTGACTTCTTTCACTAACCATAATACACTGTAGCTCCATCTACATTGTTACAAATGGCAAGATTTCATTATTTTTAATGACTAATATTCCACTGTACATACAGGCCACATCTTCTTTATCTATTCATCAGTTAATGGACATTTGGGAATATATATATAATATCCCAATCACACAAAATTTTCCATATATGTAGTAGAACTAAAAGTATATTCTTGAAATAAGGACAAAATCAAGGCTCTGAATCATAGCAGAGATTAGTTGACAATTAGTTGGTAATAGTTTCAGTGAGTCTTCTTTTTGACAAGTTTGGTCAAGATTCAGAACATGGAGAGACAGGGAAAAAGGAACTGGGACACAATCTGGAATCTGATTATAAGATGCCCAGTCTGTTATAGCAGCTTATTATTATATACAAGCTTTCCCTTTTTTCTAATCATTTTAAAGACACATTTTGAGGTTGCTGTTTAAAATGCTAGAAGCACTGTGGAGAGCTAGTTATCTTCTATTGACATATTGAAGAACCCAAGGCAATTAAAGAATGTCCTGCAGGTTTAGCCATGCCGTTAAGCAGCATAGCCACTTAGATGCAGTCGACCTCAGAACAGAGAGTGACTAGGTTGAGTCATCACCTTTTACCAGTAACCAAATGTGTGCCAAAGCGGACACAATTTGCCTAAAAGACTTAATGTCAGTGAATTATTTTAATGGTGCCTCTGAAGGAACAGGATGATGTAATGGACAGATTTCTAGTCTAATGATCGTGAAGGTGAGCGTCCAAGCTCTTACTTCTTGTTACCTTTCTCTTGTTAGTGCAGGACAATTCATTCTCCCTGATCCTCTTTCTTCAGCTGGTATTGGAACCAATCATACGGGATCTGTCTGTCCTGTTTCAAGGGCAAAATAAAGTTCATTTAGGGATATAAAACATAGAGGCTTATGATTCTGATATGATTAAGTCTGAAGAAGAGTCCTTCCTGAAATGGAAAGGAACAAGTTGTTGTATAAGAAGATAGTTATCAGTACTTCCATCAGTTTGTTGGCTTTACCTGTGGATTTTATGTTCTTCCACAATGGGATAGTTGAAGAACTCATGTTAGACATACATTGAATGCAAAGAAGAAAATGATGTTAGTATAAATTTGTTCTGGGTTAATAAAACAAAGCTGAACAATATATTTATTTTTGTACAAATAGAGACTATCGCAACTTATTCCTTGTTTATGTGGCAGACTATGATCAGTTAAAGGATATATATGAACTTACAGACAACTTTTCATAGAATTGTAGAACAAAACTGTAAGAAGTTCAATCTTGGGGGGCGCCTGGGTGGCTCAGTGGGTTAAAGCCTCTGCCTTCAGCTCGGGTCATGATCCCAGGGTCCTGGGATCGAGCCCCACATCGGGCTCTCTGCTCGGCAGGGAGCCTGCTTCCTCCCTCTCTCTCTGCCTGTTTCTCTGCCTACTTGTGATTTCTGCCTGTCAAATAAATGAATAAAATCTTTAAAAAAAAAAAAAAAAGAAGTTCAATCTTGGTTAAGACACAACATCTCTCAACATTTGATCCAGTATTGCTCAGTTTACAGTGACTGAATATTAGTTGGGAAAACATAAGCCCATATACAAGGAAAAAAAAAAACTTTCACAAAACAGTGACCATAAAATTCTCTGGGAATGTTGCCTTGTGCATAAATACCCTCTGTTCATATTTGAATCATTTTCCTTGTGGTTTTTATTTAATCCATTAAATAAAAATCCTGTTTCTCTTCCCTCCCTCCCTCCCTCTCTCTCTCTCTCTCTCTCACTCTATCTCTCTCACACACACACACACACACACACACACACACCCCATATATATGTATGAACAGGGTTTTTAGAGTAAATTCAATGTCCACCATTTTAAATACTTTTTATTTAAAGAATTTCTCTCAAGAACATCTCCTTAGATTTTAAATCCCTTGAGAAAAATCTATGAGGAATTCTTTGCATACACACGTTAACCACAGGTTAAAATGAAAAGAAGTTCCATTAGCTTATTTGGAAGTGGAAATTATGACAGAGGACATGAGAATCTATGGATAGTGTAAAAATCCATCAAGGACAATTTGACATGATTTTTCTGGCTTTTTAAAAATATTTATTCATTCATTCATTTATTTATTTTAGAGAGAGGGGGAGAGAGAGAGAGAACAAGCAAGCAGAGGCAGGGGAAGGGACAGAGGGAGAAGAGAAAGAGAATCTTAAGCAGACTCCACACTGAATACAGAGCCTGCCCAGGGCTTGATTTCAAGACCCTGAGATTGTGACTTGCATGGAAAGTAAGAGTCAGATCCTGAACTGACTGAGCCACCCAGATGCCCTGATTCTTCTGGCTTTTTAAAACTATTTATTACATCCAGGGCACCTGGGTGGCTCAGTCCTTAAGCATCTGCCTTTGGCTCAGGTCATGACCCAGAGTCCTGGGATCGAGCCCCACACTGGGCTCCCTGCTCAGTGGAAAGTCTGCTCCTCCCTCTGCCACTCCCCCTGCTTGTGTTCCCTCTCTCACTGTGTACCTCTCTGTCAAATAAATAAAATTAACTTTATTACATCTATAATAAAGAAAAATGTGAAATTGAAATTTATGTGCTTAGTTATGTGACACATTTATACTAAAATGTTTAAAAACCGAATGGTAAATAATAATATATTCTAGGCACTTTAGGAAACGTTTTTCATTTAGCAACCATTTTGTCTACACTATGACCTGATGAGGTGCACTGCTGTACTATTGCCCCTGTTTTGCAAATAAGGAAATTTGAACCCAAGGTTAAAGAAATATGAGGGGGCAGTCTGTGTCTAAACCTTTTCAATGTGATTTGGAAGCTCATACTTTATTCATTTTGCTTAAATACCCTCTCATCAATAAAAGCTTTAATCCTTCCCTTTGCCCTCAAATTATCAAGATTTTATCTTGAATATTCTGTATGACCTCTCTTAAAAATAACCAACAAGAAAATTTATTCCAGAAGAATTTAAAGATAAAGATTCAATAAGATTGAATATTTATGTAAAATAAATTGTTAAATATCCTAATTATTTCCTCCCAATTTAAACATACATACTTATGTATATATACATACATTAGTATATAAACATACATTACATTATACACATGCACACATACATACATAGTAATCAGGATGCTCACTTCTGTGAGATTTTAAATCTCTTTGGAATGTCAGGGTGATCCTTCAGACTGTGTTGGTTTTATTTTAATTTCTGTGCCTGTGTTATAAAATAGCAAACACATGTGGAATGTCCCTGGCTCTCCTGTGAATCTTCCATACAAAAGAAGCTTTCAGGAAAGTGTTACTGGGAATACCTTGAATTAAAAGCGCAAGAAGGACCTGAGGGAAAATCTCCCACAGGCATTTTACAGTGGCCAGTGCGTATGTGGTTACAATTTGAAAAATAAAGCCCACATTTTTATAAGGTCATATAGATGGGCTTGAGGCTTTAGTCATTTATCTCATGAGAGTTATTAGTGAGTGATTCAATACTTCTGCAATGTTATAGCCCTGCTGTAATATTATGTGTATATATTTTTTTCTCTGAAGTTGCCATCCATTTCATTTCTGTAAGTCTATCAACATCTTACAAACTTTTTTTTTTTTCCATGTACCAAGATTCATTGTTTATGCACCACACCCAGTGCTCCATGCAATACATGCCCTCCTTAATACCCTCTACCAGGCTAATCCATCCCCCACCACCCTCCCTTTATCCCTCTCTCCCCTTCAAGAATAATTTCCTTGCAGACTGAAGTCTCTGTTGTTGATCATAATACATAATATATATTTAACAAATGTTGAATTATTTATCAATCTGATTATAACTTTTTTGTGATACTGGATATTACTTAGTTTGGGCACTGTTTAGAATTTGGAAATGTCACAGTGCATAATCATTTTCTCCCCCTTTTTTTTTTTAGTTTGTTTTTATCTTCCTTTGTTTTATCTCCCTCTCCTTGAGTGAGAGAGAAATAGAGTGTCAGTAGAACCTCATGGGGACAGGTTGAGTAAATCATAGCCCTTAGTACCTCGCAGATGATCCTCCTGGGTCCACGCCAGGTCCATCTAAGGTTTTATTTTAATACACATTTTTCCTTTCTGCATTGCTCATCTCCACTTCTGCTTGCCCCTTCTCTGCACCCACCATACTCTAACGCACTCAACTTCACTAGCCTGAGATGTACATTCCTTGGGTTCTGCTATAGCTGTCCACATCATGAAAGTAAATTCTTCCAATACTGCCCTTAAATTATAGCATTTGTCTTTTCCTTGGTGCATAACCCATACTCATATATGTGCTCAGTAATACAGCTTCAGAATGCATGAAATAAAATTAGGTAAATCCATATGAAAAAATATGAATCTATCTTCACAGGAGAAAATTGCAATACTCTTTTTAAAATTATTGATGAGTAAAGCAAACATTATGTCAGGAGAATAGAAAAGATCTGAAAAATGCAACTTAAAAGTATTTTAGACACATACATAAAATTATACATCTAACAAGAATATACATTATATATATATATATATATAGCGCTAGGATATTTACACAATTAAGCATTAGATCATTAAAAGGAAAAAGCCTCAATGTAGTTTGAAGAGACATTACACCAAAGTCAGAACACAACATAAGGTAGACTCAGACCTATGTTATTATTATTTTTTGTACAAATTGTTTAAAGATGTCTCTGTCAAATAGCTAGCTAACCACTAAGCTAATAGAAGAGTTCTGTAACCACACAGAATATGGATTTTAGAAAAATAATTTAGAAAAAATCGCTAAACATACCAAGAACCACAATCCACAAAGTATTTCCCACTTAAAATGAGAATAACACCAGGATGTTCCCTCTCATTACTTATAGTAAACAGTTTACTAAAGGTTTCTACCATAGAAATTAGATTAAAAAGTAAATGAAAGCATCCAATTGAGGAAGAAAGAAGTAAAACTATCTGTATAACTAATCACATGATTTCATATGTATAAAATCCTAAGGATTCCACCAAAAAAATTAGAGCTAATAAATGAATTCAATAAATTTGCAAGATAAAACAATCTACATACAGATATCAGTTGCACTTCTATACACTAACAACAAACTACTGAAAGACAAATTAAGAAAATGATCCTATTTACAATAGCTTCAAAATCAATAAAATATTGAGGAATAGATTTAACCTAGGAGGTGAAAGCTTTTAGACTGTATACCATAAGACATATTAGAAAAAGATCAAAGAATACACAAATAAGTGAAAAATATCCCATGCTCAGGGGATTAGAAAGATTAATATTGTGAAAATCTCCACATAACCTAATGCAATCTATAGATTAAATGCACTCCTGATCAAAATTTCAATGGCCTTTTTCACAGGTAGAGAAAGCATTATCCCTATTGTCTTTGGACCCACAAAAATACCCTGAAAAACCAAAGGAATCCTGAGAAAGAAGAGTAAAGCTTAAACCATACCACTACCTGATTTCAAGCTGTATTACAAAGGTGTAGTAATCAAAACAGTATGATATTGGCATAAAAACAGGCACATAGAAAAATGGCACAGAATAAAGATTCCAGACATACACATACACATATACAGTCAACTGATTTTTGACATGGGTACCAAAACACACAATACAGAAAGAAGAGTAACTTCAATAAATGGCTTTGAGAAAACTTGATATCTATATGAAAAAGAATAAAATAGGACACCTTTCTCACACTAATCACAAACTTAACATGATGTGAATCAAAGGCTTACAGATAAGACCTAATATAATAAACCTCCCAGAAGAAAACAGAGGGTAAGAGATTTTTGACACTACTCGTGAGGTATTACTTGGACTGGACAGAAAAAAATGAAATAAAACAGACAATAAAATCTAAGATAAAAAGTGGGACATTAAGTCAAAGAATTTTGTATAAAAAGTATAACAGGGGCACCTGGGTGACTCAGTGGGTTAAAGCCTCTGCCTTCGGCTTGGGTCATGATCCCAGGGTCGTGGGATCAAGCCCCGTATCAGGCTCTCTGCTCAGCGGGAAGCCTGCTTCCTTCTCTCTCTGCCTGCCTCTCTGCCTACTTGTGATCTCTGTCTGTCAAATAAATAAATAAAATCTTAAAAAAAAAAAGTATAACAGTACAGTGAAAGGTAATCTACAGAATGGGAAAAATATTCACAAAACATCTAATGGGGTGCCTGGGTGACTCAGTCAGTTAACCATCTGCCTTTAGCTCAGGTCATGATCTCAGAGCCCTGGAACCAAGCCCCACATTGGGCTCCCTGTTCTGCTAGGAGTTTACTTCTCCCTCTCCCTTCCTCCTGCTCATGCTCTCTCTTGCTGTCTCTCAAATAAACAAACAAAATCTTAAAAAAAAATATATATATATATATATATATATATGAATGATAAGGAGTTTAAAAATAATAAAAGAAAGGAAAATACATAATAAATTCATACAACATAATACTAAATAAATAAATAAATAATCCTATTAAAATTGGGCAAAAGACCTGAATAGTCTTTTTTTTTTTTTTTTTAAGAAGACATATAAATGGGCAAAGGATATATGAAAAGGTACTCAACATCACTAGCTATCAGGGAAATGTAAATCAAAACCATAAGAGAATATCACTGAACACCTATTCAGATTGTCATTATAAAACCAAAACAAGAGATAACAAATGTTAGCAAGGATGTGGACCAAAGAAAACACTTATACACTGTTGGTTGGAATGTAAAATGGCACAGCCATTATGGAAAACAATATGGTGATAATTCAAAAAATTAAAAAAAAATGAGCTACTCTATATGTGATTTAGCAATCTTACTTCTGGGTATATTTGAAAGACTTAATTCAGCATCTTGGGGGTGCCTGGCTGGCTCAGCCCATAGACCTTGCAGCTCTTGATCTCAGGACCTTAGGCTCAAGTCCCATGTTGGGTGTGGAGTCTACCTGAACAAAGTATATAAATAAACCAGTATCTTAAAGAGATATCTACACACCCACATTTATGCTAACATTATTTACAATAGCCAAGCTATGGGGAAAAATATAAATGTCCTTCAATAGATGAATGAAGAATATAAATAATATTCAGCCATTAAAAAGAAGGAAATCCTGCCATTTACAAAGACATGGTAAATCTGGAAAGCATTATACTAAGTAAAATAAGCCAGAAAAAGAAAGGAGATGGAGAGAAGTGAATTGGGGGAAACTGGAGGGGAGATGAACCATGAGAGACTGTGGACTCTGAGAAACAAACTGAGCATTTTGGAGGGGAGGGGAGTGAGAGATTGGGTGAGCCTGGTGGTGGGTATTATGGAGGGCACATACTGCATGGAGCACTGGGGGTGGTGCATAAACAATGAATTCTGGAACACTGAAAAGAAATTAAAAAAAATAAATTAAAAAAATTGAAAAAAGAGATAAATACTATGATACCACTTACATGTAAAATCTCAGAGGAATAAAGAGAACAATTAGAGAACTTATTCTAGGGACACCTGGGTGGCTCAGTGGGTTAAAGCCTCAGCCTTTAGCTCAGGTCATGATCCCAGGGCCTGGGATTGAGCCCGCATCAGGCTCTCTTCTCAGCAGGGATCCTGCTTCCTCCTCTCTCTCTGCCTGCCTCTCTGCCTCCTTGTGATCTCTGTTTGTCCAATAAATAAATAAAATCTTAAAAAAAAAGAGAGAGAACTTATTCTAGCTAAACTATTTGTATATGTATATATATAAAATCTCCCATAAACAACACTGTGTGGTATTGCTATAAGGATAAATATATACATCATTGAAAAAATAGAATATCCATAAATAGACCTAAATGTGAGATTTTTTTTTACAAAAATGTCAAGATAATACAATGGGAGAAAGAATAGACTTTTTTCAACTAACTATGTTGGGTCATTTGGATACCCATATGAGAAAAAAAATGAACATGGACTACTACCTCACACCATACACAAAAATTAACTCAAAATGAAGCAGAGACATAGATTTTAAAGCTAAACCTATAAAAATGCTAGAAAGATTATTTTTATTAAATATTGTACAATAAGCCAAAACTATAAGAAAAACTGAAAATTGAAACTTGTTAATATTTTAAGTCTTTTGTTCATTGGATATCTATCATTAAAAAAGGCAATTCATAGACTAGAAAAAAACTACAACATACACACTTATGTATAAACACTTTATATTATATGCAATTGTGTATTTAAATTATATATAAATATATGGTTTATATTTATTTATTTGTTTGTTTTTGTTTATTTTTTAATGTGTAGAGTGTCTATATGACAAAAATACCTATATCTAGAATATATAAAGAACACTTACAGTTAAGTAATAAGAAACCCAGAACTACTATTTTTATACTCTACAAAGGACTTGAAACTCTTAAAGTAAGGTGTAAATGCTGGATCATAGGATAGTTATATTTTTAACTTTTGAGGAAACAGTAATGTTTTCTAGAGTGGCTGCAAACTTTGCATTCCCACCAACAGTGCAAGAGTGTTCCCTTTCCTCCAATTCTCACCAATATCTGTTGTTTCTTCCATTGTTGATTTTAGCTATTCTGGCAAGTATGAAGTGATACTTCATACTGTAGTTTTGATTTGTATTTTCCTGACGATCAGTGATGTTGAGAACCTTTTCATGCGTCTGATAGCCATCTGTATATCTACTTTGGAAATATGTGTATCCAAGTCTTCTGCCCCTTTTTTTTTAATTTTTTTATTTTAATAAACATATAATGTATTTTTATCCCCAGGGGTACAGGTCTGTGAATCGCCAGGTTTACACATTTCACAGCACTCACCATAGCACACACCCTCCCCAATGTCCATTTCCCCACCACCCTCTCCCGTCCCCCCTCCCCCCAGCAACCCTCAGTCTGTTTCTTGAGATTGAGTCTTTCATGGTTTGTCTCCCTCCCAATCCCATCTTTTCATTTTTTCTTTTCCTACCTCCCCCCAACCCCCCCCCCGCCTTGCATCTCCACTTCCTCATATCAAAGAGATCATATGATAGTTGTCTTTCTCCGATTGACTTATTTCGCTAAGCATGATACCCTCTAGTTCCATCCACGTCGTCGCAAATGGCAAGATTTCATGTCTTTTGATGGCTGCATAGTATTCCATTGTGTATATATACCACCTCTTCTTTATCCATTCATCTGTTGATGGACATCTAGGCTCTTTCCATGGTTTGGCTATTGTGGACATTGCTGCTATAAACATTCGGGTGCACGTGCCCCTTCGGAGTACCACGTTTGTATCTTTAGGATATATTCCCAGTAGTGCAATGGCTGGGTCGTAGGGTAGCTCTATTTTCAGTTTTTTGAGGAACCTCCACACTGTTTTCCAGAGTGGTTGCACCAGCTTGCATTCCCACCAGCAGTGTAGGAGGGTTCCCCTCTTTCCGCATCCTCGCCAGCATCTGTCATTTCTTGACTTGTTAATTGTAGCCATTCTGACTGGTGTGAGGTGGTATCTCATTGTGGTTTTGATTTCTATTTCCCTGATGCCGAGTGATGTGGAGCACTTTTTCATGTGTCTGTTGGCCATCTGGATGTCTTCTTTGCAGAAATGTTGGTTCATGTCCTCTGTCCATTTCTTGACTGGATTATTTGTTCTTTGGGTATTGAGTTTGATAAGCTCTTTATAGATTTTGGATACTAGCCCTTTATCTGATATGTCATTTGCAAATATCTTCTCCCATTCTGTCAGTTGTCTTTTGGTTTTGTTAACTGTTTCCTTTGCTGTACAAAAGCTTTTGATCTTGATGAAATCCCAATAGTTCATTTTTGCCCTTGCTTTTGTTGCCTTTGGCAATGTTCCTAGGAAGAAGTTGCTGCAGTTGATGTCAAAGAGGTTGCTGCCTGCATTCTCCTCAAGGATTTTGATGGATTCCTTTCTCACATTGAGATCCTTCATCCATTTTGAGTCTATTTTCATGTGTGGTGTAAGGAAATGGTCATATTTCATTTTTCTGCATGTGGCTGTCCAATTTTCCCAGCACCATTTGTTGAAGAGGCTGTCTTTTTTCCATTGGATATTCTTTCCTGCTTTGTCGAAGATTAGGTGACCATAGAGTTGAGGGTCTATTTCTGGGCTCTCTATTCTGTTCCATTGGTCTATATGTCTGTTTTTGTGCCAGTACCATATACTGTCTTGATGATGACAGCTTTGTAATAGAACTTGAAGTCTGGAATAGTGATGCCACCGACTTTGGCTTTCTTTTTCAATATTCCTTTGGCTATTTGAGGTCTTTTCTGGTTCCATATGAATTTTAGGATTATTTGTTCTATTTCTTTAAAAAAAATGGATGGGATTTTAATAGGGATTGCATGAAATGTGTAGATTGCTTTAGGTACAATAGACATTTTCACAATATTTGTTCTTCCAATCCATGAGCATGGAATATTTTTCCATTTCTTTGTATCTTCCTCAATTTCTTTCATGAGGACTTTATAGTTTTCTGAGTATAGATTCTTTGCCGCTTTGGTTAGATTTATTCCTAGGTATCTTATGGTTTTGGGTGTAATTGTAAATGGGACTGACTCCTCGATTTCTCTTTCTTCTGTCTTGTTGTTAGTATAAAGAAATGTGACTGATTTCTGTGCATTGACTTTATATCCTGACACTTTAATGAATTCCTGTATAAGTTCTAGCAGTTTTGGAGTGGAGCCTTTTGGGTTTTCCACATATAGTATCATATCATCTGCAAAGAGTGATAGTTTGACTTCTTCTTTGCCAATTTGGATGCCTTTCATTTCTTTTTGTTGTCTGATTGCTGAGGCTAGGACTTCTAGTACTATGTTGAACAGCAGAGGTGATAACGGACATCCCTGCCGTGTTCCTGACCTTAGCGGAAAAGCTTTCAGTTTTTCTCCATTGAGAATATTTGCAGTGGGTTTTTCATAGATGGCTTTGATAATATTGAGGTATGTGCCTTCTATCCCTACACTTTGAAGAGTTTTAATCAAGAAGGGATGGTGCACTTTGTCAAACACTTTTTCAGCATCTATTGAGAGTATCATATGGTACTTACTCTTTCTTTTATTAATGTATCGTATCACATTGATGGATTTGCGGATGTTGTACCAACCTTGCAGCCCTGGAATAAATCCCACTTGGTCGTGGTGAATAATCCTTTTAATGTACTGTTGGATCCTATTGGCCAGTATTTTGGTGAGAATTTTCGCATCTGTGTTCATCAGGGATATTGGTCTGTAATTCTCTTTTTTGGTGAGATCCTTGTCTGGTTTTGGGATCAAGGTGATGCTGGCCTCATAGAATGAGTTTGGAAGTTTTCCTTCCATTTCTATTTTTTGGAACAGTTTCAGGAGAATAGGAATTAATTCTTCTTTAAATGTTTGGTAGAATTCCCCTGGGAAGCCGTCTGGTCCTGGACTTTTGTTTGTTTGGAGATTTTTGATGACTGTTCCAATCTCCTTACTGGTTATGGGTCTGTTCAGGTTTTCTATTTCTTCCTGGTTCAGTTGTGGTAGTTTATACATCTCTAGAAATGTATCCATTTCTTCCAGATTGTCAAATTTGTTGGCGTAGAGTTGCTCGTAGTATGTTCTTATAATTGTTTGTATTTCTTGGGTGTTGGTTGTGATCTCTCCTCTTTCATTCATGATTTTATTTATTTGCGTCCTTTCTCTTTTCTTTTTGATAAGTCTGGCCAAGGGCTTATCAATCTTATTTATTCTTTCAAAGAACCAGCTCCTAGTTTTGTTGATGTGTTCTATTGTTTTTTTAGTTTCTATTTCATTGATTTCTGCTCTGATCTTTATGATTTCTCTTCTCCTGCTGGGTCTAGGCATTCTTTGTTCTCTCTCCAGCTCCTTTAGGTGTAGGGTTAGGTTGTGTATTTGAGACCTTTCTTATTTCTTGAGAAAGGCTTGCACCACTATATATTTTCCTCTCAGGAGTGCCTTTGTTGTGTCCCACAGATTTTGAACCATTGTGTTTTCATTATCATTTGTTTCCATGAATTTTTTTCAATTCTTCTTTAATTTCCTGGTTGACCCATTAATTTTTTGTTGTTGTTGTTTATTTTGAGCATAAGAGTATTCATTGTTTTTTCACCACACCCAGTGCTCCATGCAATCTGTGCCCTCCCTAATACCCACCACCTGGTTCCCCCAACATCCCACCCCCTGCCCCTTCAAAACCCTCAGGTTGTTTTTCGGAGTCCGTAGTCTCTCATGGTTCACCTCCCCTTCCAATTTCCCTCAACTCCCTTCTCCTCTCCATCTACCCTTGTCCTCTATATTATTTGTTATGCTCCACAAATAAGTGAAACCATATGCTACTTGACTCTCTCTGTTTGACTTATTTCACTCAGCATAATCTCTTCCAGTCCTGTCCATGTTGCTACAAAAGTTGGGAATTCGTCCTTTCTGATGGAGGCATAATACTCCATAGTGTATATGGACCACATTTTCCTTATCCATTCATCCGTTGAAGGGCATCTTGGTTCTTTCTACAGTTTGGCGACCGTGGCCATTGCTGCTATAAACATTGGGGTACAGATGGCCCTTCTTTTCACTACATCTGTATCTTTGGGGTAAATACCCAGTAGTGCAATTGCAGGGTCATAGGGAAGCTCTATTTTTAATTTCCTGAGGAATCTCCACACTGTTCTCCAAAGTGGCTGCACCAGTTTGCATTCCCACCAACAGGGTAAGAGGGTTCCCCTTTCTCCACATCCTCTCCAACACACTTTGTTTCCTGTCTTGCTAATTTTGGCCATTCTAACTGGTGTAAGGTGATATCTCAATGTGGTTTTGATTTGAATCTCCCTGATGGCTAGTGATGATGAACATTTTTTCATGTGTCTGGTAGCCATTTGTATGTCTTCATTGGAGAAGTGTCTGTTTATATCTTCTGCCTATTTTTTAATATGATTGTCTGTTTTGTGTGTGTTGAGTTTGAGGAGTTCTTTATAGATCCTGGATATCAACCTTTTGTCTGTACTGTCATTTGCAAATATCTTCTCCCATTCCGTGGGTTGCCTCTTTGTTTTCTTGACTGTTTCTTTTGCTGTGCAGAAGCTTTTGACCCATTCATTTTTTAGAAGGATGCTGTTCAGTCACCATGTATTTGCGTTCTTTCCAAATTTCCTCTTGTGATTGAGTTCTCGCATCAGAGCATTGTGGTCTGAAAATATGCAGGGAATGATCTCAATCTTTTGGTACTGATTGAGACCTGATTTATGACCCAGGATGTGGTCTATTCTGGAGAATGTTCCATGTGCACTAGAGAAGAATGTATTTTCTGTTGCTTTGGGATGGAATGTTCTGAATATACCTGTGATGTCCATCTGGTCCAGTGTGTCATTTAAGGCCTTTATTTCCTTTTTGATCTTTTGCTTAGATGATCTGTCCATTTCAGTGAGGGGAGTGTTAAAGTCCCCTGCTATTATTGTATTACTGTCGATGTATTTCTTTGATTTTGTTATTAATTGGTTTATGTAGTTGGCTGCTCCCATGTTAGGGGCATAGATATTTAAGATTGTTAGGTTTTCTTGTTGGACAGACCCTTTGAGGATGATATAGTGTCCTTCCTTATCTCTTATTATAGTCTTTGGCTTAAAATTTAATTGATCTAAGGATTGCCACCCCAGCTTTCTTCTGATGTCCATTAGCATGGTACATGGTTTTCTACCCCCTCACTTTAAATCTGGAGGTGCCTTTGGATCCCAAATGAGTTTCTTGTAGGCAGCATATTGATTTTTTTTTTAATCCATTCTGATACCCTGTGTCTTTTGATTGGGGCATTTAGCCCATCAACATTCAGGGTAACTATTGAGAGATATGAATTTAGTGCCATTGTATTGCCTGTAAGGTGACTGTTACTGTATATTGTCTCTGTTTCTTTCTGATCTACTACTTTTAGGGTCTCTCTTTGCTTAGAGGACCCCTTTCAATATTTCCTGTAGAGCTGGTTTGGTGTTTGCAAATTCTTTCAGCTTTTGTTTTTCCTGGAAGGTCTTTATTTCTCCTTCTATTTTCAATGATAGCCTAGCCGGATATAGTATTCTTGGCTGCATGTTTTTCTCGTTTAGTGCTCTGAATATATCATGCCAGTTCTTTCTGGCCTGCCAGGTCTCTGTGGATAGGTCCGCTGCCAATCTAATGATTTTACCCTTGTATGTTACAGACTTCTTTTCCCGGGCTGCTTTCAGGATTTTCTCTTTGTCGCTAAGACTTGTAAATTTTACTATCAGGTGACGAGGTGTGGACCTATTTTTATTGATTTTGAGGGGCATTGTTAGCATCTCCTGGATTTTGATGTTTGTTCCCTTTGCCATATTAGGGAAATTCTCTCCAATAATTCTCTCCAATATACCTTCTGCTCCCCTCTCTCTTTCTTCTTCTTCTGGAATCCCAATTATTCTAATGTTGTGTCGTCTTATGGTGTCGCTTATCTCTCGAATTCTCTCCTCGTGGTCCAGTATTTGTTTGTCTCTCTTTTGCTCAGCTTCTTTATTCTCTGTCATTTGGTCTTCTATGTCACTAATTCTTTCTTCTGCCTCATTTATCCTAGCAGTGAGAGCTTCCATTTTTGATTGCACCCCATTAATAGCTTTTTTGATCTCAACTTGGTTAGAATTTAGTTCTTTTATATCTCCAGAAAGGGCTTTTACCTCTCTGGAGAGGGTTTCTCTAATACCTTCTATGCCTTTTTTGAGCCCAGCTAGAACCTTGAGTATTGTCATTCTGAACTCTAGATCTGTCATGTTACCAATGTCCATATTGATTAGGTCTCCAGCCTTCGGTATGGCATCTTGTTCTTTTTTTTTTGAGGTGAGGTTTTCCGCCTTGTCATTTTGTCCAGAAAAGATTTGCTTTCTCCTCCTCTAGAATCCCGCTGTTCTTGGTGAGTGAAGTTGGTCTTGGCTGGGTTTCTTTTTGATCTTGTGGGGGAGGGGCCTGTTGTATGATTCTCAAGTGTCTTTGCCACAGGCGGAATTGCGCCGCCCTTGCCAGGGGCCGGGCTAAGTAATCCGCTTGGGTTTGCTTTCGGGAGCTTTTGTTCCCTGAGCGCTTTCCGTAGAGTTCCAGAGGACGGGAATGAAGATGGTGGCCTCCCAATCTCTCGGCCAGGAGGAGCCGAGAGCTTGGGGTTCTGCTCCTCAGTGCGCTCTCAGAGCAAAGCGCCCAACCGCCCCGCCTCCCTGGCCTGCGGTCGCACCTTTAGGAAAGCAGTCAATTGCTGGAGCTGGAGAAAAGCGCCGGGTCGCTTCCATCTCCTTGGCCTCTGGCTGCGCTCCGAGCCCACCCAGCCTGCGACCGGCACAAGGTAACCCCGGGCTTAGAGCTCACTCCTCGGCTTTGTCGCTGTAGCGGCTTCTCCGCTCTAATACCTGCGAGCTCTGCGGCACTCATACACCCCCAGTCCTTCTGTGACCCCGCGGGACCTGGGGTTATGCTGACCCCGCCTGGGTTTCCCCCCGGTTTAGCCTCTGGAGCGATGTCTCCCAGTGGAGCCAAATTTTTAAAGTCCCAATTTTGTGCTCCGTTGCTCTGCCATTTGCTGGGAGTTGGCCCCTCCCCCCGGGGTCTCTCTTCCTGTCGCATTGGATTCACTTCTCCTCAGGTCCTACCTTTCAGAAAGTGATTGATTTTCTGTTTCTATAATTGTTGCTCTTCTTCTCTTCGATTTCCCATTGGATTTGTAGGTGTTCACAATGGTTTGATAAGCTGTCTAGCTGATCTCCTGCTACCTGATGTCATCTCAGCCTGCTACTTCTCCATCATCTTGACTCAGTCCCTTCTGCCCCTTTTTAATTGGATCATTTGTTTGTTGGGTCTTGAGTTTGATAATTATATATATGTGTGTGTGTGTGTGTGTGTGTATGTGTATATATATATATATATATATATATATATATGATGCTACCCAACAATCCAGAAATTGCACTCATAGGTATCTGCTCAAAGAATAGAAAAATACTAATTCAAAGTAATACATGCATCCCTGATTATAGCAGCATTATTTACAAAGCTAAATTATGGATACAGCCCAAGTATCTATCAACTGATGAATGGATAAAGAATAGGTGATGGAAAAAAAGAAAAGAAAAGAAAAGAAAAGAATAGGTGATGATATGTGATGGAATATTATTTAGCCATCAAAAAGAATGAAGTTTTGCCATTTGCAATGACATGGATGGAGCTAGAGAGTATTACGCTAAGTGAAACAAGTCAGCCAGAGAAAGACAAATACCATATGATTTCATTCATATTTGGATTTAAGAAATAAAGCAAAGCAGTATGGGGGGGTGGATAGAGAGGGGGGGCAAAGCAAGAAACAGACTCTTTTAACTCTAGAGAACAAAGTGATGGTTACTATAAGGGAGGTGGGTATGGGATGAGTTAAGTAACTGGTGGAGATTAAGGAGAACACTTGTGATGAGCACTAGGCATTGTATGAAATTGTTGAATCTCTATATTGTATGTATGAAAATAATATTAGTAATATTATTTTCATACATATAATTAATATTGTATGTATGAAAATAATAGTAGTATGAAAACTAACTGGAATTTAAATGAAGGCATTTATATATAATATATATTATATATCCAATAATAACATTAAAAAATGTCCAACATCACTAGTCATCAGGGAAAGCAAATTAAAACCACAATACTATATTACCACATAACTCCTTGGATGCCTAAAAGAAAAATGAGTAACAATATCAAGTGACAAGAATGTGGAACAATTCTTCTGGTTAAAATTACAACTTCCTGCTTGTGTTTTGATGTCTTGCCACAATTTTAATGTTACCTGGTATTTCTTACTGACTAGATCATGAATTCCAGAGATTATTAATTGGGATCCTATTAGAGTTTCTATTTACTTTCCTAACTTTCTAATGAATGTGTAAAATAGCTTTTGGAGTCAAGAATTTTAATGGCTACCTATCCATTTTTTATGCCCTCACTGCTCAAACTCAGATGCAATCAATAGCAGGTATCTTGAAAAGTTTTAATATTGTTAAGGAAGCAGTTCTCTCTGGATCTGGAGTCAACAGGTTAAGTATATCACAGTCTCCACAATGAAATTATGCCATTTCCTATTTACAAGACATTTAGCTTTCTAAGAAACCAAAGTTCATGGGACATCTGTGTGGCTCAGTCAGTTGAGTTTCTGCCTTTGGCTCAGGTCATAATCCAAGGGTCCTGCAATTGAACACAGCCTTATGCTCCCTGGTGAGCACTGTCTGTCTTTTGCTTTTTCCTTTCCTGCTCTCCCTGCTTGTGCACTCTGTCAAGTAGATAAATAAAATATTTACTTGCACTCTGTCAAGTAAAATAAATAAATAAATAAATAAATAAGTATTTCAAAAAAGGAAATAAGAGGAACCAAATTCCCCAAAGAGAAATTTTGTTTGGGTTCCAAGTACAGGGAATGTAATTCCCTATTCGAAATTTCATGTTTCTCAAACACATCTCTTCAGCACACCTGTTTTTAAGAAAAAGTCTTTCCATCAGAAGAGATAATTAATTCCATATTTTTTCCTGTTTTGTCAAAGATTATTTGACCATAGAGTTGAGGGTCCATATCTGGGCTCTCTACTCTGTTCCACTGGTCCATGTGTCTGTTTTTATGCCAGTACCATGCTGTCTTGGTGATCACAGCTTTGTAGTAAAGCTTGAAATCAGGTAACGTGATGCCACCAGTTTTATTTTTGTTTTTCAACATTTCCTTAGCAATTCGGGGTCTCTTCTGATTCCATACAAATTTTAGTATTATTTGCTCCAGCTCTTTGAAAAATACTGGTGGAATTTTGATTGGAATGGCATTAAAAGTATAGATTGCTCTGGGCAGTATAGACATTTTAACGATGTTTATTCTTCCCATCCAAGAGCATGGAATGGTCTTCCATCTTTTTGTGTCTTCTTCAATTTCTTTTAGGAGTGTTCTGTAGTTCCTCGAGTACAGATCTTTAACCTCTTTGGTTAGGTTTATTCCGAGGTATCTTATGGTTTTTGGTGCTATAGTAAATGGAATCGATTCTCTAATTTGCCTTTCTGTATTTTCATTGTTAGTGTATAAGAAAGCCACTGATTTCTGGACATTGACTTTGTATCCTGCTACATTACTGAATTGCTGTATGAGTTCTAGTAGTTTGGAGGTGGAGTCTTTCGGGTTTTCCATATAAAGAATCATGTCATCTGCGAAGAGAGAGAGTTTGACTTCTTCCTTGCCAATTTGGATACCTTTTATTTCTCTTTGTTGTCTGATTGCTGTTGCTAGGACTTCTAATACTATGTTGAACAAGAGTGGTGAGAGTGGGCATCCTTGTCGTGTTCCTGATCTCAATGGGAAGGCTGCGAGCTTTTTCCCATTGAGGATGATATTTGCTGTGGGTTTTTCATAGATAGATTTGATGAAGTTCAGGAATGTTCCCTCTATCCCTATACTTTGAAGCGTTTTAATCAGGAACGGATGCTGGATTTTGTCAAAAGCTTTTTCTGCATCAATGGAGAGGATCATGTGGTTCTTCTCTCTTCTCTTATTGATTTGTTCTATCACATTGATTGATTTGCGAATGTTGAACCATCCTTGTAACCCAGGGATGAATCCTACCTGGTCATGGTGGATAATCTTTTTAATGTGCTGTTGGATCCTGTTTGCTAGGATCTTGTTGAGAATCTTAGCATCCATATTCATCAGTGATATCGGTCTGAAATTCTCCTTTTTGGTAGGGTCTTTGCCTGGTTTGGGGATCAGGGTGATGGTGGCTTCATAAAAAGAGTCTGGAAGTTTTCCTTCTGCTTCAATTTTTTGAAACAGCTTCAGGAGAATAGGTATTATTTCTTCTTTGAAAGTTTGATAAACTCGAAATGGATAAAAGACCTCAACGTGAGACAGGAATCCATCAGAATCCTCGAGGAGAACATAGGGAGTAACCTCTTTGATATCAGCCATAGCAACTTCTTTCAAGATATGTCTCCAAAGGCGAAGGAAATAAAGGCAAAGATGAACTTCTGGGACTTCATCAAGATCAAAAGCTTCTGCACAGCAAAAGAAACAGTCATCAAAACAAAGAGGCAACCCACGGAATGGGAGAAGATATTTGCAAATGACAGTACAGATAAAAGGTTGATATCCAGGATCTATAAAGAACTCCTCAAACTCAACACACACAAAACAGATAATCATATTAAAAAATGGGCAGAAGATATGAACAGACACTTCTCCAATGAAGACATACAAATGGCTACCAGACACATGAAAAAATGTTCATCATCACTAGCCATCAGGGAGATTCAAATCAAAACCACATTGAGATACCACCTTACACCAGTTAGAATGGCCAAAATTAGCAAGACAGGAAACAACGTGTGTTGGAGAGGATGTGGAGAAAGGGGAACCCTCTTACACTGTTGGTGGGAATGCAAACTGGTGCAGCCACTTTGGAGAACAGTGTGGAGATTCCTCAGGAAATTAAAAATAGATCTTCCCTATGACCCTGCAATTGCACTGCTGGGTATTTACCCCAAAGATACAGATGTAGTGAAAAGAAGGGCCATCTGTACCCCAATGTTTATAGCAGCAATGGCCACGGTCGCCAAACTGTGGAAAGAACCAAGATGCCCTTCAACGGATGAATTGATAAGGAAGATGTGGTCCATATACACTATGGAGTATTATGCCTCCATCAGAAAGGACGAATACCCAACCTTTGTAGCAACATGGACAGGACTGGAAGAGATTATGCTGAGTGAAGTAAGTCAAACAGAGAAAGTCAAGTATCATATGGTTTCACTTATTGGTGGAGCATAACAAATAATACAGAGGACAAGGGTAGATGGAGAGGAGAAGGGAGTTGAGGGAAATTGGAAGGGGAGGTGAACCATGAGAGACTATGGACTCTGAAAAACAACCTGAGGGTTTTGAAGGGGCGGGGTGGGAGGGTGGGGGAACCAGGTGGTGGGTATTAGGGAGGGCACAGATTGCATGGAGCACTGGGTGTGGTGAAAAAACTATGAATACTGTTACGCTGAAAATAAATAAAAAATTGGAAGAAAAAAAAAAAAAAAAAAAGAAGAGATAATTAATTCCAAAGGGAGAAAGCAATAGCTATAAGCCAAGGTCCTTGAACCTTTCTAGAAACCTCTTTAAATATCCATGCAGTGCCAGATGAAAGTGTTGTGGGGGGTTCACCTTTCCAGAGCAAGATTCATTATGGTAGGAATGACCCATTTGAAAGTGTTGCCTCCACATTTCTTGCCTCTTGCCTATGGGGCCAGATCCATCTGGAGATCATTTCTCCACAGAGTGTCAGTAGAATCCATTCTAAATTCAAATCACAGTTTTTCTGAGAAGAATTTTGAGGCTTTAGGCTAGGAGGAAAGTTTTAGACTAATAGAAACTACTTTCTCAGGAACTGTTGATTGGTTATCAAATTACATAAATAGTCCATGTCTGAGTGTCTCATATCTTTCATATTGAAAGTTCCCTATCCAAGAAGACATCAGTTTGAAGATGGAATTATTTCTGAAAGCCTTTAAATATCATTAAGATCATCTAAGTTTATAAGGTAAGTTTTTCATTAGTGTTGAATCATCTTAAAGATTGGTCCTTTCTATATGTAGTAATCATTATGTTTCAAAACTTGTCAAATATAACAATATTTTATCCTCACACTAATTATCCAATAGATACTTGGCAAATGCCATTAACCTAATTTGGCAAATGTAAGCTTTCAGGCTCATAGAGATTATACAATTTGTAGGACCCAGCTCTCTGACACCAGGTGCTTTTCTTTTTGCCATGAGACACCTCCTTTCCCATTCAAGACTAATCACAAGCATGAAAATCAAATGTAAATACACTCCACACACACACACGCACACACACACAGAGAGAAAATACAAAACTATGAGTAATAAATGGCATAAATCACAGTCATTTAGTCCATGCAAGACCAGAAAGACTCCTTCCTGAGGTTAAATGTTATGGATAATGTGAGTCTCTGTGGCTTCTTTAGAAGTAAAATTGGAGATGAAACTCTGTGAGCTGATTGCATGGTTAAAGGTTTATGCATACATCACTCAAAATACCAATTATTCAAATCTCCTAGTTGCATACACAGTCACAAAAATAAGTGAAGTTCTTATGTGCCCCCCTTAATATGGTGGGCATGTGTATATGTTTCCTCAATCAATTATCATAACACCTAGGATACGGATATGATCATTTTCACTGCATAGATGAAGAAACAAGGATGTACATTGTCTAGAAATTTACCCTGAATAAAGGAAGTTGGAAGTGTAAAAGTCAATGTTCTAATCTAGTCTTTCTAAAGTTCAAACCAATACATACACTTAACCACTCTGGTAGTCATTTTCAACGTTGTGCAGAAAAATCTGGGGACCTATGCTTGTAAGGGGATTGAGAAGGGAACCGATGGGGCTGCATAAGAGGCCAAAGAAAGAGTGCTCCGCAATGAAAGCAGTGCCACATTTTTTATTAATATTTAGGGATTCCAATGTGTATATGTGTGTGTTTTGGTGAAACTGCTTCATATATACTTGCCTCCAAAATGGCATGAAAGTCATTATAACTATTATGGTCTTGTGAAAAGGAGATTACTACTTCAGGATTGTTTACTAGAACATGACAAGGTAGGGTAAGGATTAAAAATTTAGGGCAAAAAAAAAGTAGCAAGTATAATTTGATCTAACCTTGGCTCTACTCTTTACTATCTGCTGGATCTGGCCAGGATCCTTAATTCTTCCCTATGTTTGCATCTTCTATTGTGTAAAAGAAGTATAAAAATAGTGGTAATCATCTTACAGGTTTGTAGTGAGTATTAAAGAACTACATTTCTGTAAAAACAGAGCCTGGTAAGTGTCTAGTAAGTTTTAGTTGATATTGTATTTATTATTATTATTATTTCCATCTGTTCTGCAATTGTTTCTTCATTTGCGAAATTGGTGGTGTAATACTAAGCATTCAGGTTACTACCATGCCATCCACGCACATAGCCATCAATTATTAGAATTATATATTTATTAACTAGTATATTGCTCCTGGAGGTTTTTTTTTTAATTTTTTATCTAACATATAGTACATCATAAGTTTTAGATGTAGTGTTTAATAATTCAACAGTTGCATATAACATACAGTGCTCATCACATCACTTGCCCTCCTAAATGCCCATCACCCAGCTACCCCATTCCCCCTACAATCTCCCCTTCAGCAACCCTCAGCTTGTTTCCAAGAGTTAAAAGTCCTGGGGTGCCTGGGTGACTCAGTGGGTTAAGCCTCTACCTTTGGCTCAGGTCATGATTGCAGCGTCCTGGGATGGAGCCCTGCATCAGGATCTCCACTGAGCAGGGAGTCTGCTTCCCCCTCTCTCTCTCTGCCTGCCTCTCTGCCTACTTGTGATCTCTCTCTCTGTCAAATAAACAAATAAATAAACAAATAAATAAATAAATAAATAAAATAAACAAATAAACAAATAAAATTTTAAATAAAATCTTAAAAAAAAAAAAAAGGTCTCTCATGGTTTTGCCTCCCTCTATGATTTCTTCCCATTTAGTTTTCCTGGCCTTCACTTATGATCTGATGCACTATTTTTGTATTCCACATATGAGTGAACTGCATGATAATTGTCTTCCTCTGATTGACTCATTTCACTAAGCCTAAACCCTTCAGTTCCTCGGTTTTTACATGATGACAACCAATTTTTTATAGTAGTTCCTCTAGCCTTTTATTACATTCCCATAAGAAATATCCTATTACAGTTTTTGTCAACTCTTTAAATAGTCTGATAATGGACTTTCTGTCTCTGGCTTACATCCCCTTACTGGAGCTCAGCTGACTTTATCCAAGACACAGAAAGATCGCTACCAGAGTTTTATCCAAGTTGCACCCTTCCTCCAACTCCTGTTCATCCTTCCACTCATATTCTCAATTCTAAGGATAAAGGAAAAATTCCTGGCTTTGTATTTATAGCCTTGACTACATCAACATAGCCTCTTGGTTATATCAGATGATGAAGTGTGCACAGATGATCTTCAAGAACTTGAACTTACTTTATGTGTCAAAAAACAGCATGAGAATTCATGACTCAATGGAATTTAGGCATTTACTAGGTAAGAAGCTTAATATAGTCGAGGTTACATTAATCAAAAATGATCTCTTTTTCAGGTAACATAATTAATCATAAAATGAAATGATGGAGAATAGGAACAACGTGACAGAGTTTGTTCTACTGGGGCTCACAGAGAATCCAAAGATGCAGAAAATCATATTTGCTGTGTTTTTGGTCATCTACATCATCTCTGTGGTAGGAAATGTGCTCACTGTAGTCACTATCATTGCCAGCCCATTATCAGGGTCCCCCATGTACTTTTTCCTGGCCTATCTCTCCTTCATCGATGCCTGCTACTCTTCTGTCAATACCCCTACACTGATCATAGAATCGCTCCGTGAAAAGAAGACCATCCCATTCAATGCATGTATTATCCAAATATTTGGGGAGCATTTCTTTGGAGGTGCTGATGTTATCCTGCTTACCGTGATGGCCTATGACCGCTATGTGGCCATCTGTAAGCCATTGCACTACATGACCATCATGAACCGGCAGGTGTGCAGCCTTCTAATGGGAGTGGTATGGGTGGGAGGCTTCCTACATGCAACCATACAAATCCTCTTTATCATCCCATTACCCTTCTGTGGCCCTAATATCATAGATCATTTTATATGTGATCTGAACCCTTTGCTCAATCTTGCCTGCACTGATACCCACACTCTAGGGTTCTTTGTTGCTGCCAACAGTGGTTTCATCTGTGTCTTAAACTTCCTCCTCTTGATGGTTTCCTATGTGGTCATTCTGCGTTCCCTAAGGAAACACAGCTTGGAGGCAAGGCGCAAAGCCCTCTCCACCTGTGTCTCCCACATCACAGTGGTCGTCCTATTCTTTGTGCCTTGCATATTTGTGTACATGAGACCTGCAGCTACTTTATCTATTGATAAGGCAGTTGCTGTGTTCTATACTACAATAACACCTATGTTAAATCCTTTAATTTATACCTTGAGAAATGATCAGATGAAAAATGCCATTAGAAAATTGTGTAGTAAGAAAGCTATTTCAGATGCCAAATAATGTGCCTGGAGATCTACATTGATTTGACTCGAGCAAAGGTCAAAAGGACATTTTGGATGGTTTCGGCAAAGAACACCTATGAGATGAAGAAAAAAAAAATGATATGAATCATAGACTTTGCATTGAAAAGAACAAAATGGGCACAAGAAAAGGAGAAATAACCCTAAGCCAGGATCACTCTTTGAATATTTGGACAATTCTACCAAGCTGGGGCTTAGTTTTACTAGCTTCATTCATGTATATGGATTCATATGCTTTCATCCTAATTTAACAATTAAAAATATATTGGTATTAGGCAGCAATCTCTATTAACAATTCAAGGAGGGTGGCATTATCCCCATTTTATTTTATTTTTTTTTAATTTCTTTTAAGATTTTATTTATTTATTTGACAGACAGATCACAAGTGGGCAGAGAGGCAGGCAGAGACAGAGAGGGGGAAGCAGGCTCCCCGCTGAGCAGAGAGCCCGACACGGGGCTTGATCCCAGGACCCTGGGATCATGACTTGAGCCGAAGGCAGAGGCTTTAACCCACTGAGCCACCCAGGTGCCCCATCCCCATTTTATAGGAGAGGAAGCAGAAAGGGGAAAGTCTCAAAATAAGAACACCGAAGAGTCAGTAATCAGAATCTACCTGATTTCTCAGGCCATGCTCTTTAATGCTATGATGCAACAAGGCAATGATGATAGAAAAATGATTGTAATAGTTACCATATATTGAACTGGGGATTGTGCCTCATACCACATATTATATGTAGTATATATTATAATATATACATATTATAATGTTATATACAGCATGCATATACATGTTATATGATAACACAGCACTGTAATATTGTGTTTTGTAACTACTTTAGGAGTAAGAATATTATATCATGTTTCCAAATTTCCTGTAGACCTCAGAATCATTTGGTATTGTTCATATCACCCATCTTATGCTGATAAGCCATTAAAAATGTGATATTCAAATAAATGATTTTTAAGTACCATACAGGAATTTCTAGTCTTTATGTAAATTTTTGCTCCTTAAATTTCTTGCCTGCTAACAAAGAATAGTTTCTACAAGTAGAACAATGTCTAGTCCATGATAAATATGGAAAGAAAAATAAAAGTATAAAGGAAGGTAAAAAAAAATATTAGGGTGTATAGAATTATTTTGTCATTTTTGTCTGATCCAGACTCTGAGCCTTCTAACTAGATCTCTTCAAGAAGCCACAATTTGTTTTAACTCCTGCTTAGGATGTGTGATGAGAAAGAAATAGAAACTCAGATTCTCAGTGAAAAAGCAAATAGCTTAACTTGCTACTCTTCCTGCTCTCAGTAAGATTTCATCATATGATTGGGAGCTGTTCATGTTATTTTTCTCTTTTAGTTAGTTTAATTTTTGGTAACATTTAATTATGAATAGATATTTTAAAAAATATACAGTTTCATCTACACACAAAACAACTTCAGGATAAATTTATTCCATTTATTCCTTCTGTCCCTCAACAGAAGGAATATCAACAGAAATTTATTTAGCCCAAAGAATATATCAGACACATTGATGGTTGTGTCTCAATGGTAAATAGAGAGGAACCTGGGTCTTGCCTTTAGAGAGCTTCAGATCACCTGAGAGATACCCAGTGGGGGCAGAAAATGACAACACCATATTATAAATGGTAAGGTAGTGGCAGCAAAGGGGTGCTATGAAAGTATGTTGTGAGGAACACAAAAGAAAGATCCAGGGGTTCAGGAATGGTTCTAATATGAAATGGCATACAAAAATGGAACCTGAAACATAAAATCCTGTCCACGGTTTGAAATGTACACATCATTTGGTGTAGGAGCATTCCTAAGAGAGGGATTACATAACCAAGGCCAGGGGTGAAAACCAGTTTGTAGAAAATCTGGTGAATTCAGTGTGGTTATGGTAGTTAATTCATCTATTCAGTCAACAATTACTTAATGAACTCTTACCATGTGCCAGACAGTGTGCTAGACAATGAGTTTATAAAGGATAAATAATAGGGTATGACCCTAGAGAGACAGGAACAGGGAAGATGAAAATCTCATAATCCTGTTAAAGCTTAGTGTTAAATAAGTGTTTGCTTCCTCAAAAAGTTAAGAGTAGACCTACCCTAGGACCCAGCAATTGCACTACTAGGTATTTACCCCAAAGACACAGACATAGTGAAAAGAAGGGGCCCATGCACCCCCATGTTCATAGCAGCAATGTCCACAATAGCCAGATTTGGAGGAACTGGGATGGCTTTCAACAACAGATGAGTGAATGGAAAAAGAAGATGTGGTTCATGTATGTAGTGGAATATTACTCAGCCATTAATAAGGATGAAAACTACCTTTTGCATAGACATGGATGGAACTGGGCGTTATTATGCTAAGTGAAATAAGTCAATCAGAGAAAGACAGTCATTATATGTTTTCACTCATATGTGGAATACAAGGAATACCACAGAGGACCGTAGGGTAAGGGAGAGACAACCAGAAGGGAAGAACTCAGAGAGGAAGATAAATCACAAGAGACCCTTGACTCTGGGAAACAAACTGAGGTTGTGGAGGGAGGAGGGTAGATAGAGGGATGGTGTAACAAGGTGATAGGTATTAAGGAAGGCATATGTTGAGATGAGCACTGCGTGTTATACTGAACTAATGAATTATGGAAACACTACATAAAAAAACTAATGTACTGTAAGTTAGCTAACTGAATTAAAAAAAAATGCCCACTTGGTGACCTTAAAAATATTTATTTTGAGGGGCGCCTGGGTGGCTCAGTGGGTTAAAGCCTCTGCCTTCAGCTCAGGTCATGATCTCAGGGTCCTGGGATCGAGCCCTGCATCGTGCTCTCCGCTCAGCAGGGAGCCTGCTTCCCCCTCTTTCTCTGCCTGCCTCTCTGCCTACTTGTGATGTCTGTCTGTCAAATAAATAAATAAAATCTTTAAAAAATATTTATTTTGAAAGAATAAATAATATAGGATAAAAACAGAGAGGGAGACAAACCTTAAACCATAAGAAAAAAATGAGGGTTGGTGGAGGAGTAGTGAGTGGTAAGATGGGATAATTGGTTGCTGGGTATTAAGGAGGGCACTTGATATAATGAGCAGTAGGTGTTATAAGCAACCAATGAATCACTGCATTCTACCCCCAAAATAATAATACACCATATGGTAACCAAGTGAATTTAAATGAAACCAGAAAAAAAAAAAAAAAAAGATGTCCCTTTCAAGTGAAGGATATCTTGGTCTATCTATCCCCTCCAACATCAAAAGAAACACAATACCCAGTAAGACTCTTTGGACTGGGACGGCGAAAGATTTTTCCTCTGGGTGTTTTACTCTGGCCTATTTATCAAGTGATTCAAAAAGCTGCTGGTTTCCATGGAGCTCAGAAAAAAGAAGAGGCCCTGTCACATGTCCAGGCTGTAGTGTAAGCTTCTATTCCACATAGGTGTTATGATTCAGCACATCCAATGGTGCTTAATGTGTCGATGGAAGAAAAGTTTGGCAGCACTTAGTGTCCTTACCATATGGTGTATTATTATTTTGGGGATAGAATGTAGTGATTCATTGGTTGCTTATAACACCTACTGCTCATTATATCAAGTGCCCTCCTTAATACCCATCATCCAATTATCCCATCTTGCCACCCACTTCTCCTCTACCAACCCTCAGTTTTTTCTTATGGTTTAAGGTTTGTCTCCCTCTCTGTTTTTATCCTATATTATTTATTCTTTCAAAATAAATATTTTTAAGGTTGCCAAGTGGGCATTTTTATTTAAATTCAGTTAGCTAACTTACAGTACAACATTTGTTTTTTATGTTGATGTTGAAAGCTTTGGGAGTCCTCCATATATGAACTACAGTGCAGACTCTCAGAATATTGGAACAAAATCCTGCCATCCTCTATGGATAATTATTCTTCTTTTGAGAAATGTCTCTTGGCCTGCTACTGGGCTTTGGTAGACACTAAGTGCTTAGCCATGGGCCACCAAGTTTCCATGAAACCTGAATTTCTCATCATGAACTTGGTGTTTTCAAACCCATAGAGCCATACAGTTGATGTGTGAAGCAGCACTCCATTACGGAATAGAATAATCACCTGTTATGTATGGTTTTGCTTTCCATGGACACAGTGATCTGAAGTTTAAAAACAGATAATCGTTCTTCTGACATATCATCAGAAAATAAGTAGTAGCCTAATGCTACATCACAATGCCTGTGTCATTCACCTCACTTCATCTCATCACAATGGTATTTTTTCACCTCACATCATCACAAGAAGGGTGACTTTAGTGAAAACAGGTATTTTGAGAGAGAGAGAGATACCACATTCAGAAAACTTTTGTTACAGCTATTGATGATTTTTTTCTATTTATTATTATTGTTGTTAATATTTTACTGTGCCTAATTTATAAACCATGCTTTATCTGAGGTATGCATGTATAGAAAAAATAGTATATATAATACTATCCATAGTTTCAGGCATCCACTGAGGGTCTTGAAACATATCTCTTCTCTGACATAAAGAGGGAAAACTTTATAGGTGATCAGCACAAGCAAGAAGTGAAGAAAAATTACATGAAGAAGTGCCCAATTGCTCATGGTCACCACTTTTCCTATGATGCCTTCATTCTCCCAGCATGCACCCAACGTCTTGTGGAGCTTCATTATGATCAACTGACAGAAGAAGAAAAGATTTGGGTCTGGTATACAGAAAATTCTACACTGGTATGTGGGTGCAACTCATGAAAGAATAGACACAGAACTACAGCCCCATTCTGGAAAATCCATAAAGTTCAGTGGTGAAGGAAAATTATTTCAATGGGTAGAACTTTTATCAATGTACCTGGTGTTCACATTCTTGGAAGGAGAAATGGCCAAATGTACATCATATATTAATTCATGAATTTTGGCCAAAGGAATGGCTGAATAATCAGGGACTTGGAAAAACACAAAAATACACAGACAAACAAATCCCATAAGAGTGGAAAATTGGTAACAAGAAAATTTGAGGAAGAGGAATGTTTCCATACCTTAAAAATACATAAAAATATTTATGTCCCTTGTGAATGCTCACCATTAAATGGCCTGCAGAGGAAGATTTTAATAATTAAGTGAGTAAGATGACTCATTTTGTGCATACAACTCAGGCTTATTCCTATCCACTCCTATCATCACCCAATGGGCTCATAAAAAAAATGGTTATGGTGACAGGGATGCATGAGCTCTACAGCATAGACTTTCACCCACCAAAGCTAACCTGGCCTTGTCCACTACTAAGTGCCAAATTTTCCAGTAACAGAAACAACATGAAGTCCCCAATATGGCAGCATTCCTTGGCATGATCTGCCTGTTTACAGGTTGATTACATTGGACTGCTTCCATCATGAAAGAACAGTATTTTGTTCTTACTGCTATAGACCCTTTTGATATGGATTTTCCTTCCCAACAGGCAATGCTTCTGATAAAACAACCAGGCACAGACTTAGATAATTTTTTGTCCACAATCATAGCATTTCACACAGCATTGCTTCTGATCAATAATCTCACTTCACAGCAAATGAACTGGTACAATGGGCCTATACTCACGGAATCACTGATATTACTATATTTCCCACCCTGTTGAAGCAATTGGCCTGATAACGGTGGAAACACCTTTTGCAGAACTAGTTATTGTACGTGCTAGGTAGCGATACCTTCCAGGGTTGTAGCAAGAGTCTTCAGTATCCTGGAAGCCTATTTATGCTCTGAATCAGCATTCATGGCATGTGGCTATTCCTCCCACAGCCAGGACCTGTAACCAAATTAGGAAATGTGAGAGGCACCATTCATATTGTCTTTGATGACCTACTAATATTTCCTTCCTATTCCCATTTAGTTACATTTTCTTGTTTCAAAGTCCTCATTCCAAAGGGAAAAATGACTCCAGAAGGAGACACAAACAAGAGTCTATGGAACAAAGTGTTAAGACAGCTGCCTGACCGACCACTCTGGCTAGTTCATGAGTTTGAATCAATAGACAAAGAAATAAATTATTGTACTGGTTGGGTGATTGATCCTGGCAACTGAGGGGAAATCGGATTACTACTCCACAATGGAGATAAGGAAGACTATATCTAGAATAGAGGAGATCACTTAGGACCACCCTTAGTATCACCATGCTCTGTGATTAAGGTCAATGGAAAACTACAACAACCCAATCCAGGCAGACCTACTAATGACCCAGACCCTTCAATAATGAAGGTCTTTGTTCCTTGCCAGCTGAAAAACCACAGCTGGGTTTCATGGCTGCTGAAGGCACACTGAATACAGAATGAATAACAAAAGAAAGTTGTAAAAAAATATCAGTGGCAACCATTTGAGGGTTACAAAATGAAAACTGTAATTATTGTATTTGCTCCTTATGTTATGAATATGCCTGCATGTGTGAATATATATAAGGCAAATACCTGTTTTCTTCCCTTTCTTATTATTGTATGAAATTGAAGATATATTGACTTTCTATCACAGAAGGGTAGCATTTTTTATTTTCCATCATAGTATTTAACTTACTATCAAGAGGAAAGTAAAAATCACACAAGAAAATGACCTTCCCTTCTTGTGGAGATTTTAGTGAATTTTCAGTTGTTTGCAGGATAGTTGTATGATGTTAGATGGAATTATGACCTTGTATTGTCTTTATTGGAGATTAAGTATGATTTACAGAAATGTGTATAGGTGCCATGTGGATAATCAACTGACTTCTACTAGTTAATTCTATGTGTTAACTTGCCTAGACCACAGGGTGCTCAGATACTGTTTTGACTTTTGCTTTGGGTTGTGACTAAGAATTTTGGATGATATTAACTTTTGAATTCATAGGCTGAATAAATTAGGTTGCTCCTATTAAAGTAGCATCCTCATCCAACCAGTTGCAGGCCTGAAAATTATAAAAGACTAAGCTCCCTTGAGTAAGAGAGACTTCTGCCCTAGTGCTTTCAAACTGAACATTCCTCAACCTTAATAAGCCATGTGCAACCATGGCTTGCACACCAACACATTAACTCTCCCTGATTCTTCAGAAGGCTCCTGCATATGGACCTGAACTGAGACATCAGCTCTTACTGGTTTGTAGCAGTTTCTGGCCTTTTGACCCCAAATGGGACACAGATTGTGCAGATTTTGTGATATGCATACAATGCATACAATGTATATTGTTCCAGGAAATGCTAAATAAAAATGATGACTTTACTTTGGATGGAATAAGCTTCCCTTTTCAGTAATACCTGTGTATTGAATAGGATCAAACACTGTTGGATCATATCAATAGGAAGGCCTCTTAATTCTTTCATTCACTTTATGAATACTTATTATTAAATATGTACATTTTTTCTAGATGCTTAAATTCAACAGTGAACAGATAAAAATACCTTCCTTATGTTGCTTCATTCAAATATATGGAATTTAAATTTGAATGCATTTTTCTATGGATGAAATTATCTCTCCATATTATTTTTAATAAGAAGAGTTTCTTTTGAAATCAGGTCTTTGGCCTATTTTCATTTGCACTGTGTGTTTGTTTTTTTTTTTAATAATTGCCTTTATTTATTTATTTATTTATTTACTTATTTAGAGAGTGGAGCAAGGGTACAGGCAGAAGGAGAGACAGAGAGACAGACTCCACAGCAGGATCCATGACCAGCACAGAGCCTGGCATGTGGCTTGACTCCACAACCGTGAGATCATGATCTGAGCGGAAATCAAGAGTCAGACACTTAAATGGATTGAGCCACTCAGGCACCCTATGCATTGTGTTTCCAAAGACTGGTCTCTGAAATTCATTTATATTTGAGAAAATTTGCTTCTGTATGGAATACATGTTGTAAATCTACTCGAATACTTAGCACTTATGCATTTAATTGTGCCACTATATGGAAAATGTATGTCATGAGTAAAGACAAGAATTTTTTTGAAGTGTACATGTTTAAATTTATTAATAAATATTTAACATGTAAGAAAGAGCATATGTTTAAAGTGTATATATTTAGTTAATTTTCAAACATGTATACATCTGTGAATCCATCACCCTATTAAATTAGTGGAATTATGCATCCACTTTCCTTGTTCCTTTTTGTAATCTTTTCATCCTGAAGCCACCAATCTACTTTCTTTCACTATAGTTTATATTTTTTAAAGTGATTTTTTATTATGTTCAGTTAGCCAGCTTATAGTACATCATTAATTTTTGATGTGGTGTTCAATGATCAATTAGTTGCACATAACTAATGAACCCAGTGTTCATCACATATGTGTCCTCCTTAATGCCCATCACCCATTTACCCTCATCCTTTCTGATGGCTGAGTAATATTCCATTGTATATATGAGCCACATTTTTATCCATTCATCTCTTGAATAGCATCTTGTCTTCTTCCACAGTTTGGCTATTGTGGACATTGCTTCTATGAATATAGGGATGTATGTACCTCTTTTTTCACTACATCTGTATCTTTGGGATAAATTCCTAGCAATGCAATTGCTGGGTCATAGGGTAGCTCTATTTTTAAGGTCTTGAGGAACCTCTATACTGTATTCCAAAGTGGCTGTACCAGCTTGCATTCCCACCAACAATGTAAGAGGGTTCCCTTCTCATTTGTTTACTGTCTTGCTGATTTTTGCCATTCTAACTGGTGTAACACAGTATCTCATTGTGGTTTTGATTTGTATTTCCCTGATGGCTAGTGATGTTGAACATTTTTTCATGTGTCTGTTAGCCATTTGTATGTCTCCTTTGGAGAAGTGTCTGTTCATGTCTTCTGCACATTTCCTGACTGGATTATTTGTTTATTGGGTATTGAATTTGAGAAGTTCCTTATAGATCTTGGATACTAGCCCTTCATCTGATGTATCATTTGCAAATATATTCTTCCATTCTTTAGGTTGCTTCTTAATTTTGTTGACTCTTTCCTTTACTCTGCAATTTTAAAAATATTGATGAAGTCCCAAAAGTTCATTTTTTTTCCTTGCCTTTATAGACATGTCTTGAAACAGGTTACTCTGGCCAAAGTCAAAGAGATTAGTGCCAATGTTCTCTAAGATTTTGATGGCATCCTGTCTCACATTTAGGTCTTTCATCCATTTTGAGTTTAATCAGAGAAGGATTTTTCCAGTGTTTAGTACATATAAATAAATATGAGTTCCCTTCCTGCTTCTCTCTTCTCTTACTGGAAACCAGGTATGGGATACTCAAAACATAGAAACAAAGAATTCTATTGAAAAGATTCAGCTATGACTTGGAGCATTCTTTGGGGAGCTTTATATCTTTGGGGAGATATTGGAAGATAAACAGGAAGGGAAGGAGTCTCTGTAAGCTGGCTCCTGGAAAGTGATATAACACTGAACACAAAATAGGAACCCTTTGAAATCTGTGCTAGTAAGTGACATCCCTCTCAGAAAGGGGATCTGGAAATGCAGAGCTGATGTCTAAAAGGTAGAATTCTAGGAAGGGCATTGTGTTCTTGGGATCTGATAAGTCACACAGCAAATACAAGTACCTGAAGAGGTAGAGTGCCCAAGCAGTGGAACTGGGAAGCAGGTTATGATCAGCTAGCCCAGGAGATTCTGTTTTGGTCAATCAGTAATAGAAAGCCAGGTCATTGGTGATGGCTCTTTTCTTGAGCAGCCTGAGAAAAGACTTGAACCTGTGCCCACAACCAGGCAACATCTTACAGGTGGTAGAAATCTGGAAAGGACATTAGGGTGGCACCCAGACATGGTACAGTAGCTTTGGGTGCATGTGCAGGCCCATGGCCACTTGTGGTTTTAGGGTCACAAAGGGCAGTGGTACTCTTGGACCCCTGGGACTACCTCTGAAAGAGTTGCAATAGGCGCCCAATAGGAGAGGCTGCAGTTTTGAGTGCATACAGAAGTGGAGACTGTTTGTATTGGAGGGTTTATTAAAGAAGGCAGACTATGATCTTTCTGCTCTGGGCCAGGGTTTTGCATGTGGCCACTTTTGCTCTGTTCCTCTGAAGAGGTGCAGAAAGCCTCCCGGGGTGGGGGGGGGGGGAGCCACACAGAGGACCAGTTTGCACTGAGCCTATCCCACTGACAGGGGGTGGGACAAATCTGCCCAAGCAGGGATACCTGAGAAACAGTGCAGCAGGATACTCCCCCAGAATACAGTCTGGAACAAAAGGTGTTATTCTATGGAGCCTTCCAAACACTCCGGATTTTGCTAGGGTACATCTTGCTTGGGTTGTGGTTGATATTTTGGACCATTCGTCTACTCATTGTTCTCTGGACAGAATGGCAAGAAGGAGGAGCTCATATGAAAAAGAACCAGAGACAGTGTTCTCTGCCACAGAGCTAGTCAATATGGATATAAGTAAGATGTCAGACACAGAATTCAGTACAAAAATCAAAAAGTTAATAGCTAGGCTTTAAAAAAGCATAAGTGACAATATAGAAACTCTAAGGTCAGAAATGAGATCTATTCAAGCCAAATTTAAAAATTCCATTAATGAGGTGCAATCTAAACTGCTTACTCTAACTGCTAGGGTCAATGAGGCAGAAGACAGAATAAATTATCTAGAAGATAAGTTGATGGAAAGGGAAAAGGAAAACGGAGATAGGCAGCTAGTAGCCCATGACAAAAGGCTTGGAGAGATTAATTATGACATAAAACGTCCCAATGTTTAAATTATTGGGATCCTTTAGGGGGTGAAGAGAGAGAGAGAGAGAGAGAGGACCAGAAGGTATATTTGAGCCATTTATAGCTGAGAACTTCCCTAATATGAGGAAGAAAACAAGCATTCAAATCCAAGAGTCAGAGAAGACACCTCTGAAAATCAATAAAAATAGATCAGGGGTGCCTGGGTGGCTCAGTCAGCTAAGCAGCTACCTTCAGCTCAGGTCATGATCCCAGGATCCTGGAATTGAGCCCCGCATTGGGCTCACCAATCAGTGGAGAGCCTGCTTCTCCCTCTCTCTCTGCCTGCCTCTCTGCCTAGTTGTGCTCTCTCTCCATCTCTCTAGTAAATCAATAAAATCTTAAAAAAAAATTTGTTAAAAAAAAATAAAACTAGATCAACACCCTGACATACAATAGTGACACTTGCAAATAGTAAAACCAAAGAAAATATCCTGAGGATAGCTAGGGAGAGGTGGTTACTTAACAGTGGAGGAACATCAGAATAACATCAGACCTACCCACAGAAACCTGGCAAGTCAGAAAGGACTAGTAAGACATATTCATGATACAGAATGAGAAGAACATGTAGCCAAGAATACTTTATCCAGCAAGACTGTCATTCAGAATGGATGAAGAGATAAAGAGCTCCCAGGACAGGAAAAACCTGAAAGAGTATTTAACCACAAAGCCAGCCCTGCAGGAAATATTAAGGGGGATTCTGTAAGTGAAGAGACCCCAAGAATAATATAGACCATAACGTAACAGAAGCAATCTAAAGAAACAGGAATTTTACAGGCAATACAGCGGCACTAAGTTCATATTTTCACTAGTTACTCTGAATGTAAATGGGATGAATACTCCTATCAAAAGACACAGGCTTCAGATTGAATAAAAAGACAGGACCCATCCATATGCTATCTACAAGAGACTCATTTTGAATCTAAAGATATCTTCAGATTGAAAGTGATGGGATGGAGAACAATTTACTACAGGAATGGACCTCAAAAGAAAGCTGGGGTAGCAATCCTCATATCAGAAAAATTAGATTTTAAACCAAAGACGGTAGTAAGAGATGTAGAGGGATATTATATCATACTAAAAGGGTCTATCCAACAAGAAGATCTAACAATTTTAAATATCTATGCCTCCAGCATTGGAGCAGCCAATAATATAAACCAATTAATAACCAAAATAAAGAAACATCAATAAAAATATATTAAAGGACACCTCAACACTCCACTCACAGCAAAGGAAAAATTTTCTAGGGAGATCAACAAAGAAACAAGAGCTTTGAAGGACATACTGCACCAGGAGAACTTCATAGATATATCCAGAACACTGCATCCTAAAACAACAGAACACTCATCCTAAAACAACAGAACACTCATTCTTCAAGTTCTTCATGGAACTTTTTCTAGAATAGACCACATACTGGGTTACAAATCAGGTCTCAACTGATACCAAAAGACTGGAATCATTCCCTACATATCTTCAGACCACAAGGCTTTGAAACTGGACCTATTGGAAGAAGAAATTTGAAAGGAACTCAAGCACTTGGAGGTTAAAGAGCTTCTTACTACAGAATGATTAGGTCTACCAGGAAATTAAAGAAGAACTTAAACAATTTTTTGAACCAATGAAAATGAAAACACATCAGTTCAAAACTTATGGGATACTGCAAAGGTGGTCCTAAGAGGGAAATTCATAGCCATCCAAGCCTCCATCAAAATAATTAGAAAAATCCCAAATGTATAACCTAACCTTACACCAAAGGGACCTGGAGGAAGAACAGAAAATAAAGCCTAAACCAAGCAGGAGTAGATAAATAATAAAGATTAGAGCAGAAATTAATGAAATAGAACCCAGAAGAATGGTAGAACAAATCAACAAAACTAGAAGCTGATTTTTTGAAAGAATTAATGAGATCGATAAACCTCTGGCCAAATTTATCCAAAAGAAAGGAGAAAGGAGCCAAATTAATAAAATCATGAAGGAAATGGGAAAGATCATAACTATCAAGGAAATAGAGACAATTATTAGAACTTATTATCAGCAGCTATATGTCAACAAATTAGGCAATCTGGAAGAAATTGATGCATTCCTGGAAACTTATAAACCATGAAGACTGAAACAGGAATAAATGGAAAATATGAACAGACCAATAAACAGCAAGTAAATTGAAGAAGTAATCAAAAGTCTCAAAACAAACAAACAAACAAAAAACAAAAAAACAAACCACAAGAGTCTGGGGCCAGAAGATTTCCCAGCAGAATTCTACCAATCATTTAAAGAAGAAATCATACCTATTCTACTGAAGCTGTTTAAAAAAAAAATAGAAATGGAAGGAAAACTTCCATTTTTTTTTTCTATGAGACCAGGATTATCCTGACCTCAAAACTAGACAAAGACCCCATCAAAAAGGAGAATTACAAACCAGTATCCCAGATGAATATGGATACCAAAATACTCAACAAAATCCTAGTCAATAGGATCCAATAGTACACTAAAGGGATTATTCATAATGAACAATTGGGATTTATTCCTGGGATGCAAGGGTGGTTCAACATTCACAAATCATTCAATGTGATAGAACAAATTAATAAGAGAAGGGAGAAGAACCACAAGTTCCTCTCAATCGATGTAGAAAATGCATTTGACAAAATGCAGCATCCTTTCCTAATTAAAACTCTTCAGAATGTAAGGATAGAGGGAACATTCCTCAACTTCATAAAATCCATCTATGAAAAGACCACAAAGAATATCATTCTCAATGGGGAAAAGCTGAGAGCCTTTCCCTAAAGATTAGGAAAATAACAAGAATGCCCCACTCTCACCACTATTGTTCAACATAGTACTAGAAGTCCTAGCAATGGTAATCAGATAACAAAAAGAAATAAAAGGCATCCAAACTGGCAAAGAAGAAGTCAAACTCTCTCTCTTTGCAGATGACATGATACTTCATGTTGAAAACCCAAACGACTACACACGCAAATTACTTGAACTCATACAGCAATTCAGCAATGTGTCAAGATATAGAATCAATGCACATAATTTAGTTGCATTTCTATACACTAACAATGTGACTGAAGAAAGAGAAATTCGGGAATAGGTTCCATTTACAATTGCACCCAAAACCATAAAATAACTAGGAATAAACCTAAACAAAGAGGTAAAAGAGCTGTACTCCAGAAACTACAGAACACTTACGAAAGAAACTGAGGGAGACACAAAGAGATTGAAAAACATACCATGCTCATCGATTGGAATAATAAATATTGTTAAAATGATGCTGCTTCCCAGAACTATCTACACTTCCAGTGCAATCCCTTTCAAAATACTATCAACATTTTTCACAGAGCTGGAACAAACAATCCTAAAATTTGTGTGGAAACAGAAAAGACCCCAAATCACCAGGGGAAAGTTGAAAAAGAAAACCAAAGCTGAGAGCATCACAATGCCTGATTTTAAGCTTTATTACAAAAGTGTGATTATCAAGACAACATGGTATTGGCACAAAAACACACATAGATCAATGGAACAGGATAGACGCCCCAGAAATGGACCCTCAACTCTATGGTCAACTAATCTTTGACTAGGCAGGAAAGAAGATCCAAAGGGAAAAAGACAGTCTCTTCAATAAATGGTGCTGGGAAAATTGGACAACTACATGCAGAAGAATAAAACTGGACCATTCCATTACATCATACACAAAGATAAACTCAAAAATGGATGAAGACCAGGACACCTGGGTGGCTCAGTGCGTTGAGCAGCTGCCTTCGGCTCAGGTCATGATCCCAGCATCCTGGGATCGAGTCCCGCATCGGGCTCCTTGCTCAGCGGGGAGCCTGCTTCTCCCTCTGCCTCTGCCTGCCACTCTATCTGCCTGTGCTCACTCTCTCTGACAAATAAATAAATAAAATCTTTAAAAAAAAATGGATGAAGACCTAAATTTGAGACAAGAATTCATCAAAATCCTTGAGGAGAACACAGGCAGCAACCTCTTTGATATCAACCACAGCAACTTATTTCCAGACATGTCTCCAAAGGCAAAGGAAATAAAAGCAAAAATGAACTTTTGGGACTTCATCAGATTAAAACCTTCTGCACATCAAAGGAAACAGCCAACAAAATTAAGAGGCAAACCACGGAATGGGAGAAGGTATTTGCAAATGACATTACAGATAAAGGGCTGGTATCTAAGATCTATAAACAACTCATCAAATTCAACACCCAAAACCAAATAATCCAGTCAAGAAATGGGCAAAATACATGAATAGACATTTCTCAAAGACCTATAAATGGCTAACAGACACATCAAAAAATGTTCAGATCTCTAGCCATCATGAAAATACAAATAAAAAACACAGTAAAATACCACCTTACACCAGTTAAAATGACAAAAGTTAACAAGACAGGAAACTAGTGTTAGTGAGGATGTGGAGAAAGGGAAAACCTATTACGCTGTTGGTGGGAATGAAAGCTGGTACAGCCACTTTGGAAAACAGTATGGAGGTTCCTAAAGACCTTAAAAATAGAGCTACCCTATGACCCAGGAATTTCACTACTAGGTATTCACAATAAATATATAGATGTAATGAAAAGAAGGGACACATGTACCCCAATGTTCATAGCAACAATATCCACAAGAGCCGAACAGTGGAAGGAGCCAAGTTGTCCTTCAACAGATGAATAAAGAAGATGTGATTCATATATACAATGGAATATTACTCAACCATCAGAAATTATGAATACACATCATTTGCATCAACATTGATGGAACTGGAGGGGATTATGCTAAGTGAAATAAGTTAAGCAGAGATAGACAATTATCATATGGTATCACTTGTATGTGTAATATAAGGAATAGCAGAGAACCCTAGGGGATGGGAAGGAAACCTGAATGGGAAGAAATCAGAGAGGGAGACAAGCCATGAGAGACTCTGGACTCTGGGAAACAAACTCAGGGTTACAGAAGAGAGGAAATTGAGGTGATGGGGTAACCAGGTAATAATTATTAAGGAGGGCACGTGTTGTGATGTGTAGTGGGTATTGTATGCAACAAATGAATGCTTAAACACTACATCAAAAACTAATGATGTAATATAAGTTGGCTAATTGAACTTAAAAAAAAAATAAATCAGTCTGAAAAAAAATAACCTTAATGAAAGCTGTTAAAAACCCATGTGTCATAGGTTTAAAATTTCTTCAATAAATGTAATAGGAATAAAAATAAATAAATTAAATAAGTAAATTAATTAAATTAGGAAATAAGGAAAAAAACTTAAAATTTAACAAGTTGAAAAGACATCTTGAAATTAAAGCTCATTGTTAGTTGTCTATTGTGTTTCTGAATATGGAGGGAGACTTTGGGAGAAAGCCTTTCCCCAAGGTCATTAACATTTTGCATCACTCTCTTTAAACAGACCTTATAAGAAGTAGAGAAAACAGCATTTATTGCCAAATATGCTGTGAAAGTTCAGTAGTTAGGAGACAAAAATCAGGAATGACAGAGACCTGACTTCTGCCAGCTTTTGAGTTTTGGAGGTCAGAGATTCTCTGATAATAATTATTCACAAAGCAATTCCTATGGCATCAATCTATTGTGGATAGCTGCAATCAAATTACCTCAGAAGGTATTGAAGAAAAAATTGAAACTGGAGCTGTAGACAATATTGGTGAGATTTTTTTCTTCTAAAATTAAAGTAAAATGGATTATGCAAAAAAGGAATTAAATACAATTCCTATATTTTGAATATCTAAAACATAATTACAAGTCACCAGTCTCAGAAATAAATAGAAAATAAAATTATTAATATGATGGTCAGATAATAAAGTACCTCTATACATGATTATAAAATGGGTAGCATGATTGTGAATAAGAAAATACCAATAATTTCAAAAGAAGTTGACATTGTCATCTTTCAAATGCTCAAAAAGTGGAGGAAGAAATTCTTTGAGATAGGTCTTAATTCAAGGACTAGAAAGAATTCCCCTAGGGCCCCATAGATTGAATAATGGTAGCACAATACCTGGGCTTGTGTTTAAATGCTCAGTTTCTTCTAGATGAGAGCCAAACAACATAATTAAGTTATCAAAAACTACTAGTTCTCAGACCTTTAAAACTGAAAGGTCCTTTCAGTGAAAATAGCTGGACGTTTATTTATTGATTTATTTGTTTGTTTGTTAGTTTTTGTTCTTTTTTAATTCAGAGGGATAAAAAGAGGAGAAAGAACATGTAAAAGCAGGGGGTATTCTTGAGTCGAAACTTGAATTCTTATTACTACTATGATCTTTACCATTAATACTATCATTATTTCATGCCACATAAGAGAAAGCACATTTGTAATTACTACTCCATCAGCCATAATACACAGATCTGAGAAAACACAGCCATGCAGTTTCCCCAAAGCTGGAAGAGCCAGGCACAATGTTGCTGCAAAGGGGCAGCTGAGACAGAGTATAGTAGAAGCTATATGTGTTACACGTGACAGACCCAGAGGAGATAGGTCCTCAGACAGACAAAATTCCTGATCATGGCCTATGACACTGTACAATGCCAACCTAACATACCACTAAAGGAATCATTTGTATCTGTGGCTTAGTTTGAGGAAGAACGTGTACGTTTAAATCAAAACTATTACACAAACTCCTTTCCACATGTAACTTCTGGTGAACTCACTAGAGCACATGAAGTCTCAGCCCTGAGGATGCATCCAACATTATTCTCTTCCTAAATACATTTAAAATATTTCCAGTGATGTTCTCCTCAAATGTCTAATGCATCCTGACTAGGAGACCAATATAAACAATATGAAATCCAAAGATTAAAAGGATGATGAATGGAGGACCCAGGCGCCAGCTGTGGCTACCACATAGTTTTATACAAGAAAAATAAAGTGAACTAAAGCTTATTTAAAAAAAAAAAAAAAGGATGATGAATGGATTAGTGAAATTAAGGACAGAGTCCTTCCTACCCACCCCCCCATGTGAATTTTTCATTTTTTAGCTAATAGGCAGATGTTTAAAAGTAATTCCTGAGGAATTCTGAAAAACTGGGTTTGAAGATGAGAAATCACCCAAGATTTCACTTCTGCTCCCTTCAAATCCAACAGTTCTTGATGTGTCTCTGCAGTTCCCTTCATTGCTTTATCCTATTTTGTCTCTGCCTCTTCATAAGGGTTTCATGGTTATTCCAGGCTGACATAATGGATTTAATTTCACAGTAGAAATAGCTGCTCATATAATAGATGGTAATGAAACTGAAATTTTCTCATTTCACAAATGGGATAAAAGAAGACTTGTGAAGCTAAATGATTTATTTATAAAATTTCAGCACCGTTGTCTCGAAAGGAGACATGTACCATTTTTGTCCTCTTTCTAACTATATCCATCACCTCTTGAGTATAAAGCCTTGATATCAAATAGGGAAACACAAATTCATTTACTCAAAGATCAGAGTATTCTAAGAGATACTGCAGGGATCACCCACTCTCAACTACTTGAACATTCATGGCAGTATTCAGAAGGGAAAATATGGGGACATGTTTTCATATCTGTGACAAAAATAAGATAAGCTTTTCCAGATATATAAAAAAATCATATTCCCCAACACCGAATTGTTTCAAAATTAAGTCAACTGCCTTATACAAAATTAAAAACACTAAATTTCCTTCAACATGGATGGAACTGAAGGTTATTATGTTAAGTGAAATAAGTTAAGTAGAGAAAGTAAATTATCATATGGTATCACTCACATGTGGGTGGAATATAAGGAATAGCACAGAGAATCGTAGGGGAAGGGAGGGAAAACTGAATGGAAGAAATCAGAGAAGGAAATAAACTATGAGAGATCTGGACTCCAGGAAACAAGCTGAAGGTTACAGAAGGTAGGGGGGGTGGGAAAACTGAGTGATGAATATTAAGGATGGCATGTGTTGTGATGAGCACTGAATGTTATATGCAATTGACAAATCCTTGAACAATCTAACACTAATGATGTAATATATATTAGCTAATTGAACATAACAAAAAATAGATTAACCAATTAGTTAAAAGAAATGAACTACAAATTTTGAGAAACAAGTGAAAAAAATTTAAAGGTGGGAAATTCTTCATTAGATGTGTGACTTAGAGAATTTGCTCTAATGTTAATTTACTTTCTCATCTAACATAAATGAATGATTAAACATGAAGGTAAGATGATCAAAATATATACCCCTTAATTTCTCTAAGTATGCATGCCAAGAAGCAATAAATATCTATTTTTACATTTCCAACTACCATGATTCTCCATTTATTTTGAGTCATAAGTACATGTTCCCTGTTATATTTTTCTTTCAGATAATCATTGTCTCTTGGGAACTTGCTGTGCTAGAATAATTCCATGGAAAAAATAAACAATGTAACTGAATTCATTTTCTGGGGTCTTTCTCAGAACCTACAGGTTGAAGAAGTTTGTTTTGTGGTGTTTTCTTTCTTCTACATGATCATTCTTCTGGGAAATATCCTCATCATGCTGACTGTTTGCATGGGAAACCTTTTTAAGGTTCCCATGTATTTCTTCCTCAACTACTTGTCTTTTGTGGATATTTGTTACTCTTCGGTCACAGCTCCCAAGATGATTGTTGACCTATTAGCCAAGAGCAAAACCATCTCCTATGTGGGGTGCATGCTGCAACTGTTTGGGGTACATTTCTTTGGTTGCACAGAGATCTTCATCCTTACTGTTATGGCCTATGACCGTTATGTGGCTATCTGTAAACCCCTACACTATACGACCATCATGGACAGGGGCAGATGTAATAAAATGTTACTGGGGACCTGGATAGGTGGGTTCTTTCACTCCACTATTCAAGTGGCTCTGGTAGTGCAGTTACCTTTTTGTGGACCCAATGAGATTGATCACTACTTTTGTGATGTCCATCCTGTGCTGAAACTTGCCTGCACGGATACATATGTTGTCGGTGTTGTGGTGACAGCCAACAGTGGTACCATTGCTCTGGGAAGCTTTGTAATCTTGATAATTTCCTATACCATCATCCTGATATCCCTGAGAAAGCATTCAGCAGAAGGCAGGCGCAAAGCACTCTCCACTTGTGGCTCCCACATTGCTGTGGTCATCATCTTTTTTGGCCCCTGTACGTTCATGTATATGCGTCCTGATACTACCTTTTCAGAGGATAAGATGGTGGCTGTATTTTACACCATTATCACCCCCATGTTAAATCCCCTGATCTATACACTGAGAAATGCAGAAGTAAAGAATGCAATGAAAAGACTATGGAGCAGGAGAGTTTTCTCAAAAGCTAATGGTTAATAGTTGAAGGTAACAATTTAACCTGGATGATCTTAAATTTTCTCTTCTGTTCAACAAAGAGAATAGTGACAACCTCATAGGGTTTTTGAAAGAACAAAAGACAGAATAACACTTTTTACATACCTGAGGTATTATTTATCATTATTATTATATTTATTCTAATATTTCATAGGTAGATAAATGTTATGAATTATCTAGGCCAGAGAAATCTTATTAAACAGAAGCTCAGGACAATGATACTGACTACTTTTGTTTTCTCTTTCCCATTTTGGACTTTCTGTCATTTTCCTTTGATTGAGAGTCTACTATGAAGTATTTAAGGCTATTTTCTAGATTTAAAACTCTAACAGAAACATATTGAGTAATCGAATATGTGTATGTTGCATGCACAAAAGGATACAGGAAAAATAACAGAGGTCTGAAGTACAGTACTGCGATCTAAGTCCTCCAAAACACAGTGGAAACTAAACCTATCAAGGCTGCAAAGGGAGGGGAGGTTGTGCAGTATGTGAAAGAGAAAATAGGTTTAAAACACAAAAGATCTGTCCTCTTCCTCTACTCTTGGGAGAAAGCTTTCCATTCTCTAGGACTCATTTTCTTTACCCAAACAGTAAGGGAATTGGGGAAACCTCTAAGATCCCCATTGTACCACTAACATCTCATTCATATGCTTCTGCTAACTGACTAATTTTGCCTTCTCTACAGTTAGTGGTCCCCAATAAACATAAAGTGACTAAAATGAAAAACCAAAGAAACTGAATGAAAACAAAGAAAACTGTGATCAGTAGACCGCTTGAATCAACAGGGCAAATACAGTGGTGAAATGCACAGCTGCGAATCGATTTCCTCCAATGTTTGAACCAAGCAGCTTAACTGAATACACTGAGCCATTCATCACACATCTGTCTTTCTTTCTTTTTTTTTTTTGTATTAGTAAGTATAATTTTTTATTAAATTTTTTATTTATTTTCAGCGTAACAGTATTCATTGTTTTTTCACCACACCCAGTGCTCCATGCAATACATGCTCTCCCTAATACCCACCACCTGGTTCCCCCAACCTCCCACCCCCCGCCCCTTCAAAACCCTCAGGTTGTTTTTCAGAGTCCATAGTCTCTCATGGTTCACCTCCCCTTCCAATTTCCCTCAACTCCCTTCTCCTCTCCATCTACCCTTGTCCTCTATATTATTTGTTATGCTCCACAAATAAGTGAAACCATATGATACTTGACTCTCTCACATCTTTCTTTCACTTCATGCAGTCTGAGCTTTATTTTTCTTTATAACAAATTAACATATCACTGATTATCATTTTCACTGTTTCATTTCCTTTTGCACAAATCTGATTATTTGACTGCCTATACCTGAGTAAATATTTATGGTGAAGTTTGTGTGTGTTTGGGTGTATGTAGCTTACATTAAGAACTATACATAGTGCTCTTAAAAAAAAAATCCCTGATATTGATGCATTCACAGAGGTAAAAATAAGAAAGACCAAAGGCGGCACCATTTCTGGATTGGAAGTTATAATAAAGAAACACTGGCCCTGGGACCACACCATTGAACATGTTTATTGTCCCAGTTTGGAATCTCAATGGATTTCCATTCACTCAGTTTTTAACGATGACTAGATTAGTGCTTCTCCAAGTAGTTTGATCATGGGAGTCATTGGGAGAGACTTTTGAACAGATAATAGTATCTGTGTTCAGAGTTTCTAATCTCTTTGGCCATGATTATGGTGTATTCAAAAATCTATATTTTTAACAAGCTCATATCATACTTGTTATACAGTTAGTGACACATTTGAGCACTTAGATTTGGAAACAGAAAGACTAAAGGATACTTGATGTCCTTAGAGCACAAGAGGTCTATGAGTTAATGAAATTCCAGGAGTCCTACATTTGAATATATATCCCTGCCTATTCTACTAACTGATGCAAAGGAAGATAAATTTGAACTAAATTTGGAAAACAGTGGAATAAATTACTATTATCCATTTGTAACTTTCCTCCACAACAATCTTTCATTCATGTCTTTGCACTAATGTCTTGACTACCAAGGGACATTAGTTCCATTGAAGTTCTGACATCCTTAAGAATGTAAAAGATTATATATATATATATATATATATATAGAGAGAGAGAGAGAGAGAGAGGGAGAGAATATATATATAGATAGATGTATCTATATATAGCTGTATATACCAATTTTACTTATAGATATATCTATATCTATATCTGTCCCCTGTTCTATACACAAATATATATATATATATATCCATATAGATATATCTATAAGTAGAATTGGTGTATATATAGCAAATCTATTCTACTTCTGAATATATTTGAAAGACTAAATGAGTATCATGGGGCTATCTGGCTGGCTTAGTCAGTAGAACATGTAGCCAAGACAAGTGGAAAAATAAATGACCTTCAATAGTTGAATGAATAAAGAAGATAAATATTATACCACCATTAAAGAGAAGGAAATCCTGGCATTTGCAATGACATGGTAAATCTGGAAAGCATTATGCTATGTAAAATAAGCCAGAAAGAGAAAGGCAAATACTGTATGTTATCACTTACAGGTAAAACATTTGGGGTGGTGGCAGAGAACAGTTAGAGAGCTTGTTCTAGCTAAATAAAAGATTTATATTAAGCTTCCATAAACAATGCTGTGTGGTATAGCTGTTAAGGTTAAACATACAGATCATTGAAACAATAGAATGTCCATAAATAGACCTAAATGTGTAATTGTTTAACAAAATGTCAAGGTAATTCAATGGGGTAAGTAATAGACTTTTTTTCAACTAAGTGGGCTAGGTCAATTGGATATCCATCTGAGAAGAAAATGAACCTCAATTACTACTTTATATCATACACAAAAAATAACTCAAAATAAGTCAGAGACCTAGATGTTAAAAGATAAACCTATAAAAATAGTAGAAAAAAGTATTTTTAAAGTTAGGGTAGATCAATATTTATTAAATATAACAAAATAAGCATGAACTATAAGAAAAACTGAAAATTGAAAAAAAATTCTAAATATTTTAGCTCTTTTCTTCATTGGATGTTATCTTTTTTTTTTGTTTTTTTTTGTTTTTTTTTTTCTTTACTAGTTCAATGGGAATTGTTCCCACTTTGTTTTATTTTATTATTTTTATTTTTTTTATTTTTAGCGTAACAGTATTCATTGTTTTTGCACCACACCCAGTGCTCCATGCAATACATGCCCTCCCTAATACCCACCACCTGGTTCCCCCATCCTCCTTCCCCCCACCCCTTCAAAACCCTCAGGTTGTTTTTCAGAGTCCATAGTCTCTCATGGTTCACCTCCCCTTCCAATTTCCCTCAACTCCCTTCTCCTCTCCATCTCCCCATGTCCTCCATGTTACTTGTTATGTATATCTCTTTTAAAAATGAAAAGGCAATACATGGACTAGGGGAAAAAAACTATATATATAGACACACATTTATATTATATACAATTTATGTACATATTTTATATAAAATTATATATAAACATATACTTTATACTTATTTTTATGTTAACCACATATGAAAAAGACCTATATCTAGAATATATGAAGAACACATACAGTTTAAAAATAGGAAACCTAGAACTACTATTTTTAAATTATGCAAAAGAATTGAAAAGGAGGGGCACCTGGGTGGCTCAGTGGGTTAAATCCTCTACCTTCGGCTCAGGTCATGGTCTCAGGGTCCTGGGATTGAGCCCCGCATCGGGCTCTTTGCTCAGTGGGGAGACTACTTCCTCCTCTCTCTCTGCCTGCCTCTCTGACTACTTGTGATCCATCCGTCAAATAAATAAATAAAAATCTTTAAAACAAAAGAATTGAAAAGGAATTTTTCAGAAGCAGATGGTCCTCCTTCTAACATTATGTCAGAAGGTCAGTGGTAGTCTAATGCAACAACACAATGCCTGTGTCATTCACCACATTTCGTCCCATCAGGTCATCTCATATCATCACATATCATCAGAGGAAGAAGGGGGAGTACAGTACACTCAGGTATTTTGAAAGAGGGAGACCATATTCAGATACTTTTGTTAAAATAGGTAGTTGAATTAAAAAAAATATTGTTGTTATCTATTAGGGTGCCTAATTTATAAATTAATCTTTATCACAGGTATGCGTGTATAGGTATAGTGTTCAGTAATATCCATAGTCTCAGGAATCCACTGGGGGTCTTGATACACAACACTCCCCCCCATAAGGAGGGGATACTTTATAGGTGATCTGTCCCAAGCAGAAACTGAAGAAAATGCTACATAAATAAGTGCCCAAATGCTCACACTCCCAACTTTTGCTACCATGCCTTCTCTCTCCCAGCTTGCACACAAGGCCTTGTGGGGAATTCACTACAATCAAGTGACAGAAGAAAGGATTTGGGCCTGATATACAGAACATTCGGCAGTGATATGTGGGTACAACTAAAATGTGAATACATACAACACTACATCCCCATTATGGAAAAATCCCTGAAGGCCATGGCGAAGGGAGTTTCCCTCAATGGTTAGAACTTGAAACAATGCACCTGGTATTCACTTTCTTTGAATGAAAAATGGCTGGATGTAGAAATTATACTGATTCATGGGTTTTCGCCAAAGGTTGGCTGAATAATCAAGTACTTGGAAAACAAACAAACAAACATTATTGGAAAACTGGTAACAAGAAAATTTGAGGAAGAGTCATGTTTCCATACCTCTCTGAATGAGTAAAAGCACACAAAAAACACACAAACATATTTATGTCCATTGTGAATGCTCAACAATGACCAGCAGAGGAGGATTTTAAGAGTCAACAGAAAGAATCACCCAGTTTGTGCATAACAGTCAGGCTATTTCCCAGACACTCCTTTCATTATCCAGTGGGCTCATGGACAAAGTGACCATGACCCAGACACTTCAGTAACGAAGGTTTGTGTCACCCCTCCAGCTAAAGAACCACAACCAGCTTTGGTGCTTGCTGAAAGTACACTGAATACAGAACAGGTAACAGAAGAAAGTAATTATAAATTAATCCTGTGACTGTTACAAAAATGAAGACTATAATTATTGTATTTACTCTTTATATTATGAATAATTTTGTGTGCCTGAATATATATATACATATATATGTATATATATACATATATATACACACACACATATATATACACAGACATATATATATATAAAATATCTTTGTTTTCTTCCCTTTCTTATTGTCTTACCATGAAACTGAAGAGATATTGAATTTCTGCCATAACATTTTAGTATTTTTATTTTCCATCATACTTTTTAACTAACTAAATATTAAGGATAAAGTAAAAATCACCCCAAAATTTTAAATTTTCTTCTTGTGGAGATTTTAGTGCATTTTTGTTTGTATACAGGATTGTTGGATGATGTTAGTTGGTGTTATAACCATTTGTAGTGTTTATTGGAGATTAAGTATGATTTATCCAGACATGTATAGGTGCTATGTGGATAATCAATGGACTTCTAATGGTCAATTTTATGTGCTAACTTGCCTAGACCACAGGGTGCTCAGATATAGCATTGATTATCGCTTTGGGTTATGATATGGTTATGCGATTTTCTGGATGATATTAACTTTTGAATTGTTAGAATGAATAAAGTAGATCGTTCTCACTGATGTAGGGTCCTCGTCTAATGAAATGAAGGCCTGAAAATTACAAAAGGCTAACCTCCCCTGAGCAAGAGGGAATTCTCCCGCCTGAAAGCCTTCAGACTGAACCCTTAACTCTTCCTCTCTGATGACTTGCACTCTGACCAGTTAACTCTTCCCTGATTTTACACTAGCCTCCTGCCTATGGACCTGAACTGGGACATTGACTCTTTCTGGTTTATTGCAGTTTCTGGTGCTTAGACTCAAAATGAGACATTGTGCAGTTTTTCCAATTGCCACCTTCCATATACACAAAAGCATATTCTTTTCAATATGTTGTATGTGTGTCTGTGTGTGTGCACAGAATGATTTTAGATCTTCTTGGATCAAGAGACTCAATATTGTTTAGATGTCAATAATATCTGAAGCAACACACATTTTATGCAACCCCTATCAAAACTCCAAAGATAATTTTTGCACATATGGAAAAATCAGCTGAAAGTTTCACATGGAATCTCAAGGGATCTTTAGAAAAAAAAAAAAATCTTAAAAAGAAACATTCGCTTCTCCTAATGTCCTCTATGTTATTCCTTATGCTCCACAAGTGAAAACCTATGATAACTGACTTTCTTTGCTTGACTTATTTCACTCAGCATACATGGAGGATATTGGGAAAAAGAAAGGAAAAGTGAATTGGGGGAAATAGGAGGGGGAGATGAACCATGAGAGACTGTGGACTCTGAGAAACAAACTGAGGGTTTTGGAAGGGAGGGGGGTGGGGGCATGGGTGAGCCTGGTGGTAGGTATTAAGGAGGGCACAGATTGCATGGAGCACCGGGTGTGGTATATAAATGATGAATCTTGGAACACTGAAAAAAATAAATTTTAAAAATTTTAAAAAAGAAACATTTGTATGTCTCACATGTCCTGATTTTAAAACATTATAAAACTACAGTAATCAAAACTGTAGTAATGGCATTAAGACAGGGACATAGACAAATGGAATGAACTAGAAAGCCTGGGAATATACCATCCCTTATATGGTCAGCTGAATTTCTGCAAGGGTGCCAACACCATCCAATAGGAAAGAATAGTGTTTTCAGCAAATAGTTTAGCCAAACTAGATATTCATGTATGGAAGAATGAAGGCAGACCTCTTACTTATACCATATGCAAAATAAACTCCAAATGCCTCAAAGACCTAAGTATAAGAACTTAAACAATGAAATGTTCAGAGGAAAACACTAATGATGCATTATATGTTGGTTAATTGAACACAATAAAAATAAAATATAAATTTAAAAACCTCAGAATATTACCTTAGGAAATAATTTCTTGAATATGACACCATAAAAACACAAGTTACAGAAAAAATAAGTAAATAAATTGAACTATCTCAAAATTAAAAACTTCTATGCATCAAAGGCCACAATCAACAGAATGAAAAGCAATTCATGGAATTCCTAAAACTCAGTATCAAAAAAAGACTTGAATAAACATTTCTCAAAAAATATATACAAATGGGCAATGAGCACCTGAGAAAATACTCAACATAACTAAACAACACACTCATGCACACTGTTCATAAGAATATAAAAATGTTGCAGCCACTGTGAAAGTATGACCTTCTTCAGAAAGTTAACAATATGATGACCAAGTGATCCAGCATTTCCACTTCTGGAAACATAGCAAAAGTACTGGAAGTGGGGACTGGAAGAGATATGTGTACCCTCATGTCCATATTAGCATTAGTCATGATAGCCCAAATGTGTAAGCAACCCATGTGTCCGTCAGTGTAAGAATAAACAAAATGTGGAATGCATACAATGGAATATTAGCCAGCATGGAAAAGGAAGGAATTTCTAATCCATGCTACAAGAGATATACTTTGATCACATATTAAATGAAATAAATGTATTTTTAATAAATTTTATATTTTGTAACACCATTATACATACACAGAAATTGTGGAAATGATATAGAATTCCCATATGTTCTGCATTCAGTTTTCCCTATTACTATCTTACATAGTATGGTTTATTTGTCACATCTAATTCACCTGATGTGAACACATTATTTTTAATTAACATCCATGCTTTATTCATATTACTTTGTTTTTAACTAATGCCATTTTTCTTCTCCAGAATCTCATCCAGCATACCACATCACATTCAGTTGTCATGTCTTCTTCACTATCTCTAGACGTTGACAGTTTCTCTGAATATCCCTCTATCTATTCCAGTAATTTTGACCATAGAGCATTATATTAGTTTCACTTGGGTAATACAATGATTCCACAATTCTATAGCTTATTCAGTGCCCATCATAATAATTCTGCTCAACTTTCCTTGTTTTTGATAACCTTGAATGTTTTGAGGAGAACTAGTCAGATATTTTATATAAAAAACATCATTTGGGGTTTGTCTGATATTTCACTCAAGATTGGACTGGGATTCTGGGTTATTGGGGAAGGTCACAGAGGCAAAGTGCCATTTGCATCACATCATGCCAGTGGGTACATACTTTCGTTGTGACTCATCACCATTGATGTTAACCTCCATCACCCGGTTGAGGTAGAATTTGCCACATTTCTCCTCTGTCATTACTCCCCTTGCTTCATTACACAATGTGGAATTTTGGAAGGAATTCATTTGTGTGCAGCCCACAAATAAGAGATTGTTACCTAATAAACCTTTGAGAGCAGAATACCTACAAAATAATTAGGAATTCCTTTTTATAGGAGATTTTCTTCCCTATCATCCCCTATTTTTTTTTATTTAACTGTTCAAATCACTATTTGCAGATTTCTTAAAATATGAATTATATATCAATTTGTGCCATTTACTTTGTTGCTCATTTTTTTTTTTCTTGACTTTGGCACTGTGGGCTCTTCCCATTGCCTCTTGTGTCCCTTTGGCAGATTCTCACCACATTGTGAAGTATCTGTGTGTGTGTGTGTGTGTGTGTGTGTGTTACCACTTTCTTACAAGCTCATCTTGTACATTCACCACCTGAGACCTAGAATCAGCCATTTGATTAAGAAATCCTAATTAATTTTCTTGGATAAAAATATCAGGAACCCAGTCCTGCCACTAGATCACTAGATAATTACTGTTTTATTATTCTAGTCAAAAATCATCATTTATGGCCTATATAGACACATTAATTACAAGAAGAGATCATCTTTTCCCAAAAATCCATTAATACATAGTGAAGATTAAGTTCTTACCACATCTGGCTCATGCATCTTAATTAAAAGGGAAGGGACACTTTAGGGAATGACCTCCCCAGACGCCTATATTTTGCATCACTCATGTTTAAATACTGCTGTAGGAAAGACAAAAGACAAATATGTCCCTGTCAAAATTATAAGTGAGAGTGGATATCAGAAAGTGTGGGATGAATCCTGGATCAACTTTGCCTTGTGGCATGCAGGTGAGAACCTGAGTCTCAGTGACATCAAAAGAGATTAGACAGAATTTATTTTATTTTATTTTATTTTTACTTTTTAAAAATTTTTTAAAGACTTTTTTTTTTATTTGTTTATTTGACAGACAGAGATCACAAATAGACCGAGAGGCAGGCAGAGAGAGAGAGAGGAGGAAGCAGGCTCCCTGCTGAGCAGAGAACCTGATGTGGGGCTCAATCCTAGGACTCTGAGATCATGACCCAAGCCAAAGGCAGAGGCTTTAACCCACTGAGCCACCCAGGCACCCCATCAGACAGAATTTTAGAAGGATATTTTTTATTCTCATTGGAGTAAAGAGTGACTGAATTACATTGAGAAGAAAAGAGAATGACAGAACATCCTACCCTTTGCATAAGCTCTTCACAAACCTGATGAGATTTGTGTTGGGGATTGACTTAGTTGTATTTAATACTCAGAGAAAATTCATCTGATCAATGGCACAATGAGCACCTAACACATACAAGGCATTTGTGGAAGGATAGAAAGTTTAGGGAATTTTCTACAAGTGCTTAACAATCTAAACTGAGAAGACACAATAAAAGAAATACACAGTAGCTCTTGGTGGAGAGAGAGGCAAATACAAATTGTATCTAGTCAGTGTTCCAGGATGCTCCATGAAGATGATGATTTTACTTGGGATGTAGTATGTTTCCCTTCTCAGTGGTAACAGAGTATTGAAGGACTGAATACATTGGATTGTATCAATAGGAGATTCTCTTAATTCTTTCATTTACTTTATGAATACTTATTATTAAATGTGTACATTTTTTCTAGATGCTTGCATTCAGCAGTGAGCAGTGAATATTACATTCTTCATGTTGTTTCTTCAGAATGTATGCCACTCATATCTATTCTTATTTGAACTATACAAATCTTTCAGTCTATATCTTTTTAAGGTAGATGGATGATAACTGGTAGATGGATGATAACTAGTAGATGATAGATCAATTGATCAATAGGTAGATAGTAGATTGATAGGTAGATGTATGGATGAATTGATAGGTAGACATCGCGTTATAATATTTAATTGTTAAAAAAAAACACACAAACAAGTTTCATTCCTGTTTGCTGAAGAGTTGGACAAAGAGCATATTTGGCAAACTCCTGAGGGTGTAGGGGAACCTGTAGTGAATGGTGGTGTGGTTGGGGTATGATGTGGGAAAGAGCCTTGAGTCCAGAACTGTCTCTACAGTGACTCACCCTCTTATGCAGACATTTACATCTTACTCTGGCCCTGGGAAATTTGCTGTTTCTGCAGCTTATGTCAGAAGACAGTTGTTACCATCCAGTAATATGCCAATGTGATTACCCATCTACTAAAAGAAAGTCTTTAAAAAGCCTTATTTTGTTGCAACATCACTATGACAGATTTTCAACTACCAATGGGAATATTTTAAAAGATAAATCATCCTCCTAATTTTAATTCCAAGAAAATAATTCCCTACCCTGAGGCCACACATATGCTATCTCGATACTCTTGTAAATACAATTAATTGATATGAGTCTGTGTGTGTGTATGTGTTGTGTGATATTATTATGCTGTTAATGAAAATATTACCATCTTCAACAGACAGTTCCGAACTCTGCCACTTTACAACGTATTTTAGAAACCATTGCATATATATCCACTTACCTTTGTTTGATGATTGAATAAAATTCCATCTCTGAATCATTTTGCTTCCTTCTGGTGGGTATTGAAGTTGTTTCTTACCTTTGGTCAACAAGGAAAGGATTGCTTTGATGATCTTCCTGCCTATCAGTGAGATTATTTGCAGCAAATGCATACACCAGACCTGTGTCTAAGTGACATTGAAATATCATCAATACTATAAATCACCCCCGGAGAGATTGTAACCCTTTAAACTCCTCCCAAGAATGTGTGGAATCAATTGTGTCCAACATCATTTTCAGAACTGTTTGTTAAGAGACATTTATCAAAACTGTCATTTTGTTAATCTGATAAGTGAGAAGATATATAATTAGAATTTGAATTGAATGTATTTTCCTATGAAATAAATTGATAATCTTTTCACATTATTTTTAATAAGAAGAGTTCCTTTGAGATCAGTTCTTTTGTCCATTTTCATTTTCACTGTTTTTTTTATTATTATTTTTTGATTTATTTAGAGAGAGAGAGAAAAAAAAAAAGCAGAGGAAGGGACAGAGGGAGAGGGAGAGATAGAATCTTAAACAGGCTCCATGTGCAGCACATAGCCTAGCATGGGGCTGGATTCCAGAATCCTTAGATCATGACCTGAGTGGAAATCCAGACTCGAATGTTTAACTGGCTGAGCTACCCAGGCACCATATGGATTGTGTTTTCAAAAACTGATCTCTGAGATCCATTTATATTTGAGAAAATTATGCTTTTGTCTGTAATACATGTTGTAAATATACTTAAACGCCTTGGCACTTATACATTTAATTGTGCTTTTCTTCGGGAAATATATGTGATGAAGACAGAAACGGATTTTTTCAGTTTGCTATATATGAAGGAATATTATTTCCCTTCTGTTTCTATGTTTTACTGAAGTCAGTATAATCGTAATCAGAATTATATGAAAAAGTTTTAGCTATGACCTGGAGTTTCTTTAGCTCATTGCCTAAATCCCTGGTGCTTAAAATAACATGAAATTTGAAACAATATTTTGATTTATGCCAAGCGTTCCCTATTTATCCTTTATTTTAGTCTCAGTCTCTCCTTGTATCTTAAGAAAATATGCAGGGAGACCCATCAAAATACTAGACAAGGTGAAGAATTTCACTCTGGAAAACACAGGATAATTTAAAAAGTACAAAACTTTATGATAGAAACTGAATTTACAACTGTAAACAACTACACATTGTTGAGAGTTTAAGTAAAAGGAAATAAATTCAGTCTAGGTAATGGACTTAAACTTAATAATGGATTGGACAAATTGACCAAATATTCACAGCTAAAATATTGTTTCTCTCTTGTTTTCTCTCTCTCTCATAGATTTCACTAAAAACAAACAAACAAAAAACTGTTAAAAGTTTCTACATTGCTTGATTGCTCAGAATATTATTAGAAGATACTTTATAAATGAACTATCAAGGTCAAAAAGTATGAAAGCATATTATATATATCATGCACAAGTTTTCTCCATTTTTCAACATTCTACCCCAATGGGTCCTTGATGTAAAATAAGGAAAGACACTCAGCTCAGAAAAATATACTCTCATACCAAATTCACTAAATTAATGTTTACTATGCCTAAAGAGTAAGGTACTCTTTTATTGTTGATATATTTCATTGTTTCCATAAGCAATCAGGTAAAGAGTTTGTGAACAAATATTATGATTTCCACTTTATTCAGATGAAAATAACATGGAAGTTAAGGGATAACCCACTGGTAAGTGGCACTTCCATGATCAAGCATATGGATTTGAGCTCCAAATGGAATACTAATTTCATGTGTTTTTGTTTTTGTTTTTGTTTTTGCAGATTAATTATTTCTAACCTGCACTTTCTCCAATTGACCTGACATAATGCAAAAAAATAACAATATAACTGAGTTCATACTGCTGGGATTGACCCAGGATCCTATGAAAAGGAAGATAGTATTTGTAATCTTCTTCATTTTTTATGTGGGAACCATGGTAGGGAATTTGCTTATTATTGTGACCATCAAGTCCAGCCGGACACTTGGGAGCCCCATGTACTTTTTCCTATTTTATTTGTCTCTTGTTGATGCCTGCTTTTCAACTTCCATAGCCCCCAGACTAATTGTGGATTCACTCTCTGCACAAAGAACCATAACTTACAATGAGTGCATGACTCAAGTCTTTGCACTACATTTCTTTGGCACAATGGAGGTCTTTGTTCTCATCCTCATGGCTATTGATCGCTATGTGGCCATTTGTAAGCCCTTACATTACCCGACCATCATGAGTCAGCAGTTCTGCACCATCCTGATTGTTCTTGCATGGTTAGGGGCTTTTATTCATTCCATCGCTGAGATTATGCTGGCCTTGAAATTGCCTTTCTGTGGACCCAATTTGATTGATCATTACTGCTGTGATTTGCAACCCTTGCTGAAACTTGCTTGCATGGACACCTATCTGATCAATCTAGAATGGGTGTCTAACAGTGGGACTGTTTGCACAGGCAGTTTTATTATCCTGATGATCTCATACATTATCATCTTGCATTCACTGAGAAACCACAGTGCAGAAGGGAGGAAAAAAGCTCTCTCCACTTGCATTTCTCACATCATTGTAGTAATCTTATTCTTTGGTCCATGTATATTCATATATACACGCCCCCCAACCACTTTCCCCATGGACAAGATGGTGACTGTATTTTATACTATTGGGACCCCTTTTCTCAACCCATTCATCTACACCCTGAGGAATGCGGAAGTGAAAAACGCCATGAGAAAGCTATGGCATATCACAACTATCTCAGAAAGCAAGAGATGAATTGAGGGTTTTTTTTTTTTGATTCCATAATCTGTACAGATATTAAATACAATAGTGTGTATCCTCATTTGACCAATGCACTCTCTTACAATGCACCTGATTTCCTTACTTTTTTCTGTACTTCTGCCCTCAAACTAGGAGCTTCCCTCATATCACCAGCCTGGTTCTTACTTTTCATGAGAGCTCAATTCTAACATTGCTGATTATGAAATACTCCTCACATTTCAGTCTGCACTCTGGTTTGATAAGGAGAAAGATATTTATACAATCACAACTGTTCACACAGTGAGCATCCATAAATGAAGAATGGCCTGTAGTCTATGATTTGTAATTCTCTCCAGAGTAAATTTCAAGTAAGGTACCCTGCTTTCACTTGAACTCATTTAAAGCAAAGGAACTAACGTTGTGTTTTTAGAGATTATATTCATTATATATTTAGTTTATCTTAATAAGTTCCACATGAGTGAACCAAAGGCCAAAAGATTAAAAAAACTGTATGTCATCTATTTATTTTTTTAAAGATTTTATTTATTTATTTATTTATTTATTTGACAGAGAGATCACAAGTAGGCAGAGAGGCACACAGAGAGAAAGAGGAGGAAGCGAGCTCCCTGCCAAGCAGAGAACCCGATGTGGGACTCGATCCCAGGACCCTGAGATCATGACCTGAGCCGAAGGCAGAGGCTTAACCCACTGAGCCACCCAGGCACCCCTGTCATCTATTTCATAAACAATTTTTCTTACTGTTTCCTTTGACTATCAGGATAATTGAAGAATTATGGATGGGGTTTTTTAAATGTAGTATTACAAAAGCCTGGAAATGTTCAGCTAATTTATATGATTGGAATATAGGAACTACAACAAGAGAATCTTGCAACTCTAAGGTAGAAAGAAGAAAGAATATTGTAAAGGCTAAATATGAATTTAAAATACACCACAGATGAACCATTTTCTGAGATTGTAGTACAGAAAGGTAGAACCCAATTTGAAGGGAGGAAAAATCATATTATTTCATTTACTGCTATGTTTTCTCAGTGGAATAAAAGGAAGTACCATAGGCATTCAGAAATACACACTTGAAGGTCTCTACTTAATGGAATTAGAGTGAACCTGCATTTGCAGCAGGAAGCCACTTTGTTTCTCTGTGCTTTCCTAGTAAAGGGGTAGTGTGAATTGACAAGTTAGAATTGCCAAGAGAATGTTGGTGCTCATTGTGCACAGAACAGATTAGCACACCTGAATTGAATATGTGCATTCCAGGGGTTATAAAATGAATTTTTAAAATTCATTGATTTGAGAGAGTACAAAAATGTTAATTCAAAGGTATGCATGCCCCCTGATGTTTATATCAGCATTATCTACAATAGCAGAACTATGGACACAGCTCAAGTTTCCATTCTCATTGAATGATGAATGGATAAAGATGTGATATATAAACTAATGTCCCATTATATATATGTGATGGGATATTATTCAGCCACCAAAAAGAATGAGGTCTTGCCCTTTGCAATGACAAGGTCTGAGCTGGAGAATATGAGGCTAAGCAAAACAAGTCAGTCAGTGAAAGACAAATACCATATGATTTCACTCATTTGGAATTTAAGAAAAAAATGAGTACAAGGAAAAACGGGGGGGGGGGCAAATCAAGAAATATGTTCTTAATGACAGAAAACAGATGGTTACTAGAGGGAGGGGGCTAGAACGATGGGTTAAATAGGTGATGGGGATTAAGGAGTACACATGTTGTGGTGAGCACTTGGTATGGTCTGTAACTCTTGAATCTCTAAACTGTACACCTGGAACTCATATTACACTGTATGTTAACTAACTGTAATCTAAATAAAAACTTGAAAATAAATAACCAATAAAATTCAATACTTGTAGTGTATCCGAGTGGTCCACATCCTTAGTAACTGTGAAAAGATACAATTTCACTTTTAATGCTCTTCCCCATTAATTACCTTGGAAACTATTAATGCCAATAGTTTCCTCCTGTCAAAGATCATTTTTTGAAAAAAAAATACATTAAAATATCATGTTTTCAATGTTCTCACTACTTTTTGCTTTTTGGGTTATTATGAAGATAGTGACTGCTCTAGTGTCCCAAAGGTGGCATGTTGACATAAAATGTTGTATATATATCTAGTTGTACAAATAGATTTTTTAACATACATATCATGTGAAAAGATCACCACAATCTAATTATTAACTAATCTATCTTCTCCATATAGTTACCATTGTATGTGTGTGTGTGTATGTGTGTGGGAAAGATATAATTTAGATCTATCCTCTTTGTAATTCCAAGTATACATTATGGTATGGTTAACTATAGTGACCATGCTATGTATTAGATCTCTATAACTTATTCATTCTACCTAACTGAAACCTTGTACACTTGGGGCAATATCTCTCCATTTCTCCCAATTCCTGGCCTCTGGTAATTGACATTCTACTCTCTGCTTCTGTGAATTGTACTATATCATTTACACATACAAATGAGATCATGCAATATTTCTATTTCTGTGACTCTCTTGTTTCACTTAACATCAAATCCTCCAGCTCCATCCAGCTCCAATTTGTTATTGCAAATGACAGAGTTTTCCCCTTTTAATGTCTGAATAATAAAGATCTCACATTTTCTTTCTCTGTTGATTCACCAGTCAGGGATGAGATTTTGTTCATAGGTTGGCTACTGTGAATAATGATGTCATGAATCTAAGAATGTAGATAATCCTTCACAATCATGATTTCAGATCCTTTGGATATATATCTTACAGCAGGATTGATGGATGGTAGATCTACTGTCAATTTTTTGAGGAACATCTATACTCTTCTCCATAATGACTATATCAATTTATATACCCAACACTAGTACACATGGGATTCCCTTACTCCACAACCTCACCAGTATTTTTATCTGTCTTTTTGATAGTAGTCATTCCAACAGATGCAAAGTGGCATTTCATTATGATTATGATTTGCATTTTCCTGATGATGAGCATTGTTGAGCACCCTTTGTTGTACCTGCTGGACCTTTGTTTGTCTTTGGAAAAATTACTATTTTGTCCCTCTCCTATGTTTTCACAGAAGAGGTGAAGGCAATCTCCATAGCTTCTGCTCAATTTTCCTGTGAACCTGAAACTGCTCTAAAAATAGAGTTGATTATTAAGAAAATATGGTAAGAAGAAGAGAAAATAGAATATTCAAAAAAGTCATCTACTCAATTGCCTCAGAAGAATATATAAAATAATTAAAATAAAGAGAAACAAAATAGTAAGCTACAGTAAGATGAACTATTCCCCAACATTTAACAATTACATTAGATTCAAATACACTGCACTTGCAAGGCAGAGTCTGACAGGACAGACAGAATAATCTTCAGCAAAGATAAGTGGTGGACCCATGATATCCATGTCAATATGTTAAATTCTAGAAAAAATATACCATGCACTATGAGTAAATGCTGTGATTAGATTTACATGAAGTTAAAGAACACACAACACTATAACGCAGTGATACAAATCAGGACAATTGTTGCATCAGAGGGAATTAACTGAAAAAGGAGAATGACAGAAATTTTGGGGTAAATAAAATGTTGAATCTGCTAATGGAGTGTGACTATATACATTTATTCAAACACCTGTGTGGCTCAGTCATTTAAGCCGCTGCCTTCGGCTCAGATCATGATCCCAGGGTCCTGGGATAGAGTTCCACATTGGGCTCTCTGCTCAGTGGGGAGCTTGCTTCTCCCTCTGTCTGCCACTCTTCCTGCTTCTTTTTGTGAAAAATAAATAAATAAATTCTTAAAATTACATTTATTAAAACTAATCAAACCATAGGCTTAGAAATTCTGTATTTCATTGTATCCAAAACTTATCTCAGAAAAATAATTGTAGAGTCAAGATGTTGGAGAAGTAGCAGGCTGAGATGACATCGGGTAGCAGGAGATCAGCTAGATAGCTTATCTAACCATTGTGAACATGTACAAATCCAACGGGAAATCAAAGAGAAGAAGAACAACATTTCTAGAAACGGAAAATTGATCACTTTCTGAAAGGTAGGACCTGCGGAGAAGTGAATCCAAAAGGACGGGAAAACAGAGTGCGGGGGGGGAGGGGCCGGCTTCCGGCAAGCGGCGGAGCAACGGAGCACAAAATCGGGACTTTTAAAAGTCTGCTCCACAGAGGGACATCGCTCCAGAGGCTAAACTGGGGGGAAGCCCAGGTGGGTTCAGCGTAACCTCAGATCCCACGGAGTCACAGAAGGATAGGGGGTGTCTGGGTGCCACAGAGGTTGCAGGTATCAGAGCGGGGAAGCCAGCTACAATGACAAAGCCGAGGAGTGAGCTCTCAGCCGGGGTTACCTTGTGCCATTCGCAGGCTGGGTGGGCTTGGAGCGCGGCCGGAGGCCACAGAGACGGAAGCGACCAGGCGCTTTTCTCCAAGTGCCAGCAATTGACTGCTTTCCTCCAGGCACGACTGAAGGCCAAGGAGGCAGGGGCGGTTGGGTGCTTTTCTCTGAGGGCACACTGAGGAGTGGGACCCTGAGCTCTTGGGTCCTCCCGACCAGAGATTGGGAGGCCGCCATCTTCATTCTTGTCCTCTGGAACTCTACGGAAAGCACTCAGGGAACAAAAGCTCCCAAAAGCAAACCCGAGAAGATCACTTAGCCCAGATCCTGGCAAGGGTGGTGCAATACCGCCTGCGGCAAAGACACTTAAGAGTCACTACAACAGGCCCCTCCCCCAGAATATCAACAAGAAACCCAGCCAAGACCAACTTCACTCACCAAGAACAGCGGAATTCCACAGCAGGAGAAAGCAAATCTTATCTGGACAAAATGACAAGGCAGAAAAACTCACCACAAAAAAAAAGAACAAGAGGCAGTACAGAAGGCTGGGGACCTAATCAATACGGACATTGGTAATATGACAGATCTAGAGTTCAGAATGACGATTCTGAAGGTTCTAGCCGGGCTTGAAAAAGGCATAGAAGATATTAGAGAAACCCTCTCCAGAGAGATAAAAGCCCTTTCTGGAGAAATAAAAGAACTAAAATCTAACCAAGTTGAAATCAAAAAAGCTATTAATGAGGTGCAATCAAAAATGGAAGCTCTTCCTGCTAGGATAAATGAGGCAGAAGAAAGAATTAGTGACATAGAAGACCAAATGACAGAGAATAAAGAAGCTGAGCAAAAGAGAGACAAACACACACTGGACCACGAGGAGAGAATTCGAGAGATAAGCGACACCATAAGACAACACAACATTAGAATAATTGGGATTCCAGAATAAGAAGAAGAAAGAGAGAGGGGAGCAGAAGGTATATTGGAGAGAATTTCCCTAATATGGCAAAGGGAACAAACATCAAAATCCAGGAGATGCTAAGAAAGCCCCTCAAAATCAATAAAAATACGTCCACATCTCATCACCTGATAGTAAAATTTACAAGTCTTAGCGACAAAGAGAAAATCCTGAAAGCAGCCCGGGAAAAGAAGTCTGTAACATACAAGGGTAAAAACATTAGCTTGGCAGTGGACCTATCCACAGAGACCTGGCAGGCCAGAAAGAACTGGCATGAGATAGTCAGAGCACTAAACGAGAAAAACATGCAGCCAAGAATACAATATCCGGCTAGGCTATCATGGAAAATAGAAGGAGAGATAAAGAGCTTCCAGGAAAAACAAAAGCTGAAAGAATTTGCAAACACCAAACCAGCTCTACAGGAAATATTGAAAGGGGTCCTCTAAGCAAAGAGAGACCCTAAAAGTAGTAGATCAGAAAGAAACAGAGACAATATACAGGAACAGTCACCTTACAGGCAATACAATGGCAATAAATTCATATTTCTCAATAGTTACCCTTAATCTTAATGGGCTCAATGTCCCAATCAAAAGACACAGGGTATCAGAATGGATAAAAAAAAAAAAAAAAAACATCAATGTGCTGCCTACAAGAAACTCATTTTAGACCCGAAGACACCTCCAGATTTAAAGTGAGGGGGTGGAAAACAATGTACCATGCTAATGGACATCAGAAGATAGCTGGGGTGGCAATCCTTATATCAGATCAATTACATTTTAAACCAAAGACTATAATAAGGGATGACGAAGGACACTATATCATACTCAAAGGGTCTGTCCAACAAGAAGACCTACCAATCTTAAATATCTATGCCCCAACATGGGAGCAGCCAACTATATAAACCAATTAATAACAAAATCAAAGAAATACATTGACACTATTACAACAATAGCAGGGGACTTTAACACTCCCCTCACTGAAATGAACAGATCATCTAAGCAAAAGATCAACAAGGAAATAAAGGCCTTAAAGGACACACTGGACCAGATGGACATCACAGATCTATTCAGAACATTCCATCCAAAAGCAACAGAATATACATTCTTCTCCAGTGTACATGGAACATTCTCCAGAATAGACCACATCACATCCTGGGTCATAAATCAGGTCTCAACCAGTATCAAAAGATTGGGATCATTCCCTGCATATTTACAGGCCACAATGCTCTGAAGCTCGAACTCAATCACAAGAGGAAATTTGGAAAGAATGCAAATACATGGAGACTAAACAGCATCCTTCTAAAAAATGAATGGGCCAACCAGGAAATTAAAGAAGAATTGAAAAAATTCATGGAAACAAATGATAATGAAAACACAACAGTTCAAAATCTGTGGGACACAACAAAAGCAGTCCTGAGAGGAAAATATATAGCGGTACAAGCCTTTCTCAAGAAACAAGAAAGGTCTCAAATATACAACCTAACCGTACACCTAAAGGAGCTAGAGAAAGAACAACAAAGAAAGCCGAAACCCAGCAGGAGAAGAGAAATCATAAAGACCAGAGCAGAAATCAATGAAATAGAAACTAAAAAACAATAGAACAAATCAACAACACTAGGAGCTGGTTCTTTGAGAGAATTAATAAGATTGACAAACCCCTGGCCAGACTTATCAAAAGGAAAAGAGAAATGACCCAGATAAATAAAATCATGAATGAAAGAGGAGAGATCACAACCAACACCAAAGAAATACAAACAATTATAAGAACACACTACGAGCAACTCTACGCCAACAAATTTGACAATCTGGAAGAAATGGATACATTTCTAGAGACATATAAACTACCACAACTGAACCAGGAAGAAATAGAAAACCTGAAGAGACCCATAACCGGTAATGAGATTGAAACAGTCATCAAAAATCTCCAAACAAACAAAAGTCCAGGACCAGACGGCTTCCCAGGGGAATTCTACCAAACATTTAAAGAATAATTAATTCCTATTCTCCTGAAACTGTTCCAAAAAATGGAAATGGAAGGAAAACTTCCAAACTCATTCTATGAGGCCAGCATCACCTTGATCCCAAATCCAGACAAGGATCCCATCAAAAAAGAGAATTACAGACCAATATCCTTGATGAACACAAATGCGAAAATTCTCACCAAAATACTGGCCAATAAGATCCAACAGTACATTAAAAGGATTATTCAACATCACCAACTGGGATTGATTCCAAGGCTGCAAGGTTGGTTCAACATCCGCAAATCCATCAATGTGATACGATACATTAATAAAAGAAAGAGTAAGAACCATATGATACTCTCAATAGATGCTGAAAAAGCATTTGACAAAGTGCAGCATCCTTTCCTGATTAAAACTCTTCAAAGTGTACGGATAGAGGGCACATACCTCAATATTATTAAAGCCATCTATGAAAAACCCACCACAAACATCATTCTCAATGGAGAAAAACTGAATGCTTTTCTGCTAAGGTCAGGAACATGGCACGGATGTCCGTTATCACCACTGCTGTTCAACATAGTACTAGAAGTCCTAGCCTCAGCAATCAGACAACAAAAAGAAATGAAAGGCATCCAAATTGGCAAAGAAGAAGTCAAACTATCACTCTTCACAGATGATATGATACTATATGTGAAAAACCCAAAAGGCTCCACTCCAAAACTGCTAGAACTTATACAGGAATTCAGTAAAGTGTCGGGATATAAAGTCAATGCACAGAAATCAGTCGCATTTCTTTACACTAACAAGACAGAAGAAAGAGAAATTGAGGAGTCAGTCCCATTTACAATTGCACCCCAAACCATAAGATACCTAGGAATAAATCTAACCAAAGAGACAAAGAATGTATACTTAGAAAACTATAAAAATATAAAACGATAAAAACTATAAAACTCATGAAAGAAATTGAGGAAGACACAAAGAAATGGAATAATATTCCATGCTCATGGATTGGAAGAACAAATATTGTGAAAATGTCTATTCTACCTAAAGCAATCTACGCATTTAATGCAATCCCTATCAAAATCCCATCCATTTTTTAAAGAAATAAAACAAATAATCCTAAAATTTATATGGAACGAGAAAAGACCTCAAATAGCCAAAGGAATATTGAAAAAGAAAGCCAAAGTCGGTGGCATCACAATTCCAGACCTCAAGCTCTATTACAAAGCTGTCATCATGAAGACAACATCGTACTGGCACAAAAACAGACATATAGATCAATGGAACAGAATAGAGAACCCAGAAATAGACCCTCAACTCTATGGTCAACTAATCTTCGACAAAGCAGGATGGAATGTCCAATGGAAAAAAGACAGCCTCTTCAACAAATGGTGCTGTTAAAATTGGACAGCCACATGCAGAAAAATGAAATTGGACTATTTTCTTACACCACACACGAAAATAGACTCAATGTGGATGAAGGACCTCAATGTGAGAAAGGAATCCATCAAAATCCTTGAGGAGAATGCAGGCAGCAACCTCTTTGACATCAACCGCAGCAAGTCTTCCTAGGAACATCGCCAAAGGCAACAGAAGCAAGGGCAAAAATGAACTATTGGGATTTCATCAAGATCAAAAGCTTTTGCACAGCCAAGGAAACAGTTAACAAAACCAAAAGACAGCTGACAGAATGGGAGAAGATATTTGCAAACAACATAGCAGATAAAGGGCTAGTATCCAAACTGTATAAAGAGCTTATCAAACTCAATACCCAAAGAACAAATAATCCAATCAAGAAATGGCAGAGGACATGAACAGACATTTCTGCAAAGAAGACATCCAGATGGCCAACAGACACATGAAAAAATGCTCCACATCATTCGGCATCAGGGAAATACAAATCAAAACCACAATGAGATACCACTTCACACCAGTCAGAATGGCTAAAATGAACAAGTCAAGAAATGACAGATGCTGGCGAGGATGCGGAGAGAGGGGAACCCTCCTACACTGTTGGCGGGAATGCAAGCTGGTGCAACCACTCTGGAAAACAGTGTGGAGGTTCCTCAAAAAACTAAAATTAGAGCTACCCTACGACCCAGCGATTGCACTACTGGGTATATATCCTAAAGATACAAACGTGGTGCTCCGAAGGGGCACGTGCACCCGAATGTTTACAGCAGCAATGTCCACAATAGCCAAACGATGGAAAGAACCTAGATGTCCATCAACAGATGAATGGATAAAGAAGAGTGGTATATATACACAATGGAATACTATGCAGCCATCAAAAGAAATGAAATCTTGCCATTTGTGACGACGTGGCTGGAACTAGAGGGTATTATGCTTAGCGAAACAAGTCAATTGGAGAAAGATAACTATCATATGATCTCTTTGATATGAGGAAGTGGCGATGCAATGTGGGGGGGTTGGGGGGAGGTAGGAAAAGAAAAAATGAAAAGATGGGATTGGGAGGGAGACAAACCATGAAAGACTCAATCTCAAAAAACAGACTGAGGGTTGCTGCGGGGAGGGGTGACAGGAGAGGGTGGTGGGGATATGGACATTGGGGAGGGTATGTGTTATGATGAGTGCTGTGAAATGTGTAAACCTGGTGATTCACAGACCTGTACCCCTGGGGATAAAAATACATTATATGTTTATTAAAATAAATAAATTAATTTAAAAAAATTGTATTACCATTCTCACTTTATAGATGTGGAAGCAAGGGTATATCATGCCAAGAAATGTGCCCAGGATTTAAAAAAAAAAAAAAAGTTGTAGTTTCAAAAGAAAGATTCCAATCTTGTTTTTCTGATTTTTCAAACCAATGAAGTACACTTAACCACTGTGGTAGTCATTTTCAACATTGTGCAGAAATCTGGGAACTGAAGAGTAAAGGGGATTGAAAAGGGAAGAAACAGAGCCACATAAGATGCCAAGGTAAAAGTACTCTTCAATGAAAGCAACACCCATGTTGTTTTAATATTTAGGGATCCAATTTGTGTGTGTGTGTGTCTGTGTGTGTGTGTGTGATCATGAAATTGATTCATATATACTTGTCTGAAATAGCATTAAAGACATTATAAGTATTATAATCTTGTCAAAAGATTACTAGTTCAACATTGTGTATTATAACATGACAATGTAGGGAAAGGATTAAAAATTTCCAGGAAAAATGTCACAAGTATAATTTGATCTAATCTTGGCTCTACCCTTTATTAACTGCTTCATCTTGGGCAGGATCCTTAAATTCTTCTCTATGTATATATCTCCTACAGTGTGAAAGAATTATAAATTCATAGTGATAATTATCTCACAGATCTGTAGTGAGGATTAAAGAGCCACACTTCTGCAAACCCATAGCATAGGAAGTGTCTAGTAAATTTTAGCTTATGTTATTATTACTATTACCATCAGTCTCTGTAATTGTTTCTTCATTCTTGAAGAATGAAATAATACTAACTACACACATTACTGCCATGCCATGCACATAGCAATCAATCATTAAAAATACATTTATTAACTATTATAATGTTATTGGTTTTAACAACATGTACTATCAATTCGTTTGTAGTAGCTCCTGGAGACTTCTATCACATTCTCATAAGAAACAACCTGTTACACTTTTTGGCAACTGTTATAAGTAGGTGATACTGGGCTTTCTGTCACTGACTTGCATCCCCTTACTGAACCTCAGCTGTCTTCAGCAAGGCACACAAAGTTCTTACCAGACTTATATGCAACAGTCTCCCTTCTTCCAACTCCTGTTCATCCTTCCACTCACATTTTCAATTACCTTCCATGTGTCCCCATTCCCTTAGGATAAAGGAAAAGTACCTAGCTCTATATTCATAACTTTGACATCCATTTTTGACCACAATTTTCAGATTTAACAGCCAGTGGGACTACATCAAGATAAGTTCTTAGTCATCTCAGACAATGATGTGTGCACTGACACTCTTCAAGAACTCAAAACCACTTTCTATCTCAGAAACCTCATGAGAATCCACAACTCAGTAGAATGCATGCATTTATTATTTATAAGATGAATAAGGTTACTAAAGTCAAGCTTACATTAATCAAGGGGATTTCTTTTTCAGGTAATGCAATTAATCATAATATGAAATGATGGAGATTAAGAACAACCTGACAGGGTTTGTTCTACTGGGGCTCACAGAGAATCCAAACATGCAGAAAATCATGTTTGTTGTGGTGCGGGTTATCTATATCAACTCTGTGGAAGGTAATGTGTTCACTGGGGTCACTATCACTGCCAGCCCATTTTCAGGGTTCCCCATGTCCTTTTTCCTGGCCTCTCTCTACTTCACTGATCCCTGCTATCCTTCTGTCAATACCAGATTTTCTGGTACCTGGTATGAAGTGCCTGAATGGCAACTGTTTCTCATCTCCCTGTTTGTAAGGAACATCAGAAGCAGTTTGATTTCAGGTTACAAGGCCAGCAATATGTCTACACGCCCTACAGCAGGGGTGTGTCAACTCTCCAGCAGTATGTCATTATTTAGTTCATAGACACCTCAATTGCCTTTTATTTTACCATCCTGTACCAGTATGTGCATTATATGAGTGACATTATGCTGAGTGGATCTAATGATCAAGACGTATCTACTCTAGATTTATTGGGAAGATATTTTTGTCAGAGAATGGAAAACAAGTGCAATTAAAAATCAAGGGAATGAAACACAGGGAAATGTCCAGGGCCAGGGGTATAAAGCATATCAGAGTATTTATTTTGAAAGAAAACTAAAACATGATAAAAGCAGAGAGGGAGGCAAACCATAGGAGTCTCTTAACTATAGAGAACAAACTGTGGGTTGCTGGAGGAGATGAGGGTGGCTAAATGGGTAATTTAATAATGGATATTAAGGAGGGCAGTTGATGTTGGAGCACTGGGTGTAAGAAGCAACTAATGAATCACTAAATTCTATTCCAAAATGAATAATACTTTGCATTTAACTAAGCTGAATTTAAATAAAACCAGAAAAAAAAAAAGATATCGCTTAGAAGGTAAAGCTTATCTTGGTCCATTTATCCCCTCCAACATCAAAAAGATATACAATACCCAAAAGGACTCTTTGGACACGGAAGGCAACATCTTTTTTTCTTTGGGTGTTTTACTTTGGCTTATTTTTCAAGTGACTCAAAGAGCTGCTAGTTGGAGTTGGACTAAAGACAAGGCTCTGCCACAGGTCCAGACTGTGGTGCAAGCTTCTATTCCATTTGAGGGTTAAGATTCCACACAACCAATGGTTCTCGAAGTATCAGTGGAAGAAAGGGATGATATTGGAGTCTTTGACGGTTCTCCATATATATGGATTGTAGTGCAGACCTTCAGGATTTTGGAATGAATTCCAGCCATACTATACAGATCATTACATTCCTTTTGAGAAATGGCTCTTGGCCTGGTACTGGGCCTTATTAGAGAATACCGCTTAACCATGGGCTACAAGTTACTGTGAAATTTGAACTTTTCATCATGAATTTGGTGTTTGCAGATGCAGAATCATAGAGTTGGTGTCCAAAGCAGCACTCCATTATGGAACAGACAGTCTCCTTTTATATATGGTTTTACTTTCCATGTTACAGATACCTGAAGTTCAGAAGCAGATGATCCTCCTTCAGACACTATGTCAGAAGGTCAGTGGTAGTCTAATGCTATAACACAATGCCTGTGTCATTCACCACAGTTCATCTCATCAGAACAGCATTTTATCATCTCACATCATCAAAGGAGTAAGGGGGAGTACAGTACACTCAAGTATTTTGAACAAGAGAGACAGTATTCAGATACTTTTGTTAAAATATGTAGTTGAAACTTATTTTATTTTATTATTGTTGTTGTTATTTATTAGCATGCCTAAATTTTAAATTAATCATTACCACAGGGATGCATGTATAGGAAAATACATTATATATATATGGTTCAGTAATATCCATAGTCTCAGTCACCCACTGGGAGTCTTGATTTATATCACTCCCCACATAAGGAGGAGATACATTATAGGTGATCTGTCCCAAACAGGAACTGAAGAAAATGTTATTCAAAGAAGAGCCTAAAATCTCACACTCCCCACTTTTGTTACCATGCTTTCTCTCTCCCAGCCTACACCCAAGGCCTTGTGGAGAATTCACTATGATCAAGTGACAGAAGAAAGGATTTGGGCCTGATATAGATAAAAATTCAGCAGTGATATGTAGGTACACCTCAAAAGTGAATAGACACAACACGACATTCTCATTATGGAAAAAACCCTGATGGTCCAGGGTAAAGGGAGTTTCTCTCAATGGATAGAACTTGAAACAATGCACCCAGTGTTCAATTTCTTTGAGTGAAAAATGTCTGGATTTAAAAAATATGCTGATTCATGGGTTTTGGCCAAAGGTTTGGCTGAATAATCAGGGACTTGGAAACAAACAAACAAACAAACAAGCATTATTTTAAAACCATTAAGAAGAGTTTATCTTTGTGTACGGTGTAAGAGAATGGTCAAGTTTCATTCTTCTACATATAGCTGTCCAGTTTTCCCAGCACCATTTATTGAAGAGACTGTCTTTTTTCCACTGGATATTTTTTCCTGTTTTGTCAAAGATTATTTGACCATAGAGTTGAGGGTCCATATCTGGGCTCTCTACTCTGTTCCACTGGTCCATGTGTCTGTTTTTATGCCAGTACCATGCTGTCTTGGTGATCACAGCTTTGTAGTAAAGCTTGAAATCAGGTAACGTGATGCCACCAGTTTTATTTTTGTTTTTCAACATTTCCTTAGCAATTCGGGGTCTCTTCTGATTCCATACAAATTTTAGTATTATTTGATCCAGCTCTTTGAAAAATACTGGTGGAATTTTGATTGGAATGGCATTAAAAGTATAGATTGCTCTGGGCAGTATAGACATTTTAACGATGTTTATTCTTCCCATCCAAGAGCATGGAATGGTCTTCCATCTTTTTGTGTCTTCTTCAATTTCTTTTAGGAGTGTTCTGTAGTTCCTCGAGTACAGATCTTTAACCTCTTTGGTTAGGTTTATTCCGAGGTATCTTATGGTTTTTGGTGCTATAGTAAATGGAATCGATTCTCTAATTTGCCTTTCTGAATTTTCATTGTTAGTGTATAAGAAAGCCACTGATTTCTGGACATTGACTTTGTATCCTGCTACATTACTGAATTGCTGTATGAGTTCTAGTAGTTTGGAGGTGGAGTCTTTCGGGTTTTCCATATAAAGAATCATGTCATCTGCGAAGAGAGAGAGTTTGACTTCTTCCTTGCCAATTTGGATACCTTTTATTTCTCTTTGTTGTCTGATTGCTGTTGCTAGGACTTCTAATACTATGTTGAACAAGAGTGGTGAGAGTGGGCATCCTTGTCGTGTTCCTGATCTCAATGGGAAGGCTGCAAGCTTTTTCCCATTGAGGATGATATTTGCTGTGGGTTTTTCATAGATAGATTTGATGAAGTTCAGGAATGTTCCCTCTATCCCTATACTTTGAAGCGTTTTAATCAGGAACGGATGCTGGATTTTGTCAAAAGCTTTTTCTGCATCAATGGAGAGGATCATGTGGTTCTTCTCTCTTCTCTTATTGATTTGTTCTATCACATTGATTGATTTGCGAATGTTGAACCATCCTTGTAACCCAGGGATGAATCCTACCTGGTCATGGTGGATAATCTTTTTAATGTGCTGTTGGATCCTGTTTGCTAGGATCTTGTTGAGAATCTTAGCATCCATATTCATCAGTGATATCGGTCTGAAATTCTCCTTTTTGGTAGGGTCTTTGCCTGGTTTGGGGATCAGGGTGATGGTGGCTTCATAAAAAGAGTCTGGAAGTTTTCCTTCTGCTTCAATTTTTTGAAACAGCTTCAGGAGAATAGGTATTATTTCTTCTTTGAAAGTTTGATAAACTCGAAATGGATAAAAGACCTCAACGTGAGACAGGAATCCATCAGAATCCTCGAGGAGAACATAGGGAGTAACCTCTTTGATATCAGCCATAGCAACTTCTTTCAAGATATGTCTCCAAAGGTGAAGGAAATAAAGGCAAAGATGAACTTCTGGGACTTCATCAAGATAAAAAGCTTCTGCACAGCAAAAGAAACAGTCATCAAAACAAAGAGGCAACCCACGGAATGGGAGAAGATATTTGCAAATGAAAGTACAGATAAAAGGTTGATATCCAGGATCTATAAAGAACTCCTCAAACTCAACACACACAAAACAGATAATCATATTAAAAAATGGGCAGAAGATATGAACAGACACTTCTCCAATGAAGACATACAAATGGCTACCAGACACATGAAAAAATGTTCATCATCACTAGCCATCAGGGAGATTCAAATCAAAACCACATTGAGATACCACCTTACACCAGTTAGAATGGCCAAAATTAGCAAGACAGGAAACAACGTGTGTTGGAGAGGATGTGGAGAAAGGGGAACCCTCTTACACTGTTGGTGGGAATGCAAACTGGTGCAGCCACTTTGGAGAACAGTGTGGAGATTCCTCAGGAAATTAAAAATAGAGCTTCCCTATGACCCTGCAATTGCACTGCTGGGTATTTACCCCAAAGATACAGATGTAGTGAAAAGAAGGGCCATCTGTACCCCAATGTTTATAGCAGCAATGGCCACGGTCGCCAAACTGTGGAAAGAACCAAGATGCCCTTCAACGGATGAATGGATAAGGAAGATGTGGTCCATATACACTACGGAGTATTATGCCTCCATCAGAAAGGACGAATACCCAACTTTTGTAGCAACATGGACAGGACTGGAAGAGATTATGCTGAGTGAAATAAGTCAAACAGAGAAAGTCAAGTATCATATGGTTTCACTTATTGGTGGAGCATATCAAATAATATAGAGGACAAGGGTAGATGGAGAGGAGAAGGGAGTTGAGGGAAATTGGAAGGGGAGGTGAACCATGAGAGACTATGGACTCTGAAAAACAACCTGAGGGTTTTGAAGGGGCGGGGTGGGAGGGTGGGGGAACCAGGTGGTGGGTATTAGGGAGGGCACAGATTGCATGGAGCACTGGGTGTGGTGAAAAAACAATGAATACTGTTACGCTGAAAATAAATAAAAAATTAAAAAAAAAAAAAAAAAAAAAAAAAAAAAACCATTAAGAAGAAATTTTGAGGAAGAGTCAGGTTTCCATATCTTTCTGAATGAATAAAAACACACAAACATATTTATGTCCATTGTGAATGTTCACCAAGGACTGACCCACAGAGGAGGATATTAAGAATCAAGTGCAAAGAATGACCTAGTTTGTGCATACCAATCAGCCTATTTCCCATTCACTCCTGTCATCACCCAACGGGCTCATGAACAAAGTGATCTCGGTGGCAGAGATGGAGGTTGTACATGAGCCCAACGGCATAGACTTCCACCCACTAAAGCTACCATGGGCATGACCACTGCCAAGGGCAAACTCAGCAGATGCAACCTGAAGTCCTGACATGGCAGCTTCCTTGGCATGATCAGCTTGGGTGCAGGTTGATTATATTGGAATATTTCCATGATGAAAGGGCAGTGTTTTGTTTGGACTATCATAGACACTTCCTTTGGATAGGGATTTGCATTCCCTGCATGCAATGCTGCTGACAAAACTACTATCCATGGACTTAAAGAATTTTGTAATCCAAAATCATAACATTTCATACAGCATTACTTCTGATCAACAATCTCACTTCACAATAAATGAACTGCCACAGTGGGCCCATGATCATGGAATTCACTGGTCTTATATTTCCCACTATCTTGAAGGAATTGGCCTGATAAAATGGGAGAATGACATTTTACAGAATTAGTTCTAGTACAATCTATGTAGCAATGCCTTCCAGGGTTGGAGCAAGAGTCTTCAGTTCTCAGGAAGGCCATATATGCTCTGAATCACCATCAATTTCATGTTGCTCTTCCTCCCATAGCCAGGTTCTGTAATCCAAAAATAGAAATGTTAGAAGCACCACATATTATTACTCTTAGTGACTCACTAGCAAAATTTTTGCTTCCTATTCCCATTTGCTTATGCTCTTCTTGCTTTGAAGTCTTCCTTCCAAAGGGAGAAATGTTTCCAACATGATACAATGCAAAATTCTATTGAAAAGAGTGTTAGGACCACTGCCTGACCACATGGGGTAGCTCATGGCTTTAAATCTATAGGCAAAGAAGGTTTCTGTGCTGGTTGGGGTGATTGATCCTGGCAACCAATGGGAAATTGGACTACTACTCCACAATGGAAGTAAGAAAGAGTATAGCTAGAATACAGGAGTTCTTGTAGACATTTAGTGTCATCATGTTCTGTGTTAAGGTCAAAAAAACTACAGAAACCCAATCCAGGTAGAACTATTAGTTACCCAGAGCCTTCAGTAACCAGCTAAAGAACCACAACCAGCTTTGGTGCTTGTTGAAGGCACATTGAATACAGAACGGGTAAGAGAAGAAAGTAATTATAAATAAACCATGTGACTGTTACAAAAATGAAGACTGTAATTATTGTATTTACTCCTTATATTATGAATAATTCTGTGTCTGAATACGTATATGTATATATATATATATATATGTATATATAAAGAAAATATCTATGTTTTCTTTCCCTTTCTTATTACCTTATCATGAAACTGAAGATATGTTGAATTTTTCCCCTAGCATTTTAGTACTTTTATTTTCCATAATATCTTTTAACTAACTAAATATCAAGGGAAAAGTAAAAACCGCCCCAAAATTTTACTTTTTCTTCTTGTGGAGGTTTTAGTGTATTTTTGTTTGTATACAGAATTGTCGTATGATGGTAGTTGGTGTTATAACCATTTGCAGTTGGAGGTTAAGTATGATTTACAGAGATGTGTTTAGGTACTACATGGATAATTGGTGGGCTTTTAACAATTAATTTTATGTGTTAACTTGCCTAGACTACAGGGTGCTCGGATAGTGCCTTGACTATTGTTTTGGATTATGACTATGAGATTTTTCTGGATGATATTAACTTTTGAATTGTTAGAATGAATAAAGTAGATTGTTCTCACTGATGTCGGGTCCTCATCTACTGAAATGAAGGCCTGAAAATTACAAAAGGCTAACCTCCCCTGAGTAAGAGAGAATTCTCCTGCCTGAGAGCTTTCAGACTGAACCATTAGCTCTTCTTGTCTGATGACTTGCACGCTGACACATTAACTTTTCATGATTTTACACTAGTCTCCTGCCTATGGACCTGAACTAGGACACTGACTCTTTCTGTTTTATTGAGGTTTCTGGTGCTTAGACTCAAAATGGGACATTGATTATACAGATTTTGTACCTGCCAGGTTCCATATACACAAAAGCAACTTTGTGTGTGTGTGTGTGTGTGTGTGTGTGTGTGTACAGAAAGATTTCAGATCTTCATGGATCAAGAGACTCAATATCATTCAGATTTCAATAATTTCTGAAACAATACACATTTTATACTATCCCTATAAAAACTCCAATGACAATTTTTGCAGACATAGAAAAATCAGCTGAAAGTTTCATATGGAATTTCAATTCTTTAGTCAAATAAAAATTCTCAAAAAGAAAAATTTCTATGTCCCACATATCCTATTTTAAAATTATTATAAAGCTACAGTAATGAAAACTATGGTAAATAAGCCAGGGACTTAGACAAATGGAATGAACTGCAGAGCCCAGAAATGCACCATCCCTTATATGGTCAACTGAATTTCTGCAAGGGTTCCAAAACCATCCAAAAGGAAAGAATAGTGTTTTCAGCAAATAGTTTAGCTAAACTACATATTCAAAATCTAGTTATGCAAAAGAAAACTAGATACACAAAAGAATGAAGGCAGGAGTGCCTGAGTGGCTCAGTGGGTTAAGCCTCTGACTTCAGCTCTGGTCATGATCTCAGGGTCCTGGGATGAAGCCACCCATTGGGCTCTCTGCTCAGAGGGGAACCTGCTTTCCCCTCTCTCTCTGCCTGCCTCTCCCCCTACTTGTGATCTATCTCTGTGTCAAATCAATAAATAAAATCTTAAGAAAAAAGAATAAAGGAAGACCCTTAAATTATACCATAGACAAAGTAAACTCCAAATGAATCAAAGACTTAAGTATAAGAACTAAAACTATAAAATATTTAGAAGAAAAGAGTAGTGATGTATTAAATGTTGGCTAGCTAAACACAACAACAACAAAGGATAGATTATAAATGAAATAAAAGCTTCAGGACATTACCATAGGAAATAATTTCTTGAATATGTCAGCAAAAAAAAAAAAAACACAAGTTACAGAGGAAATAAATTAATTAAACTATCTCAATATTAAAAACGTCTATGCATCAAAGGCCACAATCAACAGAATGAAAGGCAATTCATGGAATTCCTAAAACTCAATATCAACAAAAGACTTGAATAAACATTTCTCAAAAATATATGCAAATTGGAAATGAGCACATGAAAAGATACTCAACATCACTAAACACACTCATGCACACTGTCCATAAGAATATAAAAATGTTGAAGCCACTGTGAAAGGCAATAAGACCTTCTTCAGAAGTGAACAATAATGACCAAGTGATCCAGCATTCCCACTTCTGGGAATATAGCACTGGAAGTGGGAACTGGAAGAGATGTGTGTACCCTCATGTCCATATCAGTATTAGTCATGAGTCATGATAGCCCAAATATGTAAGCAACCCATGTGTCCATCGACGTATGAATAACCAAAATGCGGAATGCATACAATGGAATATTATTCAGCATGGAAAAGGAAGGAATTTCTGGCCCATGCTCAACACAGATATACTCTGATGACATATTAAATGAAATAAAATGTGTATCGTCATGTCTTCTTCAATACCTCCAGACACTGACAGTTTCTCTGAATATCCTTTATTTATTTCAGTTATGTTGAAAATACAAGGTTATATTTGTTTCACTTGTGTATATAATGATTCCACAATTCTAGAGCTTATTCAGTGCCCATCACAATAATTCTGCTCAACTTTCCTTGTTTTTGATAAACTTCAAATTTTTGAGAACTAGTCAGACATTTTATATAAAAACCTTTATTTGGGGTTTGTTTGATGTTTTATTCAAGATCGGACTGGAGTTCTGGGTTTTTGGGAAAAGAGTCACAGAGGCAAAGTGTCGTTTGCATCACATCATGCCAGCGGGTACATACTTTCATTGTGACTCATCATCCTTGAGGTTAACCTTGATCACCTAGTTGAGGTAGTGTTTGCCACATTTGTCCTCTGTAAATTTATTTTCCCTGCCAGATTCCACAATGTGCCTTTTGGAAGGAATTCACTTGTGTGCAATCCACGAATAAGAGATTGAGTGTTATCCTATAACCTTTTGAGAGCAGAATACCCACAAAATAATTAGGAATGCTTTAATGGAAAGTTTGTCTATTATTCCCAATTCATTAGCTATTTATTTAAGTGTTCATATCACTATGAACTTGTGGATTTTTTAAACTATGAGTTATATATCAATTTGTGTTATTTATTTTGTTGTTCAATTCTTTTCTAGCTCTAAGCATTGTGGGCTCTTTCCAGTGGCTCTTGTGTCCCTTTTGCATATTCTTATCACAGTATCAGTTATCTGTGTGTGTGTGTGTGTGTGTGTGCGTGTGTGTATGGTGTTACCACTTTTTTACCAGTTCATCTTTACATTCCCCACCTGAGACCTAGAATCAGCCTTTTGTTTAAAAAATCCTAATTAATTTTTTGGATAAAGGTATCAGGAAAAAAGTCCTGCCACTAGATCACTAGATAATCACTGTTTTTTTTTTTTTAATTCTAGTCAAAACATGTCATTTATGGCCGACATAAACACTTTAATTGCAAAAAGAGATCAGCTTTTCCCCAAAGTCCATTAATACATAGTGAAGATTAAGTTCTTGCCACATCTAGCTCATGTGTCTTAATTAAAAGGGAAGGAACACTTTAGGGAATGACCCTCCCTAGACTCTTATATTTTGCATCACTCATGTTTAAATACTGCTGTAGGAAAGGCAAAATACAAATATTTCCCTGTCAAAATTATAAGTGAGAGTGGATATCAGAAAGTGTGGGAAGAATCCTGGACCAACTTTGTCTTCTGGCATGCAGGTGAGAACCTGAGCCTCAGTGACATCAAAAGAGATCAGACAGAATTTTAGAAGGATATTTTTTATTCTCACTGGAGTAAAGAGTGACTGAATTACATTGAGAAGAAAAGAGAATGACAGAACATCCTACCCTTTGCATAAGCTCTTAACACAACTGGTGAGATTTGTGTTGTAGATTAACATAGTTGTATTTCATACTCTGAGAAAATTCATCTGATCAATGCCAAATGCACACCTAACACATAAAAAGGCATTTGTGGAAGGACAGAAAGTTTAGGGAATTTTCTACAAGTACTTGACAATCTAAACTGAGAAGGCAGAATAAAAGAAATACACAGTAGCTCCTGGTGGAGAGAGTGGCAAATAAAAAATGTATCTAGAACAGTGTTCCTGTATGTTCCTTGGAGATGATGATTTTACTTGGGATGTAGTAGGCTTCCCTTTTCAGTGGTAACAGAATATTGAAGGACTGACCACTATTGGATTGTATCAAGCAGAGATTCTCTTAATTCTTTCATTTACTTTATGAATACTTATTATTAAATATGTACATTTTTCTAAATGCTTGAATTCAACAGTGAACAAATAAATATTATCTTCCTTATGTTGCTTCTTTAGAATGGATGCCACTCATATATATTCTTATTTGAACTATACAAATCTTTCAGTCTATATCATTGTAAGATAGATGATAGATTGATTGATTGATAGGCAATAGGTAGATAGATGATAGAAAGGTAGAAAATAGATAGGTAGATGTATAGGTGTATGGATAGACAGACATCACTTTATAATACTTAATTGTTAGAAACCACAGACAAGTTTTCACTCCTGTCTGCTGAAGAGTTGGACAAAGAGCCTATTTGTGAAACTTATAAGAGTGTAGGGGAATCTGTAGTGAATGGCAGTGTGGTGGGAGCAGTGCAGTTGGGGCATAATGTGGTAAAGACCCTTGAGTCCAGAACTATCTCAGCAGTGAGTCACCCTCTTACACAGATATTTAAATCCTGCTCTAGCCCAATAAATATTGCTGTTTCCTGCAGCCTGTGTCAGAATACAGTTGTTATGTACCAGTAATATGCTAAAGGCAGTAATAAACCATCTACTAAGAGAAGGTCTTTATAAAGCTTTATTTTGTTGCAGCATCATTATGACAGATTATCAACTACCAGTGGGAATATCTAAAAGGCAAGTAACTCTCTTACCTTTGATTCTAAGAATACAATTTCCCCACCCTCAGGCCACAAATATACTATCTTGATACTCTTGTAAATACAATTAATTGATATGAGTCTGTGTGTGTGTGTGTGTGTGTGTGTGTGTGTGTGTGTGTGATTTTATTATGCTGTTAATGAAAATATTACCACCTTCAACAGACAGTCCTGAACTCTGCCTCTTTACAACATATTTTAGAAACCATTGTATATATAGCCACTTCTCTTTGTTTGATGATTGCATAAAATACCATCCCTGAATCATTTTGCTTCCTTTTGGTGGGTATTGAAGTTGTTTCTTACCTTTGGTCAACATGGAAAGGATTGCTTGATGATCTTCTTGCCTATCAGTGAGATTATTTGCAGCAAATGCAAACACTAGACCTGTGTCTATGTGACAATGAAATATCATCAATGCTAAAAATCGCCCCCAGAGAGATTGAATCCCTTTAAACTCCTCCCAAGAATGTGTGGAATCAATTGTGTCCAACATCATTTTCAGAACAGTTTGTTAAGAGACATTTATCAAAACTGGCATTTTGTTAATCTAAATGAAAAGATAAATAATTGGATTTGAATGGAATGTATTTTTCTATGAAAGAAATTGATAATATTTTCACATTATTTTTAATAAGAAGAGTTCCTTTGAGGTCGGTTCTTTTCCCCATTTTCATTTCCATGTTTTTATTATTATTATTATTTTGTTGATTTATTTAGAGAGAGAGAGGGAGAGAGAACAAAAGCAGGGGAAGGGACAGAGGGAGAAGGAGAGATAGAATCTTAAACAGCTCCATCGCCAGCACAGAACCTAGCATAGGGCTGGATTCCAAAACCATGAGATCATGACCTGAGTGGAAATCAAGAGTCGAATACTTAACCGGTTGAGCTACCCAGGCACCATATGGATTGTGTTTTCAATCTCTGAGATCCATTTATATTTGTCTGCAATACATGTTGTAAATATACTTAAATGCCTTGGCACTTATACATTTAATTGTGCTATTATATGGGAAATATATGTGATGAAGACAGAAAAGGATATTTCCAGTTTTGTATACATAAATGAATATTGTTTCTCTTCCTGTTTCTATCTTTTGCTGAAGTCAGGGCATGGGACTTACAAGAACATATATTCCAAGAATCATATGTAAAAGCTTTAGCTATGACCTGGAGTTTCATTAGCTCTTATCTAAATCCCTGGGGCTTAAAATAACATGAAATTTGAAACAGTATTTTGATTTATGCCAAATGTTCCCTACTTATCCTTTATTTTAGTCTCAGTCTCTCCTTGTGTCTTAAGAAAATATGCAGAAATAGGGGCGCCTGGGTGGCTCAGTGGGTTAAAGCCTCTGCCTTTGGCTCAGGTCATGATCCCAGAGTCCTGGGATCGAGCCCCACATCGGGCTTTCTGCTCCACGGGGAGCCTGCTTCCCCCTCTCTCTCTCTGCCTGCCTCTCTGCCTACTTGTGATCTCTGTCTGTCAAATAAATAAATAAAATCTTTTAAAAAATTTAAAAAAAAAGAAAATATGCAGAAAGACCCATCAAAATACTGGATGAGGTGAAGAATTCCACATTGGACAACAGAAGATAATTTAAAAAGTACAAAATGTTATGACAGAAGCTGAAATCATAACTGTAAGCAACTATAAATTATTGAGAGTGGAAATAAAAGAAAATGAATTTAGTCAAGGGAACAGATCAAAATAAACTTAATGATGGACTAAACTAATTGACTGAACATTCACTGCTAAAGTATTGTTTCTCTCGTCCTTTTTCTTTCTTTCCCTCACGCTGTCTCACTCTCTGTTTCATAGGTTTCATTAAGAAAAAAAAAAGTCCCACATAATTTATTGAATGTTCAGAATATTTACTAAAAAATACTTTATAAATATCTATCAATTTCAAAAAAGTATGAAAGCACATTATATATATCATGCATGAGTTTTCTCCTTTTTGCAACATTCTACCTTAATGGGTCCATGATGTAAAGTTAGGACAGATATTCAGTTCAGAAAGATATCCTTTCATAATAAATTCATTAAGTTAATGTTTGTTATGCCTGAAGAATTGGGTACTCTCTCATTATTAGTATATTTCATTGTTTCCATAAGAAAACATGTGAAAATATTGTGAATAAGTATTATGATCCTTGCTTTATTCAAGGGAAAACAACACAGAAGATAAGGGATTACCCACTGGTAAGTGGACCTTCCATGAACAAGCATGTGAATTTGACCTCCAAATGGAGTACTCATTTCCTAATATTTCTCTCTTTGCAGATTAATTATTTCTAACCTGCATTTTCTCCACTTGTCCTGAAATAATGGAGCAAAATAACACAGTTACTGAGTTCATACTGCTAGGATTGACCCAAGATCCAATGAAAAAGAAGATGGTATTTGTAATCTTCTTCATTTTTTATGTGGGAACTGTGGTAGGGAATTTGCTCATTATTGTGACCATCAAGTCCAGCCGCACACTTGGGAGCCCCATGTACTTTTTCCTATTTCATTTGTCCCTTGCTGATTCCTGTTTCTCAACTTCCACAGCCCCCAGACTAATTGTGGATTCACTTTCTGCACAAAGAACCATATCTTACAATGAGTGCATGACTCAAGTCTTTGCAATACATTTCTTTGGCCCTGTGGAGGTCCTTGTTCTCATTTTCATGGCTATTGATCGCTATGTGGCTATTTGTAAGCCCTTACATTACCCAACCATCATGAGACAGCAGGTTTGCACAATCCTGATCATTCTTGCATGGATAGTGGCTTTTGTCCATTCCATTACTGAGCTAATGCTAGCCTTGAAATTGCCTTTCTGTGGACCCAATTTGATTAATCATTACTGCTGTGATTTGCAGCCCTTGCTGAAACTTGCATGCATGGACACGTATATGATCAACCTAGAATGGGTATCTAACAGTGGGAGCATTTGCACAGGCAGTTTTGTGTTTCTGATGATTTCATATATTGCCATCTTGCATTCACTGAGAAACCACAGTGCAGAAGGGAGGAGAAAAGCTCTCTCCACCTGCATTACTCACATCATCGTAGTAGTCTTATTCTTTGGTCCATGTATATTCATATATGCACGCCCCCCAACCACTTTCCCCATGGACAAGATGGTGTCCATATTTTATACTATTGGGACCCCTTTTCTCAACCCATTCATCTACACACTGAGGAATGCAGAAGTGAAAAATGCCATGAGAAAGCTATGCCATATCACGACTACCTCAGAAAGCAGGAGATGAATTGAGAGTATTGGTTGATTCTTTAATCTGTACAGATATCAAATGTAATAGTGTATATCCTCACTTGTCCAACATACTCTATTACAATGCACCTGATTTCCTTACTTTTTACTGTACTTCTGTCCTCAAACTTGTAGCTTCCCTCGTAATGCCAGCCATGTTCTTACCTCTCCTGAGAATTCAATTCTGACATTGTTGATTATGAAATACTCCTCACATTTCAGTCTACACTCTGTTCTGATAAAAAGAAAAAATATTTATACAATCACAACTGCTCAGTGAGTTTTCATAAATATAAAAAGAGCATATTTTCTATGATTTGTAATTCTCTCTATAGAAAATTTGAAACAAGGTATCCTGCTTTCTCTTGAACACATCAGAGCAAAGGAACTTTGTGTGTCCAATAATTATTTTTATTATATCATTCATTCATTTAAAAAATTTACATAATGGTGAACCCAACACCAAAAATGTATGTGTGTGTGTGTGTGTTTCTGTGTGTGTGCATATATATAGTGTGTGTGTGTGTGTGTGTATATATATATATCTTATTATTTATAATAAGTTATTATTAATATTCTCCTTATTTTTTCCTTTGACTATCAGGATAATTGAAGCATTATGTATGGGATTTTTTAAATGTAAGCATTACATGGCCTGGAGATACTCAACTAAGTTGTATGATTTGTATATAGGAGTTACTAGAGAATTCTGCAACTCTAAAAGGAAAAGAAGCAAAATAATGTATGTTGTCATAACTAAATAATAATTTAAAATACACCATAGATAAAACATATTTTCTGACATTGACCTACAGAAAAGTAGAACCCAGTTTGGAAGGGGGGGAAGCATATTATTTCATTTACTGCTATGTTTTATAAGTGGAATAAAGGAAATTACCAGAGGCGTTCAGAAATACTCACTTGAATGTCTCTAGTTAGAGTGAACCTGGAGTTAGAGTGAACCTGCTTTTGCAGCAGGACGCCACTTTGTTTCTCTGTTTGTCCTTTCCTAGTAAAGTGGTAGTGTGGATTAACAAGTTAGAATTGCCAATAGAATTCTGGTGTTCATAGTTAACAGAGCAGATTTGCAACCATGCCTTGAATATGTGCATTCCAGGTGTATTCTCATGAATTTTTAACTCATTGATTTCAGAGAGTACAAGAGTGTTAATTCAAAGGTGTACATGCCCCTGATGTTTATACCAGCGTTATCTGCAATAGCAAAACTATGGACACAGCCCAAGTTTCCACTGAATGATGAATGGAAAAGACATGGGGTATATATTACTGAGCCATTAAGAAGAATGAGATCATGCCATTTGCAATGACAAGGTTTGAGCTAGAGACTATTAGGCTAGGCTAATCAAGTCAGTCAATGAAAGAGAAATACCACATGATTTCCCTCATGTGGAAATTAAGAAAACAATGAGTTTAGGGAAAAACAGAGAGAAGTGGGCAAATCAAGAAATGGGTTCTTAACTATAGAAAACAAACAGATGGTTACCAGAGGGGAGGTGTCTAGAAGGAGGGGTTAAATAGGTGATGGGGATTAAGGAGTGGACATGTTGTGATGAGCACTTGGTATAGTATGTAAGTGTTGAATCTCTAAATTGTACACCTGGAAATCATACTACACTGTATGTTAACTAACTGTAATCTAAAAAAAAAAAAAAAAAAACTTGGAAAATAAATAAAATCCATTACTTTCATGTATTCAAGTTCACCACATCCTTAGTAACTGTTAGAAGATTCCATTTTATTTTTAATGCTGTTGCCCATTATTTACCTGGAAAAACCTTTTTAATGCCAAGAGTTTCCCCCTGTCAAAGGTTATTTTAAAATAAATTCATTGAAATATGATGTTTTCAATGTTCTCACTACTTTTTGATTTCTGGGTTATGAAGTTAATGACTACACTAGTGTCCAAAGTTGGCATGCTCATGGACAAATTTTATATATATAACAAATTTATTTTTGATGTACCACAATCTAAGTAATTAGCACATCTATCTTCTCTATATAGTTATGTGTGTGTGTGTGTAAGAATTGAATTATACCATTTCCACATATAAGTGAGATCATGCAGTATTTCTCTTTCTGTGTCTTTTTTTTTTTTTTCCACTTAACATCAAGACCTCCAGCTCCATCCAGCTCTGATTTGTTACTGCCAATGGCAGAACTTTCCTCTTTTTAATGTCTGAATAATAAAGATCTCACATTTTTTCTCTTGATTTGTCAGTTAGGGATGAAGTTGTATCTATACCTTGACTTCTATGAGTAATGATGCATTGAACTCAGGAATGCAGATAGCCCTTCACAATCATGATTTAAGAGCCTTTGGATAGATACACAACATTAGGATTGATGGATGGCAGTTCTACTTTCAATTTTTTGAAGAACTAATAAATTCTCTATAACAAATGCACCAATGTATATGCCCATCAGTACGGTACATGGGATCCCTAGATTTCCCATCCTCACCAATATTTTGTATCTCTTATCTTCTCAATAACAGTCCAACAAAGTTGATTTGATAATTCATTATGATTTTGATTTGCATTTCCCTGATGATGAGTGCTGTTGAGCACCCTTTGGGGCACCTGTTCACCATTTTTAAGTCTTTGAAAAATGTCTGTTCAGTCCCTCTGCTCATTTTGTAATCAGAGGAGATGAAGGAAATTGCCATAGCTTCTGTTCCATTTTCCTGTGAGCCTGAAACTGCTCTAAAATAGAGAGTCCATTATTTAAAAAGATGTGAAGAAGAAGAGAAAATTGAATATTAGAAAAAATTGCTACTCAGAAGAATATAGAGAAGAAAGAAAATAACTTACAAAGGGGAGAAAAAAGGAAACTTTAATAATATGAACTGACTCCCAAATATCTAATAATTACATTAAGTGCCAATAAAATGTACTTGAAAGGCAGAAGTTGATGGAATAGACAGAATAATCTTCAGCTAGAAAAGTAAAGGACTGATACACACATCAATGATACATCCCAGAACAAAGAAACCATGCACTATGAGTAAATGCTGTGATCCAATGTGCAAGAAGTTATAGAATAGACAATACTAAAATGGAGTGATACAAAACAGGACAATTGTTGCATCTGAGGGAATTAGCTGAAAAGGAGCATGACAGAGCTTTCTGGGTTGATGAACGTATTCTAGGTCTTGAATTTCTTAATGGCTATGTGAGTATACACATTTATAAAAACTCATCAAACCATATCCTTAAAAGGTCTGCATTTCATTATGTATGGAATTTATCTCAGAAAAAGAATTGTATTACTAAACAAAACAAAACCAACAACAACAACAACCCCTTACTAATATATCTAAGCATCACACCACCAAAAAAAAAAAAAAAAAAAATTCAGATTTAGTGATTATTTCTGGGGGGGCGGAACAGAATAGTCATTGTCATTAAGAATTTCACTCCCATGAGTGAAAGATTACACATTTTATTGAAAATTCGTATATCATAGTTATTCTAAATGGTGGCCTTAGATTTCACAAAAGTGAAAAACTTCTGTAATGAAAATTATGTCATCAACAAAGTGTAAAGCCAATCCACAAACTGAGACAAAATACTTGCAAATCATGTTTAAAATAAGGAGCCTATTTGCCAATTTTATAAAGAACTTATTAATATTACTTAACAATAAAAAGGCAACAACCCAACTTAAAAATTGACCAAATATCTGAGTAAACAGATCTCCACAGAAATATCCAAATGGCCAAAAGAACATGAGAAGATGTTTAACCCCTTTAGGTAATAGGAAACGTGAACCTCAGCCATAATGAGATACCACTTTCCACCCACTAGGATGTCTAGGAAAAAAAAAAAAAAAGAGTAACAAGTTTTAGTGACATGGTGGAGAAATTGGAGTCCACATAAATTGCTGATAGTAATGTGAAATGGTGCAATTGCTTTGGAAAACAATGTGTCAGCTCCTCAAAAGATTAGACATTTAATAACAATGACCAAGCAATTCTAATTAATCTTAGGCATTTACCCAAGGGAAATTAAATACACATGCACACAAAAACTTGTACGCTATTGTTCATTGCATCATTATTCATAGTTACTAAAATGGGGGAACAATCTACATGCCAATCAACTGATGCATGTGTAAATTATATATTCATAAACTGGAGTGTTATTCTTCTACAACGTGAATAAAACTTATGCTAAGAAAATTATCCTAAATGAAAGAAACAGGTTAAAAAATAAAACATACTGTATAATTCCTTTTATATGAAAGGTCTAGAAAAGCTAATCTATAATAAAGCAAAGGAGATTAGGGGACCCCTTGGTGGCTCTATCGGTTCAGCCACCAACTCTTGATTTCTGCTCAGGTCATGATCTCATGGTTATGGGATCAAGCCCAGTTGTGCTTTGTATTCAGTATGGAGTCAGCTTAAGAGATTCTCCTTCTCCCTCTACCTGTCCCCCAGTGCTCTAAATGGGAGCTCTCTTTCTCTCTCTTTAAAACAAAAGAAAGATTAGTACTTGTCTAGGACCCCTTGTGATGGTGATGTAGAGGAATGATAAGTGACTATAATGGGTATGGAGCGTCTCTTTAGAGTTGTAAAGGTGTTGTAAAATTAGAGTGTCGATTGTTTCCCAGCCTTCTATACTAAAAACCATTAAACTCTATACTTTAAATACATGAATGGTATAGTATGTGGAATATATCTCACCGACGAGGCAAAGCAGGAAAGAGTCAAATACCCATGGGGTGAAGGTGAGTGCCACCTGACAGTCAAGCAACTAGAGCTGATAGCTGAATGTGAGGCAGGTCAAGCATGAAACCCAGGTAATAATGTGGCATCCACATTCTTCCCTTCTCCTGCTGGTAGGCATAGATGCCTTAGCAATGCCCTGCATTTCATCATGATAGTACGAGACCATAGATGAACAGAGTTATGGAACTATTCTCCATCTTTAGGGTACTCATGGGCCTGACTTGGCAGGACTTTGGCTCACATTATGGGGGCATTTCTGAAATCCTACCCACAGATATTCCCTGTTGCTGCTGAAGTAGTAGATACTGTGTGACATGATTAGAACCTAATATGCCTAGCAGCTTTCCCATCAAGCTTGCTTTCTGTTTTAAATGCTCCTGCTGCAAATTCTGATTCTGGTGTTTTTTTTTTTTTTTTTTTCCTATAACTTCTGGAACTGTCCAGTGACATGGGGAGATGGCAGTGCAAATGGCCTGCTCTGGAGTTGAACTTTAGCCAGTGGGAAAGGTAAGTCATTGGCTAATTTCCCCCTTTAATGGCTATTTGGAAAAGAACATATTGTCTCTCTTAAAAGGTCCAGTGAGATCAAGAAATCAGCTGTGTAAGTGGTGAAACTAGCCAGGGGTATGCAGCTTATAAGTTCCTCTAGGAATAGAAATGAGTAAGAGTCTAACAATTTGGACATTGTATGAAAAAAGAAGAAGGAGATTTGATGAAAATAGAAAGGGTAAAGAAAAAAAAGAAAAAGGAGGATAATGGGAAAAATAGGAATAGTAGAGGAATAACAAAGGATGTTAGTGGTCAAGATTAATATCAATGGTTTACAATCAAAAAGCAGAAGCATGGAAGCCTGCATTACAATTTCTCTCAGGTATAAACTAGAAGTCAATTTCCCAATGATTTCTGCAGAAATCAACAAAGATTTAATTAAAAAGAAAAGCAGTGAACATCAATTGCACTATTGAATCAACACTTTTCCAATCAAATGGAACTTTCAAAAGAGTAGAAAAAAATAAAATTCAATAGAGAAAGAACCCCAAGTAGACATTTAATATATACACTACATTAAAAATTTATCATCTTTATATATACTTTACAACATTAATCTCATGAACAAGATATGAATCATAAAACAATTGCTTCTGTTTACAGAAATGTTTTGGATTCATGTTGGTCCTAAATGCAACAGTTGATTGGCTTTTAAATTTATCAAATAAAGAAAAAAATTAAAATTTTTAACAGGTTGAAAATACATCCTGGAATTAACTCTTTTGCTCATTGGATGTCATCTTTTTAAAAATGAAAAGGCAATACACAGACTAGGAAAAATACTATATGTGTATAGAGACACACACTTATGTATAAGCTTTTTTAACATTTTAATTTTAATTTATTTTTTTCAGTGTTCCAAGAATCACTGTTTATGCATCACACCTATGATACTGCAATTTCACTACAGATGTAGTGAAAAGAAGGGCCATATGTACCCCAATGTTCAAAGCAGTAATGGCCATGATCATTGAACTGTGGAAAGAGCCAACATGCCCTTCAACAGATGTATAAGCATTTTATATTATATAAAACTTACATATCCAATTTCACATATAAATTATACAGGAATATATACTTTATATTTAATATTTTGTGTAAACCATATATATAACAAAAAGACCTGTATCTAGAACATATAACCACACTTACAATTTACTAATAAGAAACACAGAACTACTATTTTTATGTTGACTACAAGACTTGAAAATAAATTAAAAAAAGATATACAAATGCTGGATTTAAGGGTAGTTCTATTTTTAACTTTTTAAGGAAGCGTGGTATGTTTTCTAGAGTGGTTGCATCACTTAGCTTTCCCACTGACAGTGCGAGAGTGTTGCCCTTTCTCCACACCCTTGCCAACATGTCTTATTTGTTGTATTGTTGATTTTAGCCATTCTGGCAAGCGTGATGTGATATCTTATAGTAGTTTTGATATGTATTTCCTTGATGTTCAGTAATGTCGAGCATCTTTTCATGTGTCTGTTAATCATCCCAATGTCTTCCTTTGAGAACTGTTTATTCAAGTCTTCTGACCCTTTTGAATTGGATTACTTGTTTTTGATTGTTGAATTTTTGAGGCTTTGTATATACTTTAGATGCGACCCAACATTCCAGAAATTGTAGTACTACCAGGCATTTGTGGAAAGAATACAGAAAAAAACAAGAATACTAATTCAAAGGGATACCTGCACCCTGATATTTATAACTGGATTACAAAGGCCAATTATGGACACAGCCTGAATATACATCAAATGATGAATGGATAAAGAAAATGTGAGAATAGATAGATAGATATAGATAGATAGGCAAACCCAGAAAAGACTCTTTTTTATCATTTTTTAAAATTTTATTTTATTTTTTTCACTGTTCAAGATTCACTGCTTATGCAAACCCAGTGCTAAATGCAATGTGTGTCCTCCTTCATACCCACCACCAGGCTCACCCATCCCCCTCCCCTCTGCCTTCCAAAACCCTCAGTGTGTTCCTCAGAGTCCACAGTCTCTCATGGTTTGTCTCCCTCTCCAGTTTCTTCCAATTCACTTTTATTTTCCTTCTCCTAATCTATTCTATGTTATTCCTTATGCTCCACAAGTAAGTGAAACCATATGATAATTGACTTTCTCTGCTTGACGTATTTCACTCAGCATAATCTCCTCCAGTCCTGTCCATGTTGATACAAAAGTTGTGTATTGGGTGCCTGGGTGGCTCAGTCGTTTAAGCGTCTGCCTTCAACTCAGGTCATGATCCCAAGGTTCTGAGATCCAGCCCCGCATCAGGCTCCCTGCTCAACAGGAAGCCTGCTTCTTCCTTCCCCACTCCCCCTGCTTGTGTTCCCTCTCTCACTGTGTCTCTTTCTATCAAATATATAAATAAAAACTTAAAAAAAAAAGTTGGCTATTCATCCTTTCTGATGGAGGCATAATGTTCCATTGTATATATGGGCCATATCTTCTTTATGAAACAGGCTCTAAAATCTAGAGAACAAAGTGGTGGTTACCATAAGGTAGGTGCATAGGTGCATGGGGTATAGGTTTTACCTTGTATATTAACTAACTGGAATTTAAAAGAGAACTTTATCCATTTTGAGGTTATCTTGTGTATGATGTAAGAGAATGGGTCAGTTTCATTCTTCTGTATGTAGCTGTCCAATTTTCCCAGCACAACTTATTGAAGAGACTGTCTTTTTTTTTTCCCATTTGATATTTTTCCCTGATTTGTCAAAGCTTAGTTGACCATAGAGTTGAGGGTCAATTTATGGAGTTTTTATTCCATTCCATTGATCTATGTGTCTGTTTTTGTGCCAATAGCATGCTGTCTTGGTAACCATAGCTTTGTAATATAGCTTGAGGTCAGGCAACATGATGGTCCCACTTTGTTGTTCTTTTTCAACATTCCCTTGGTGATTTGGGGTCTTTTTTGGTTCCATACAACTTTTAGGATTGCTTGTTGCAGCTCATTCTGAGACAGGAATCCATCAAAATCCTAGAAAAAAACATAGGCAGTAAACTTTTTGAAATTGGCCACAGCAAATTCTTCAAGACACTTGTCCAAAGGCAAGGGAAACAAAAGAAAAATGAGCTTTTGGGAATTCATCAAGATAAAAACCATGTGCACATCAAATGACACAGTCCACAAAACTAAGAGGCAACCCATGGAATGGGAGAAGATATTTGCAAATGACATAACAGATAAACGGCTGGTATCCAGCACCAATAAATAACTTCTCAAACTCAACACCCTCAAACCAAATAATCGCATCAAGAAATGGGCAGAAGACATGAACAGACAGTTCTCCAAAGAAGACTTACAACAATATCTGGTGCATGATAAGTAATGAATAATAATAATAATAAAAGTATAAAGGAAGGTGAATAAAGTTAAAAAAATGTAGAGCAAAAAAAATACTCAGTTGAAGGAATTTTTTCATATTTTTATCTGATTCAGACTGTGAGACTTCAAGCTAGATCTCTTCAAGAAACCACAATTTGTTTTAACTCCTGCTTAAAAAGCGTGATGAGAAAGTAATTGAAACAGATTCTCAGTGAAGGAACAAATAGCTTACCTTGATACTCTTCCTGCTACCAGCAACATTTCATCATATGATTGGGAGTTGTTCATGTTATTTTTCTCTTTTAATTAGTTAATTTTTGATAACATTTCATTATGAAAGGTATTTTTAAATACATGGCTACATCTACACACAAAAAAAACTTCAGCATTAAGATATTCCTCTTATTCCTTCCACCTATCACACATTAATCAACAGAAATTTCTTGAACCCAAATAATTTCTTGAACCCAAAGAGCCCAAAGAATTTCTTGAACCCAAACAATGTATCAGACACATTGATGGTTCCTGGGCCTTCAATGATAAATAGTGAGGAACCTAGAGCTTGTCTTCACAGAGCTTCAAACCCACTGACAGACACCCAGAGGAGCACTTGAAAGTGACAACACCTTGTTATATATGTTAAGGTAGCAGCTTCACAGGGTCCTGTGAAGTAGGACCTGAAGTAAGACATCGACTTTTTCTGGTTAACTGAAGTTTCTGGTGTTCAGACTCAAAATGGGACTTATATTATGCAGATTTTGCACTTGCCAGATTCCATATACACAAAAGCAAATTATTATGTGCTTATGTGTGTGTGTGTACAGAAAGATATTAGATCTTCATGGATCAAGAGACTCAATATCGTTCAGATATTGATAATATCTGAAACAATACACATTTTATACTACCCCTATAAAAACTCCAATTACAATTTTTGCAGACATAGAAAAATCAGCTGAAAATTTTATATGGGATCTTCAATCAAATAAAAATTCTTGAAAAGAAAAATGTGTATGTCCCACATGTCCTGATTTTAAAATTATTATAAAACTGTGTAATCAAAACTATGGTAATGGCATTAAGCCAGGGACATAGAGAAATGGAATGAACTGGAGAGCCCAGAATGCACCATCCCTTATATGGTCAACTGAATTTCTGCAAGGGTGCCAACACCATCCAACAGGAAAGAATAATGTTTTCAGCAAATAGTTTAGCTTAACTAGATATTCAAAATGTAGTTATGCAAAAGAAAACTAGATATGCAAAAGAGGGAAAGCAGGGGTGCCTGGGTGGCTCAGTAGGTTAAGCCTGTGGCTTCCACTCAGGTCATGATCCCAGGGTCCTAGGATTGAACCCCACAACAGGTTCTCTGCTGGGCAGGTATCTTGCTCCCTAACCCACCACTCTCTACCTACTTGTAATCTCTGTGTGTGAAATAAATAAATAAAACCCTTAAAAAAAGAATGAAGGCAGATCCCTAAATTACATTATAGATAAAATAAACTCCAAATGAATCAAAGATTTAAGTATAAGAATAAAACTATAAAATGTTTAGAAGGAAAAACTAATGATGTATTTCATGTTGGCTAGCTGAACACAACAACAAAAAAATAATAAAATATAAATGAAATAAAAGCTTCAGGACATTACCTTAGGAAATAATTTCTAAAATATGACACCATAAAAACACAGGTTACAGAAGAAATAAATAAATTAATTAAACTATCTCAAAATTAAAAATTTCTGTGCATCAAAGGCCACAGTCAACAGAATGAAAGGCAATTTGTGCAATTCCTAAAACTCAATATCAAAAAAAGGTGAATAAACATTTCTCAAAAAATATATATAAAGAGCAATGAGCAACAGGAAAAGATAGTCAACATCACTAAACACATTCATGCACACTGTCCATAAGAATATAAAAATGTTGAAGTCACTGTAAAAGAAATTAAGACCTTCTTCAGAAAGTTAAGAATACAATGACCAAGTGATCCAGCATTTCCACTTTTGGGAATATAACAAAAACACTGGAAGTGGGGACTAGAAGAGATATGTGTACCCTCATGTCCACATCAGCATTAGTCATGATAGCCCAAATGTGCAACCCATGTGTCCATCAATGTATGAATAAACAAAATGTGGAATGCATACGATGGAATATTATTCAGCATGGAAAAGGAAGGAATTTCTGGCCCATGCTTGGCACAGATATACTCTGATGACATATTGAATGAAATAAACTGTGTATCCTCATGTCTTCTTCAGTATCTCCAGACACTGACAGTTTATCTGAATATCCTTTTATTGATTTATTTCAGTTATGTTGAAAATACAAGGTTTTATTAGTTTCACTTGTGTGAATTCTAGAGCTTACTCAGTGTCCATCACAATAATTCTGTTCAACTTTCCTTGTTTTTGATAAACTTGAAATTTTTGAGGAGAACTAGTCAGACATTTTATATATAAATTTTTATTTGGGGTTTGTTTGATATTTTATTGAAGATCAAACTGGAGTTATGGGTTATTTGGAGAAGAGACACAGAGGCAAAGTGCCATTTGCACCACATCATGCCAGTGGGTACACACTTTCATTGCGACTCATCATTCTTGAGGCTAACCTAGATCACCTAGATGAAGTAGTGTTTGCCACATTTCTCCTCTGTAAATTTATTTCCCCTGCTACATTTCACAATGCACCTTTTGGAAGGAGTTCACTTGTGTTCAGCCCACAAATAAGAGATTGAGTGTTATCCTATAACCCTTTGAGAGCAGAATACCTACAAAATAATTAGGAATTTTTTTAATGGAAGATTTGTTTATTATTCCCTATTTATTAGCTATTTATTTAAGTGTTCATATCATTATGAACTTTTTAAAACTGAGTTATATATCAATTTGTGTCATTTATTTTGTTGTTCAATTATTTTCTAGCACTAGGAATTGTAGGCTGTTTCCAGTGGTTCTTGTGTCCTTTTGGCATTTTCTTATCACAGTGTCAGTTACCTGTGTGTGTATATTACCACTTTCTTGCCAGTTCATCTCATACATTTCCCACCTGAGACCTAGAATCAGCCTTTTGTTTAAGAAATCCTAATTAATTTTTTTTTGATAAAAGTATCAGCAATCAAGTCCTGCCACTAGATCACTAGATAATCACTGCTTTTTTTTTATTATTATTCTAGTCAAAACCTGTCATTTATGGTCCACATAATTTAATTGCAAGAAGAGATCAGCTTTTCCCCCAAATACATTAATACATATTGAAGATCAAGTTCTTAATCAAATCTAGATCATGCATCTTAATTAAAAGGGAAGGTACACTTTAGGGAATGACCTTCCCCAGACTCCTATATTTTGCATCATTCATGTTTAAATACTGCTGTAGGAAAGGCAAAAGACAAATATTTCCCTGTCAAAATTACAAGTGAGAGTGGATATCAGAAAGTGTGAGAAGAATCCCGGACCAACTTTGTCTTCTGGCATGCAGGTGAGAACCTGAGCCTCAGTGACATCAAAAGAGACAGAATTTTAGAAGGATATTTTTTTATTCTCATTAGAGTGAAGAGTGGCCAAATTACATTGAGAAGAAAAGAGAATGACTGACCATCCTACCTTTGCATAAACTCTTACCAAAACTGGTGATGTTGTGTTGGGGATTAACTTAGTTGTAGTCATACTCTGAGAAAATTCATCTGATCTATGCCAAATGTGCACCTAACACATAAAAGTCATTTGTGGAAAGATAGAAAGTTTAGGGAATTTTCTACAAGTGCTTGACAATCTAAAGAGAGAAGACAGAATAAAAGAAATACACAGTAGCTCCTGGTGGAGTGAGTGGCAAATAAAAATTGTATCTAGTCCAGTGTTCCAGGATGCTCCCTGGAGATGATGATTTTACTTGGGATGTAGTAGGCTTCCCTTTTCAGTGGTAACAGAGTATCGAAGGACTGAACACTATTGGATTGTATCAAGAGGAAATTCTCTTAATTCTTTCATTTACTTTATGAATACTTATTATTGAATGTTTACATTTTTCTAGATGCTTGTATTCAGCAGTGAACAGATAAATATTACCTTCCTTATGTTGCTTCTTTAGAATGTATGCCACTCAAAACTATTCTTATTTGAACAACCCAAATCTTTAAGTCTGTATCTTTGTAAGACAGATGATAGATAATAGATGATGGATAATAGATGATAGATAGATAGACAGATGATAGACAGATAGTTCATACATACATATACAATAGGTTGATTGATAGATGATACATAGAAAGGTAGATAGTAAATTGATAAGTAGATGTATGCGTGAATGGATAGACAGATAGACACCTCTTTATAATAATTAATTGTTAGAAACCTCAGACAAGTTTTCACTCCTGTTTGCTGAAGAGCTGGACAAAAAGCATATTCGGCAAACTCATAAGAGTGTATGGGAACCTGTAGTGAATGACAGTGTGGTGGGGGCAGTGCAGTTGCGACATGATGTGGTAAAGACCCTTGAGTCCAGAACTGTCTCTACAGTGACTCACCCTCTTAAACAGATATTTAAAACCTGCTCTAGCCCTAGAAATATTGCTGTTTCTGCTTCCTGTGTTGGAATACAGTTGTTATGTACCAGTAATATGCCAAAGGCAGTAATAAACCATCTACTAAGAGAAGGTCTTTAAAAAGCTTTATTTTGTTGCATCATCATTATGACAGATTTTCAACTACCAATGGTAATATTTTAAAAGATAAGTCATCCTCCTAACTTTGATTCCAAGAATAAAGTTTCCCCACTCTGAGGCCAAAAATATACTATCTTAATACTCTTGTAAATACAATTAATTGATATGAGTCTCTGTGTGTGTGTGTGATATTATTCTGCTGTCAATGAAAATATTACCATCTTCAACAGACAGTCCTGAACTCTGCCTCTTTACAACATATTTTAGAATCCATTGTATATATACCCACTTCCCTTTGTTTGATGATTGCATAAAATACCATCCCTGAATCATTTTGCTTCCTTCTGGTGGGTATTGAAGTTTTTTCTTACCTTTGGTCAACATGGAAAGGATTGCTTTGATGATCTTCCTGCCTATCAGTGAGATTATTTGCAGCAAATGCAAACACTAGACCTGTGTCTATGTGACAATGAAATATCATCAATGCTAAAAATCGCCCCCGGAGAGATTGAATCCCTTTAAACTTCTCCCAAGAATGTGTGGAATCAATTGTGTGCAACATCATTTTCAGAACAGTTTGTTAAGAGACATTTATCAAAACTGTCATTTTGTTAATCTAGGTGAAAAGATAAACAATTGGATTTAAATTGAATATATTTTTCTATGAAATAAGTTGATAATATTTCCATATTATTTTTAATAAGAAGAGTTCCTTTGAGATCAGTTATTTTGCACATTTTCATTTTAACTGTTTTTTTTTTTAATTTTGTTGATTTATTTAGAGAGAGAGAGAGAACACAAAAGCAGGGGAAGGTACAGAGGAAGAGGGAGAGATAGAATCTTAAACAGGCTTCCCACACAGAGCCTAGCATGGGACAGGATTCCAAAACCCTGAGATCATGACCTGAGTGGAAAACAAGAGTTGAATATTTAACCAGCTGAGTTACCCAGGCACCATATGGATTGCATTTTCAATCTTGACATCCATTTATATTTGAGAAAATTATTCTTTTGTCTACAATACATGTTGTAAATATACTTAAATGCCTTGGCACTTATACATTTAATTGTGCTATTATATGGGAAATATATGTGATGAAGACAGAAAATGATTTTTCCATTTGGTATATATAAATGAATATTCATTCCTTTCCTGATTCTGTCTTTTACTGAAGTCAGGACATGGGACTTGGAAGAACATATGTTCCAAGAAAAGTATGAAAAATTTTAGCTATGACCTGCACTTTCTTTATCTCATTGTCTAAATCCCTGGTGCTTAAAATAACATGAAATTTGAAACAATATTTTTATTTATGTCAAACATTCCCTATTTATCCTTTATTTTAGAATCAGTCTCTCCTTGTGTCTTAAGAAAATATGCAGAAAGACCCATCAAAATACTGGACGAGGTGAAGAATTCTACTTTGGACAACATAGGACAATGTAAAAAGTATAAAATGTTATGATAGAAGCTGAATTCACAACTATAAGCAACTATAAATTACAGAGAGTTAAAGTAAAAGGAAATAAATTAAGTCAAGGGAACAGATCAAAATAAACTTAATGTTGGACTAAACGAATTGACTGAAAATTCACTGCCAAAATATTGCTTATTTCTCTTTTGTCTTTTTCTCTCTTTCCCTCACCCTGTCTCACTCTCTCTCTCATAGGTTTCATTAAAAACAACAACAACAAAAAGTATTAAAAGTTTCCGTGCCATTTATTGAATGTTCAGAATATATACTAGAAGATACTTCATAAATATCTATCAAGTTCAAAAAGTATGAAAGCCCATTATATATATTATGCATGAGTTTTCTCCTTTTTGCAACATTCTACCGTAATGGGTCCGTGATGTAAAATAAAGAAAGATATTCAGCTCAGAAAGATACCTTCTTGTAATAAATTCATTAAGTTAATATTCATTATGCCTGAAGAATTGGGTACTTTCTCATTCTTAATATATTTTCTTGTTTCTATAAGCAATCAGGTGAATAGATTGTGAATAAGTATTATGATCCCTGCTTTATTCAAGGGAAAACAAAACATGGAAGATAAGGGATTATCCACTGGCAAGTGGACCTTCCATGAACAAGCATATGAATTTGACCTCCAAATGGAGTATTCATTTCCTAATATTTCTTTCTTTGCAGATTAATTATTTCTAACCTGCATTTTCTCCACTTGGCCTGAAATAATGGAGCAAAATAACACAGTTACTGAGTTCATACTGCTAGGATTGACCCAAGATCCAATGAAAAAGAAGATGGTATTTGTAATCTTCTTCATATTTTATGTGGGAACTGTGGTAGGGAATTTGCTCATTATTGTGACCATCAAGTCCAGCCGCACACTTGGGAGCCCCATGTATTTTTTCCTATTTTATTTGTCTCTTGCTGATTCCTGCTTCTCAACTTCCACAGCCCCCAGACTAATTGTGGATTCACTTTCTGCACAAAGAACCATATCTTACAATGAGTGCATGACTCAAGTCTTTGCAATACATTTCTTTGGCCCCATGGAGGTCTTTGTTCTCATCCTCATGGCTATTGATCGCTATGTGGCTATTTGTAAGCCCTTACATTACCCAACCATCATGAGACAGCAGGTTTGCACAATCCTGATCATTCTTGCATGGATAGGAGCTTTTATCCATTCCATTGCTGAGATAATGCTGGCCTTGAAATTGCCTTTCTGTGGGCCCAATTTGATTGATCATTACTGCTGTGATTTGCAGCCCTTGCTGAAACTTGCATGCATGGACACATATATGATCAACCTAGAATGGGTATCTAACAGTGGGAGCATTTGCACAGGCAGTTTTGCAATTCTGATGATTTCATACATTGTCATCTTGCATTCACTGAGAAACCACAGTGCAGAAGGGAGGAGAAAAGCTCTCTCCACCTGCCTTTCTCACATCATCGTAGTAGTCTTATTCTTTGCTCCATGTATATTCATATATGCACGCCCCCCAACCACTTTCCCCATGGACAAGATGGTGTCCGTATTTTATACTATTGGGATCCCTTTTCTCAACCCATTCATCTACACACTGAGAAATGCAGAAGTGAAAAATGCCATGAGAAAGCTATGGCATGTCACAACTACCTCAGAAAGCAAGTGATAAATTGAGGGTTTTGGCTGATTCTTTAATCTGTACAGATATCAAATGTAATAGTGTATATCCTCACTTGTCCAACATACTCTATTACAATGCACCTGATTCCTTACTTTTTTCTGTACTTATGCCCTTGAACTTGTAGCTTCCCTCATAATGCCAGCTATATGTAGAAGAATGAAACTTGATCATTCTGTTACACCTTATACAAAGATAAACTCAAAATGGATAAAAGACCTCAATGTGAGACAGGAATCCATCAGAATCCTAAGAAGAACATAGGTAGTAACCTCTTCAATATCAGCCACAGCAACTTCTTTCAAGATATGTCTCCAAAGGCAAAGGAAACAAAAGCAAAAACAAACTTTTGGGATTTCATCAAGATCCTTTGCACAGCAAAGGAAACAGTCAACAAAACAAAGAGGCAATCCACAGAATGGGAGAAGATATTCACAAACGACAGTACAGACAAAAGGTTGATATCCAGGATCTATAAAGAACTCCTCAAACTCAACACACACAAATCATGTCAAAAAATGGGCAGGAGACATGAACTGACACTTCTCCAATGAAGACATACAAATGACTATCAGACACATGAAACAGGGTTCATCAGCACTAACCATCAGGGAGATTAAAATTAAAACCAAGTTGAGATACCACCTTACACCAGTTAGAATGGTCAAAATTAGGAAGATAGGAAACAACGTGTGTTGGGGGGGGTGTGGAGAAAGGGGAACCCTCTTACACTGTTGGTGGGAATGCAAGTTGGTGCAGCCACTTTGGAGAACAGTGTGGAGATTCCTCAACAAATTAAAAATAGAGCTTCCCTATGACCCTGCAATTGTACTGCTGGGTATTTACCCCAAAGATGCAGATGTAGTGAAAAGAAAGCCCATCTGTACCCCGATGTTTATAGTAGCAATGGCCATGGTCACCAAACTGTGGAAAGAACCAAGATGCCTTTTAACAGATGAATGGATAAGGAAGATGTGGTCCATATACACTACGGAGTATTATGCCTCCGTCAGAAAGGATGAATACCTTTTGTAGCAACATGGACAGGACTGGAAGAGATTATGCTGAGTGAAATAAGTCAAGCAGAGAGGGTCGATTATCATGTGGTCTCACTTATTTGTGGAGCATAACAAATAACATGGAGGACATGGGGAGATGGAGAGGAGAATGGAGTTGAGGGAAATTGGAAGGGGAGGTGAACCACGAGAGACTATGGACTCTGAAAAACAATCTGAGGGTTTTGAAGGGCCAGGGGGTGGGAGGTGGGGGAGCCAGGTGTTGGGTATTCTGCAGGGCACATATGACATAGAACACTGGGTGTGGTGCATAAACAATGAATTATGTTATGCTGAAAAGAAATTAATAAAAAAATAAATAAAATAAAAAAGAATTTCACTCCCATGAGTGGAAGATTACACATATTTTATTGAAAATTGGTATATCACAGCTCCTCTGAATAGTGGACTTAGATTTCACAAAAGTGAAAAACCTTTGTAATGAAAATTATGTCATCAACAAAGTGTAAAGCCAATCCACAAACTGAGATAAAATACTTGCAAATCATGTTTAAAATAAGGAACCTATTTGCCGATTTTATAAGGAACTTATTAATATCACTTGATAATAAAAAGTCAACAACCCAACTTAAAAATTGGCCAAATATCAGAGTAAACATATCTCCACAAAAATATTCAAATGGACAGAAGAACATGAAAAGATGTTTAACCCCTTTAGGTAATAGGAAATGCGAACCTCATCCATAATGAGATACCACTTTCCACCCAATAGGATGTCTAGAAAAAAAAAAATGTAACAAGTTTTAGTGAGGTGGTAGAGAAATTGGAGTCCTCATAAATTGCTGATAGTAATGTGAAATGGCGCAATCGCTTTGAAAAACAATGTGTCAGCTCCTCACAAGATTATACATTTAATAACAATGACCTAGCAATTCTAATTAATCTTAGACATCTACCTAAGGGAAATTAAATTCATATGCACACAAAAACTTGTATGCAGTTGTTCATTGTATCATTATTCATAGTAGCTAAAGTGGGAGAACAATCTACATGCCAATCAACTGATGCATGTGTAAATTGTATACTCATAAACTGGAGTGTTACTCTTCTACAACATGAATAAAACTTATGCTAAGAATATTACCGTACATGAAAGAAACAGGTTAAAAAAGAAAATGTACCATATAATTCCTTTTATTTGAAATGTCTGGAAAAGTTAATCTATAATGAAACAAAGGAGATTATGGGACCCCATGGTGGCTCAGTCTGTTCAGCCACCAACTCGATTTCTGCTCAGGTCATGATCTCATGGTCATGGGATCAAGCCCGGTTGTGCTTTGTTTTCAGTGTGGAGTCAGCTTAAGAGATTCTTCTTCTCCCTCTACCCCTCCCCCAGTGCTCCAAATGGGAGTTCTCTTTCTCTTTAAAACAAAAGAAATAAGATTAGTACTTGTCTAGGACCCCTTATGATGGTGATGTAGAGGAATGATAAGTGACAATAATGGGTATGGAGCATCTCTTTAGAGATGTAAAGGTGTTGTTAAATTAGATATTGTTGATTGTTTCACAGCCTTCTATACTAAAAACTATTAAATTCTAAACTTTAAATACATGAATGGTATAGTATGTGGAATATATCTCACTGACAATGCAAAGCAGGAAAGAGTCAAATACCCATGGGGTGAAGGAGGATGTCACCTGACAGTCAAGCAACTAGAGCTAATAGCTGAATGTGAGGCAGGTCAAGCATGAAACCCAGGTAATAATGTGGTATCCACATTCTTCCCTTCTCCTGCTGGTAGGCATAGATGCCTTAGCAATGCCCTGCATTTCATCATGATACTATGAGACCATAGATGAACAGAGTTATGGAAACTATTCTCCATCTTTAGGGTACTCATGGGCCTGACTCGGCAGGACTTTGGCTCACATTCATGGGGCACTTCTGAAATCCTATTCACAGATATTCCCTGTCTCTTCTGAAGTAGTAGATACTGTTGGGTCCCCCAAAAATGGGTACCCCAATAATGGGTCTGTGATTAAAGGAGTGAGACTGATACAAAGCGAAAGTCAAGCAAAGCTTTATTTCGTGCCAAGCATCAAGAATCAGACTGACTGTCAAACAGACTGGTCAGGGCCACCCCTTACAGAGAAGATGACGCCTCTCTGCTTTCCAGACTAACTTTTATAGAGCAAAGGCCATGCAGTTGGGCCTGGCCACTCACAGGTGGCTAATTGAATTACAATTCACCCCACAGTAGCCATGGAAACTAGCCCATCACCTTGGTAGCTAGGAGACAGTATGTGCCCCCACTGATTGAATACCTCCACCTGGCCTGACCCACCCTTGTACTTGGACTTTGTTACCTGGGACTGGTTTCTGGGACTTGTTTTTAAGTAAGTTCCCCGGGGTGGGGGTGGGGGGGCAAAGTCAATTTAAGTTTTACAACAAAATGGCAGTTCAACCGGTGTGGGGCTGCTCTGGCTGAATAGGCCCTTACAATACTGTGTGACATGATTAGAACCTAATATGCCCTGCAGATTTCCCATCAAGCTTGCTTTCTGCTTTAAATGCTCCTGCTGCAAATTTTGATTGTTTTTTTTTTTCTTTTTTCCCTAATAACTTCAGGAAGTGTCCAGTGACATGGGAGGTGGCAGTGCAAATGGCCCGCTCTGGGGTTGAACTTTAGCCAGTGGGAAAAGTAAGTCAATGGCTAATTTCCCCCGTTTATGGCTATTTGGAAAAGGAACATATAGTCTCTCTTAAAACGTCCAGTGAGATCAAGAAATTAAGAAATCAGTTGTGTAAGTGGTGAAACTAGCCAGGAATACACAGCTTATAAGTTCCTCTAGGAATAGAAATGGGTAAGAGTCTGATATTTTGGACGTTGTATAAAAAAAAAAAAAAAAAGAAAGAAAGGAGATTTAATGAAAATAGGAAGGGTAAAGAAAAAAAAAGAAAAAAAAACAAAAATGAGGAGAAAGGGAAAAGTTATTATTATTCTCAATAGTAGAGGAATAACAAAGGATGTTAGTGGGCACGATCAATATCAATGGCTTACAATCAAAAAGTAGAAGTATGGAAGCCTGCATTACAATTTCTCCCAGGTTTAAACTAGAAGTCAATTTCCCAACAATTTCTCCAGAAATCCACAAAGATTTAATTAAAAAGAAAAGCAGTGAACATCAATGGCACTATTCAATCAACACTTTCCCAATCAAATGGAACTTTCAAAAGAGTAGAAGAAATAAAATTCAATAGAGAAAGAACCCCAAACAGACATTTAATACATCCACTATATTAAAAATTTATCATCTTTATTTTACTTAACAACATTAATCTCATGAACAAAATATGAATCATAAAACAATTGCTTCTGTTTACAGAAATGTTTTGGATTCATGTTTGGTCCTAAATGCAACAATTGATTGGTCTTTAAGTTTAGCAAATAAAGATAAATTTAAGATTTTAACAGGTTGAAAAGACATCCTGCAATTAGCTCTTTTCCTCATTGGATGTCATCTTTTTAAAAATGAAAAGGTTATACGTGGACTCGGAAAAAAAAAAAAAAACTGTGTATGTATAGACGCACATGCTTATGTATAAGCATTTTTTTTAAGATCTTAATTTTATCTTACTTTGTTCAGTGTTCCAAGATTCATTGTTTATGCACCACACCGATGACACTGCAAATTCACTACAGATGTAGTGAAAAGAAGGGCCATATATACCCCAATATTCATAGCAGTAATGGCCACAATCATTGAACTGTGGAAAGAGCCAACATGCCCTTCAACAGATGTATAAGCATTTTATATTATATAAAACTTACATATTCAATTTCACATATAAACTACACATAAATATATACTTTATATTTAATATTATGTGTAAAGCTTATATATAACAAAAAGACCTGTATCTAGAACATATAAACACAGTTTAGTAATAGGAACACAGAACTATTATTTTACGTTGTACACAAGACATGAAAAGAAATTGAAAAAAGAAATACAAATGCTGGATTTGAGGGTAGTTCTATTTTTAACTTTTTAAGGAGACTCCATATGTTTTCTAGAGTGGCTCCATCACTTTGCTTTCCCACTGACAGTGTTGCCCTTTCTCCACATATCCAATTTCACATATAAATTATACAGGAATATATACTTTATATTTAATATTTTGTGTAAACCATATATATAACAAAAAGACCTGTATCTAGAACATATAACCACACTTACAATTTACTAATAAGAAACACAGAACTACTATTTTTATGTTGACTACAAGGCTTGAAAATAAATTAAAAAAAGATATACAAATGCTGGATTTAAGGGTAGTTCTATTTTTAACTTTTTAAGGAGACTCCATATGTTTTCTAGAGTGGTTGCATCACTTAGCTTTCCCACTGACAGTGCGAGAGTGTTGCCCTTTCTCCACACCCTTGCCAACATGTCTTATTTGTTGTATTGTTGATTTTAGCCATTCTGGCAAGTGTGGTGTGATATCTTACAGTAGTTTTGATTTGTATTTCCTTGATGTTCCGTAATGTTAAGCATCTTTTCATGTGTCTGTTAACCATCCCAATTTCTTCCTTTGAGAAATGTTTATTCAAGTCTTCTGACCCTTTTGAATTGGATTACTTGTTTTTGATTGTTGATTTTTTGAGGTTCTATATATACTTTAGATGCTACCAAACAATCCAGAAATTGCACTACTAGCAGGTATTTAAGGAAAGAATACAGAAAAGTAGATTACTAATTCAAAGGGATACAGGCACCCTGGTATTTATAATAGGGTTATCTACAAAGGCCAATTATGGACACAGACTGAATATACATCAAATGATGAATGGACAAAGAAAATGTGAGAATACATAGATAGATAGATAGATAGATAGATAGATACATGATAGATATAGAAAAATAGGCAAACCCAGCAAAGACCCTTTTTTATCATTTTTTAAAATTTTATTTTATTTTTTCAGTGTTCCAAGTTTCAGTTTATGCACACCAATGCTCCATGCAATATATGCCCTCCTTAATACCCAAATCCAGGCTCACCCATCGCCCCACTTCCCTCCCTTCCAGAACCCTCAGTTTGTTTCTCAGAGTCCACAGTCTCTCATGGTTTTTCTCCCTCTCTGATTTCCTGTAATTCACTTTTCTTTTCCTTCTCCTTATGTCCTCTATGTTATTTCTTACGCTCCACAAATAAATGAAACCATATGATAATTGACTTTCTCTGCTTGACTTATTTCACTCAGCATAATCTCCTCCAGTCCTGTCCATGTTGATACAAAAGTTGGGTATTCATCCTTTCTGATGGAGGTGTAACATTCCATTGTATATATGGACTATATCTTTATGAAACAGGCACTTAAACCTAGAGAACAAAGTGGTGGTTTCCATAATGTAGGAGCATAGGTATATGGGGGGTATGTTTTACCTTGTATATTAACTAACTGGAATTTAAAAGAGAACTTTATCCATTTTGAGGTTATCTTGTGTATGGTGTAAGAGAATGGGTCAGTTTCATTCTTCTGTATGTAGCTGTCCAATTTTCCCAGCACCACTTATTGAAGAGACTGTCTTTTTTCCATTGGATATTTTTCCCTGATTTGTCAAAGCTTAGTTGACCATAGGGTTGAGGGTCAATTTCTGGAGCCTTTATTCCATTCCATGGATCTATGTGTCTGTTTTTGTGCCAATACCATCCTATCTTGGTGACCATAGCTTTGTAATACAACTTGAAGTCAGACAACTTTATGCTCCAGCTTTTTTGTTCTTTTTCAACATTCTGTTGGTGATTTGGGGTCTGTTCTGGTTTCATACAACTTCTAGGATTGCTTGTTCCAACTCATTGTGAGATAGGAATCCATCAAAATCCTAGAAGAAAACATAGGCAGTAAACTTTTTGAAATTGGCCATGGCAAATTCTTTCAAGACACTTCTCCAAAAGCGAGGGAAACAAAAGCAAAAATGAGCTTTTGGGAAATCATCAAGTTAAAAACCATCTGCACAGCAAAAGACCCATTCAACAAAACAAAACATTGATGGTTCCTGGGCCTTCAATGATAAATAGTGAGGAACCTAGAGCTTGTCTTCACAGAGCTTCAAACCCACTGACAGACACCCAGAGGAGAGCACTCGAAAGTGACAACACCTTGTTATATATGCTAAGGTAGCAGCTTCACAGGGTCCTGTGAGCATTTTGAGGGACACACAACAAAGGCTGGAGGGCTCAGGAAAGGTTCCAAGATGAAAAGACATACAAAATAGATCCTGAAAGATGGAATCAAGTCAGCAGATGGAATCAAGTCAGCAGTGTGCATATGTTCACATCATTTGGTGTAAGAGTATTTGTGCAAGAGAGAATACATAATGAATGCCAGGGGTGAAAATCAGTATGGAGAAAACCTCATGAATTCGATGTGGCTATAGTTGTTGATTTATCTATTCAATCAACAATTATTTATTGTACTATCATTGTGTGCCAGGCAAAGTGCTAGACAACAAGCTCATAAAAGGTAAATAGCAGAATATGTACTTGGAGAGACAGGAACAGAGAAGATGATGAAGAGTCTCATAATCCTGTGAAAGATTACTGCTAAATACCCTAATACACATTAGAAGACCTTTTGATTCAGCGAGTGATGCAGTCTGATTTCAGTTTGAGATGATAACTGTATGGGTTATCAGTGTGGGAAATGGAATGAGGGGAACAAGAGTGACAGCACAATGTTACTGAAATGACTTGGGTGTAAAAAGATAGAACCCTGAATTCTGGTGGTACCAGTGAGGATACAGCATGTAGTAGACCCTCTTGTGTCCAGCCCCACTTCCTAGCTGCTCTGTGTCTGGGCTATTAAGAGGTCAGAGCTCAGTGCCCCACCTTCTGTACAGTTGCCCAGGGCAAAATTATAGGTTACGCCCACAATTCCAGGGTCCAGCAAGGACCAATCAATGACAGGCTGGTCCCATACCCTCAGTTGGAACCAGTACTATATTGCAATATATATCCCAGAGTTCTCATGGTTGCAGGATAAATCCAGGCCCCAACTGGGACCATAACCTTCTTCCTGTACTGTAGTGAGCTTCTCTCAAGCCTTGTCCTTAGAAAACACTTTCATGAAAATACTCAACTGAGAATGTACCTAGGGAAACCAAACTATCAAAAATATAGATTTTAAGAAATATTTAATGAAATAAACAGAAGAACTTGACATGGGATGACTATTTAAGAGAGAAATCATGGAGGAAAACCAGATTCTTTCTTTGATGACTGGGAAGATGAGGGAACAGAGATGAGTCTTCTTTGCCAGTTTAAGTGGCTTCTCCCTCTTAATATGAAGGGAGATTAACTCTGCATTGCCTAAGTAAACTTTAATGCCCCTCTCCCAGGCATTTCCCTTAAAAGAAAGGGTTGATTCTCCTCAGGACCTACCCCCCACCACCTTCTTTACTCCTAGACCTATAACTAAGACATGAGTCCCAGCAGACCTCAAAAGGTGAGGTTACACATGTGACCCATGAGGAGCACACTACATTCCAATATAATGGTGTGCTTTCTAGTTTGAAAGAACAGAAATAGGATAATCATGGAAGAAACATAAAATTCAATCAAACCAAATTTCTTGATATGGGTTCACTAAAAGAGATTCTTCATTTAATATTGTAGCTGGGGAACTGAGGAAAAGCTAACAGTTTTTCTGCTTGGAGGCTGAAATATGGACCAAAATGTGACCCATATGAAGCAAATTAGAATTTGACTTGTCTTGATTATAGGAAAGGGAGAATTATAAAGGCATAGGGAGGTTGAAATGTTAGATTGGATTTGTCATTTGAGATCTGCTTAACCTCCCTGCGAGGGTCCAGAAGACATACCTTTTATCATGACTGTGAGAAATAAATTTGTCATGCTATTCCCAGCACCCTTGAAAACCTCTGTGATCACTGTAGTTTTGTAGACCAGACCATTAGTGTCACTAAACTGGGAAATCCCAATGTAAAGGGAGATAGTTTACCCCATGTAATAGTTGCAAAGTGGTAGCACTCAAGCTCCTTAAAGGCAAGGGAGGCATGCTTCCCACAGAGGACAGAAGACTCAATACAACAATCAGAATAATCAATACACTTCCAATGAGGTAGCATGTGCTGTGATGATACATACAATACATTTTTTGATGTAGTGTTCTAAGGTTCATTGTTTACATATAACACCTAGTGTTCCATGCAATATGTGCCGTCCTTAATACCCACCACCAGTCTCACCCATCCCCCTACCCACTTCCCTCTAAAACCCTCATTTTTTTTTCTCAGAATCCACAACTCTCATGTTTCAACTCTCCCCCCACCCAACTTTTCTTTCATTCTCCTAATGTCCTCCAAGTTCTTCCTTATGTTCCACAGGTAAGAGAAGTCATATGATAATTGATTTCTCTGCTTGATGTATTTCACTCAGCATAATCTCCTCTAGTCCCATCCATGTTGATGCAAATGTTGGGTATTCATGCTCTGATGGCTGAGTGATATTCCATTATATATATAGACCACACCTTCTTTAACCATTCGTCTGTTGAAGGGCATCTAGGCTCTTTCCACATTTTGGCTATTGTGGAATTGCTACTATGAACATTGGGGTACTGAGAGCCCATCTTTTCACTACACCTGTATCTTTGGAGCAAATACCCACTACTGCAATTGCTGGGTCAAAGGGTAGCTCTATTTTTAACTTTTCAAGGAACCTCCACACTGTTTTCCAAAGTGGCTGTAGCAACTTGCATTTCCACCAATAGTGTAATAGGGTTCCCCTTTCTCCACATCCTCTCCAACATTTGTTGTTTCCTGCCTTCTTAATTTTTGCCATTCTACCTGGTGTTAGGTGGCATCTCACTGTGGCTTTGATTTGAATTTCTCTGATGGCTAATGATGATGAACATTCTTTCATGTGTCTTCTAGCCACATGTATGTCACTTCTCCAGAATTCTAACTTAATCCTAAAAGCAGAGATTCATGGCCTCATAATCACTTCGAAGACTAGAACCAGTTTATAGACTCAAAATTCCATGAATAAAGGGGGGGCTGCATCTCCTTCAGGAAGGACTTTGGGACATTGTTAAAAATGACTTAAAATAATATTTTCCTTGACTTTCTTCAAAAGAGGCCTACAGCCATTTTTTACTCAAATTATGCACTGGATCAAAGAAAATAAGCAGCTATTTCAGGAAATCCCGGACACTCTCTTTGACCTGAAATTGATTCCTAGAAACCCACAACAAAAGTATGATCCATCTCCCAGAGCAGTAGCTTATATAGGACAAGTGATCGTTGGAGTTTTAGCTCAGGCCTACTTTGCACTGGGTCCAGTAGGTCACTGAACAGATTCGATGGTTACCTCCCCAGCTCTAGAAAGCATAATTTGAATGGACAGACTTTGCACATGACAGAATGCCCACATTGGTTCCCTGGCATGTGGACAGAGTGTTATTATGGCAAGAAGCCAAGTGCAAACCTCTAGACCTGCCTCTACTTAGGAAAATAATACTCCAAAAGTGATACCACATTCCTGGAGGAATCCAAATTTAGTGCCACCATCAGAGACTTGAAAGATGAAGAGGTGGTGATTCCCAAAGCATAAAAATTTAACTCACTTATTTGCCTTCCCCAGGAGATAGATGGATTTTGAAAAATGACAGTGGATATTTATAAGCTTAACCAGGTGGAAACTCCAGTTATTTATGACTGTTGTACAAGATGTGGTTTCCTTGCTTAAAGAAATTAGGACATTCTCTCTTACCTGGTAAGCAGCAAGTTATTTGATAATTGAATCTTATCTCCTTTTCAGTAAGCATCATCAGAAGTGTGATTTCAGCTTACAAAGCCAAAAATATGCCTTCACTGCCTACCTCAAGGGTGTTTTAACTTTCCAACACTATGTCATATTTTATTTCATAGGGAACTCCATTGTTTCTCATTCTAAAAAATATCCATATTGGTCCATTATATTGATGACATTATGCTGAGTGGTTCTAATGCTCAAGAGTTAACTCTAGATTTAGTGGTAAGACTTCTGAGTCAGAGGTTGGAAAACAAATACAATTAAAATTCATGGAACTGAAACTCAGTGAAATCACCATGGCCAAAGTGGTATAAAGCACATCAATATATTTCCTTTGATGGAAAAATAAAATAGGATAAAAACATAGAGGGAAAAAGGCCATAAGACACTCTCAACTATAGAGAAAACTTGAAGGTTGATGGAGGGGAAGTAAGTGGAGTAAGGGGTAATTGGATGATATGTTTTAAGGAGGGCAACTTATGTAATGACCACTGACTGTTATATACCACTGATGGATCACTAACTTCTACCCCAAAATTAAGAATCCGTAACTTTAACTAAAACCAAAGTAAACAAAAACAACAAGAACAATGATATCCCTTTTAAGGTAAAGGGTTATCTTACTCCATCACTCTACTCCAACACCAAAAACTGCACAATACCCAATCAGCCTCTTTGGATTGGGGAGGTAGCATGTTCTTCATATGCATGATTTACTCTGGGATAGTTATCAAGTGACTCAAAAGCTGCTAGTTTGAGTGGAGCTCAGAAAAAAGAAGACTCTGCCACAGATCCAGGCTTTGTCCCAAGCTTCTATTCAAGGTGGGTGTTAACAATTCATCACAGCACACCGTACAATGCTTGATGTGTCAAGAAGAAAAGAATGCTGTTGGAGTCTCCGGCAGTACTCCATACATGAATTGCACTGCAGGTCCCCAGGATTTTGGAACAAATTCCTGCCATCCTGTACAGACAATCACTCTCCTTTTGAGAAATGGCTCTTGGCCTGCTACTGGGCCTTAGTAGACACTAAACACCTAACCGTGGACCATCAAATGTCTGTGAAACCTGAACTTCTCATCATGAACTTGGTGTTTTCTGACTCATAGAACGATAAAGTTGGGTAATCAAAGCAGTAATCTCTTATCAGATAGAATAGTCTTCTTTTATATAAGGTTTTGCTTTTCATGGTTACACTTACCTGAAGTTCAGAAGCAGATGATCCTCCTTCTGACATATTAGAGAAAGTAAGTAGTAGCCTCATGCTACAGCATAATACCTGTGTCATTAACCTCACTTCATCTTATCAGAACAATATTTTATCATCTCATATCATCAAAGGAAGAAGGGTTAGTATAGTACGATCAGGTATTTTGAGAGAGAGAGAGAGAGGGAGAGAGACAGAGATCATATTAGGGTAACTTTTGTTGCAGTATAGCGTGATAAATTTTCAATTTTATTATTATTGTTGTTACTTTCTTCCTGCATCTAATTTATAAATTAAATGTTATCTGAGGTACATATGTATAGAAAAATAATAGTATATATATAGGATTCAGTAGTATCCATAGTTAAAGGTATCACAGTGGGTCTTGGAACACATTGCTCCCCCCAGATAAGGAGTGACTAATGTATAGGTGATCTGCCCCAAGCTGGAACTGAAGAAAATGTAACATAAAGAAGTACCCAAATGCTCACATTCCCCACTTTTACTACCATGACTTCCCTCTACCAGCCTGTGCCCAAGGCCTTATGAGGAGTTCACCATGATCAAGCGACAGAAGAAAGGATGTGGTCCTGATATACAGAAAATTCTGCAGTGATGTGTTGGTATAGCTGAAAAGTGAATAGTTACAGCACTACAGACACATTCTGGAAAATCCATGAAAGTCAGTGGTGAAGGGAAATTCTTTCAATGGGTAGAACTTGAAGCAATGTACCTGGTATTCACTTTCTTGGGGGGAGAAATGGCTGGATGTAGAAAGTATACTGATTCATGGGTTTTGGCCAAAGGTTTGGATGAATAATCAGGGACTTGGAAAAAAAAAAAAAAAACACAACACAATGGGTCATTGATAACAAGAAAATTTGAATCAGAGTCATGTTTCCATACCTTTCTGAATGAGTAAAAACACACAAATTTTTGTCCATTGTGAATGCTCATCAAGGACTGACCAGCAGAGGAGGATTTTAAGAATCAAATGGAACTAATGATGCAGTTTGTGCATACCAATCAGCCTATTTCCCGTGCACTCATGTCATAACTCAATGGGCTCATGAACAAAGTGGCTATGGTGGCAGAGAGGAAGGTTGTACATGAGCCCAACATCATAGACTTCCACCCACTAAAGCTACCATGGGCATGACCATTGCCAAGTGCCAACTCAGCAGATGCAACCTAAAGTCCCCAGTGTAGCAGCATTCCTTGGCATGATCAGCTTGGATGCAGGTTGATTACATTGGAATGTTTCCATCATGGAAGGGCAGTATTTTGTTCTGACTGCCATAGACCTTCCTTTGGATAGGGATTTGCATTCCCTTCATGCAATGCTGCTGAGATAACTACATCCATGGACTTATAGAATTTTTTTATCCAAAATCACAGCATTTCACGCAACATTCCTTCTGATCAATAATCTCTCTTCACAGTAAATGAACTGTCGCAATGGGCCCATGTTTATGATATTCATTGGTCTTAGTATATTTATCGCCCTGCTGAAACAATTGCTCTCATAAAATGGTGGAATGGCCTTCTGCAGAATTAGTTATAACATGAGCTATGTAGCAATACCTACCAGGGTTGGAGCAAGGGTCTACAGTTGTCTGAAATTTCATATATGCTCTGAATAAGCATCCATGCCATATTGCTGCTCCTCCCATAGCAAGATCCTGTAATCAAAGCATAGAAATGGGAGAGGCAACATGCATTACTACCCTTAGTTACCCACTAACAAAATTTGTGCTTCCTGTTGCCATTTACTTATGCTTTTCTTCTTTTGAGGTCTGCATTCCAAAGGGGCAAATGCTTCTATTAGTAGACATAAAAACATTCTATTGAACAGAATGCTAAGACTGCCGCTTGACCACTTTTGGTAGCTCATGCATTTAAATCAATAGGCATAGAAGAAGGTTGCTGTGCTGTCTGGGGTGATTGATTTTGGCAACCAAGGGGAAATTGGACTACTACTCCACAATGGGGGTAAGAAAAAGTATATCTAGAAAACAGGAGATCCGATAGGACCACGCTTACTATCACCATACTCTGTGATTAAGGTGAATGGAAAATTACAACAACCCAAAATAGGCAGAACTATTAATGACCCAGACCCTTCAGTAATGAAGTTTTGTGTCACCCCATCAGCTAAAGAAGCATGACCAATTTTGGTGCTTGTTGAAGGTACATTGAATATAGAATGGGTAACAAAAGAAATTATTTATGAATTAATCATGTGACTGTTACAAAAATGAAGACTGTAATTATTGTATTTACTCCTTATATTATGAATATGTTTGTGTATGTGTATATATATATATATATAGCAAAAGTTTTATTTTCTTCCCTTTTTTATTACCTTATCATGAAACTGAAGATACATTGAATTTCTGTCATAGCACTTTAATATTCTTATTTGCCACTGTAGTATTTGTCTTACTGAATATCAAGGGGAAAGTAAAAATCACCCAAGACTTTTACCTGCTTTTCCTCTGGAACTTTTAGAGCATTTTCAGTTGTATGCAAGACTATGATGTTAGGTAGAATTATGACCTCCTGTTTTTATTTATTTATTTATTTATTTATTTATTTATTTATTTAATCTAGAGATTAAGTATGGTTTAAGGAGATGTGTCTACGTGCTAGTGGATAAACAATGAACTTGTACTGGTTAATTTTATCTGCTAACATGACAATCACAGGGTGCTCAAATACTTGTTTAACTATTGTTTTATGTTGTTACTATAGCTTTTTCTGGATGATATTAATTTTGAATTTGTAGACTGAATAAAATAGATTACTTTCACTAATGTATAGTCCTCATCTAACTAAATGAAGGCCTGACAATTACAGAATGGTAACCTCCCCTGAATAAGAGGGAAGTCTCCTACCTGAGAGCCTTCTAACTAACTATTAGCTCTCCCTGTCTGATGACTTGCCCTCTGAGACATTAACTCTTTCTGATCTAAGGAGCCTCCTGCCTATGGACCTCTACTGGGACATTGTCTTTTACTGGTTTATAGCAGTTTCTGGTCTTTACTCAAAATGGGACATAGACTGTGCAGGTTTTGCACTTGCCAGCTTCCATATACATGAAAGTCAATTCTTTTCAATAAATCTCTTTGTGTGTGTGTGTGCGTGTGTGTGCTTGTGTGTGTACTCTGAATGATTAAACATTTTCATGGATCAGGAGACTCAATACTGTTTAGAAGTCAATAATACCTGAAACAATACAGTTTTAATAAAACCCATATCAAAACTCCAATGGCAATATTTGAGGATATAGAAAAATCAGCTGACAGTTTCATATGGAATCTCAAGAGATCTTTAGTCATAAGAAAAGAAAAAAAATATTGAAAAGAAAATTTGTAGGTTTGACATCTCCTGCTTTTAAAGCTTATAATAATGTTATAGTAATGAAAACAGTGTGTTAATAACATTAAGACATGTACACAGACAAATGAAATACATTGGAGGGCCCAGAAACACAACATTGCCTATATGGTCACCTGACTATCTACAAGGGTTTCAACATCGTGTAATAAAAAAAGAGTAGTTTTTTCAACAAATAGTTTGGAAAAACTAAAGATTCATGTGCAAAAGAATAGAGGTAGGGCTTAACTTACACCATATGCAAAATAAACACAAACTGGATCAAAGACCTAAGTATAAGAGCTAAAACTCTAAAATATTTAGAAGAAAATAAAAATGAAAAAAATCAAGACATTACATTACAAAATAATTTGCTGGATATGACACACAAAAAAGCTTACAGAAGAAATAAATGAATAAACTGAATCAGGTCAAAGTTAAAAACTTCTGTTCAGCAAAGGCCACAATCAATAGAGTGAAAAGGCAACTCATGGAATTCCTAAAACTCAATATCAACAAAACTTCTGAATAAACATTTATCAAAAAATATGCATACAAATGGGCAAAGAGCAGATGAGAAAATACCCAACATCACTAAACATGTATGTGCATTCTGTTCATAAGAATATAAAAATGGTGCAGCCAGTGTGAAAGACAGTATGACGTTCCAGAAAGTTAACAAGACAATGAGAAAGTGATCTCTAATTTCCACCTCCAGGTATATAACAAAAGCATTGAAAGTGGGGATTGGAAGAGATATGTGTACCCTCATGTCCATATCAGCAATAGCCATATTAACAAAAAATAGACAAGCGACCCAAGTGTCCATCAACATATGAACAACAACAACAAAAAATGTGGTACACATACAATGAAATATTATTCAGCATAGAAAAGGAAGGTTCCTGAGCCATGGTACAGCAGAGATACATTTTGATGACATATTATGTGGTATAAGCCATTTATGTTTAAAAAACTTCATTTTCATAACAGGTTTATATTAACAGGGAAAGTGTGAAAAAAAGATTTCCCACATGCTCTATGCTTAGTTTCCTATGTTACCATCTTACATAGAGGAGTATATTAGTTCACAAGTAATTAACTTTATGGGAACACGTTATTTTTAACTAACAACCATATTTTATTCAGATAACATTCACTAATGGCATTTTTCTTCTCCAGAATCCCATCCAGCATGCCACATTAAATTCAGTTGACATATCTTCTTCAGCACCTCCAGACAGTGAGTTTCTCTAGATATTCTCTTATTTATTTCAAGTACAATTAACATACAGCATTTTATTACTTTCAGCTGTGTAAAATAATGATTCTACATTTCTACAGCTAACACAGTGCCCATCAAAATAACTATGCTCAACTGTTTTTGTTTTTGATTAACTTGACTGTTTTGAGCAGAACTAGTGAGACATCTTATATAAATAACTTCACTTGGGATTTGTTTGATATTTTACTTAAGATTGGACAGGGATTATGGGTTATTAGGAGAAAGATCACAGAGGCCAAGTTTCATTTGCATCAGATCATGCCAGTGGGTACATACTTTCAATGTGACTCATCATCATTGATATTAAACTTGATTACCTGGTTAAAGTAGTGTTTTCCACATTTCTCCTCCCTAAAATCACTCCTTCCATCCCACTCCACAGTAAGCCTTTTGGAAGGAACTCATTTGTGTACACTCTACAAATAAGGGGCTGAGAATTAGCTTGCAATCCTTTGAGAGCAGAGTAACTACAGTCTCATAGGGATTCTTTCATTATGGAAGAATTGTCTATTGTTCACTATTGATTATTTACTTAAGTGTTTAATATCATTATGAACTTGTGGATTATTAAAACTATGAGTTACATTTCAATTCAGAGTCTTTTTTTTTTGTTTCTCATTTTTTTCCAGCTTTTGTCACCAGGGGCTCTTCCCATTGCTCTTGTGTCTCTTTGCCATATTCTTATCACTCTGTGTGTGTGTGTGTGTGTGTGTGTGTGTGTGTGTTAGCACTTCCTTACCTTCCATCACTCCAAGATGCTCCCTTTCATCTTGGACATTCCCTGCCCCAGACCTAGAATCAGCCATTTACTTAAGAAATTCTATTCATTTTCTTGAATAATGTTATCAAGAACCATGCCCTGCCCACCAGAACAGTAGATAATCACTGTTTTGATTTATTTATTTTTATTCCAACCAAAATATGTCCTTTATGACCCAAATAATCACTTCTAATTCCAAGAAGAAATCACCTTTTTCCCATAACCTATTAATACATGTTGAGGATTAAGTTATTTACTACTTCTAGCTCAGGATTCTTAATTAAAAAGGAAGGGGGCAAAAAAGGAACAAAAAAAAAAAAAAGAAGGGATATTTCAGGGAATTACTTTCCCCGGACTCCTATATTTTGCATCACTCTTATTTATTTATTTATTTATTTATTTTTAATTTTTTATTTGTTTTCAGTGTAACAGTATTCATTGTTTTTGCACCACACCCAGTGCTCCATGCAATCCGTGCCCTCCCTAATACTCACCACCTGGTTCCCCCAACCTCCCACGCCCTGCCCCTTCAAAACCCTCAGCTTGTTTTTCAGAGTCCATAGTCTCTCATGGTTCACCTCCCCTTCCAATTTCCCTCAACTCCCTTCTCCTCTCCATCTCCCCATGTCCTCCATGTTATTTGTTATGCTCCACAAATAAGTGAATCCATCTGATAATTGACTCACTCCGCTTGACATTTCACTCAGCATCACTCATATTTAAATACCACGACAGGAAAGTAAAAAAAAAAGGGGGAGCATTTCCCAGTCAACATTTCCATGTGAGATTTGATTTCAGAAAGTGTGGGTTGAATCCAGCACCAACTTCTTCAGGCATGCAGGTGAGAACCTGAGCTTCAGTGACATCAAGTGAGATCAGACAGAATTTTAGAAACACTTTTTTTTTTTTTTTTAATTCTCATTTGAGCAAAGAGTAGCCAAACTTCCTTCAGAAGAATGGAGGATAACTGAACATACTAACCTTCAGGTAAACTCCTATCAAAGCTGCTAAGATTTGTGTTAGGGATTAACATAACTGTGTATCTAACTCACCTAAAATTAATCTGATCAATGCCACAATGTGCATATGACACATAAAAGCCATTTGTGGAAGGATGGGAAGTTTAGGGAATTTTCTAGACATAGATTACAATGGAAACTGAGAACACTGAATGATAGAAATGCACAGCAGCTCCTGGTGGAGAGATAAGCAAATAGAAATAATATGTATTTGAGTGTCCAAGGAAGTACTCCATGGAGATAATGATTTTACTTGGGATGGAGCAGGCTTCCCTTTTCAGTGGTAAGTTAGTATTGGATGGAACTGAAAACTATTGGATTGTATCAACAGGAAACTCTCCTACATCTTTCATTCACTTTATTAATACTTATTAATAAATATGTACTTTCTTTCTGGATGATAAATTTAACAGTAAACATATAAAAATTGTCTCTTATGTTGCTTCCCTTGAACGTAAGCCTCTCTTATATCTGTTATTATGTGAACTATACAAATGTCTCAGTCTGTCTCTCTATTACATAGGTATGGATGGATAAGGATGATAGATGATGATAGATGGTTGATAGATGGATGGATAGGTAGATGATAAATACAGCACATATCAATAAGTAGATGTTTGGATAGAGACAAAGATACCTTTTTTTATAATATTTAACTGTTAGAAACCACAGACAAGTTTTCACTCCTGTTTGTTGAAGAGTTGGACAAAGAGCATATCTTGCAAACTCCTATGAGTTCAGGGAAATCATAGTGAATGGCTCTGTGGTTGGGGTATGATGTGGTTAAGAACCATGAGTCCAGAACTGTCTCTACACTGAATCACCCTCTCTGGTCCTAGGAATCTTGCTGTCCCTGTAGCCTATGTCAGAAGACAGTTGTTAAGAACCACTAATATACCAAAGTGTTTAATAAAACATATACTAAGAGAAGGTATTTAAAAGCTTTATTTTTAATGCAGCATTGTTATGAGGTATTTTCAACAACCAAAGGGGATATTTTAAAAAGTAAGTAATCCACATAACTTTGATTCCAAGAATGCAATTTCCATACCCTGAGGACACAAATATTATGCTATCCCCATGCTCTCTTAAATAAAACTAATGGATATGAGTCCATATGTGTGTGTGTGTGTGTGTGTGTGTGTGTGTGTGTGTGTGTGTGTAATATATATTATTCTGTAGGTAATCAAAATATTATCATCCTCAGCATACAGTTCAGGACTCTATCATTTTTCAGCATATTTTAGAAAGCATTGCATATATATCCACTTCCCTTTTTTATGATCACATAAAATACCACCCCTGTTTCATTAAGCTTCCTTCTTATGGGCATTGAAGTGGTCTCTCACCTTTTGCCAACAAGGAAAAGACTGCCGTGATTGTCTTTGTGCCTCTGAGTGAGATTACTTGAAGCACATGGAAACGCTAGACCTGTGTCTATGTGACATTGAAGTATCAATGCTGAAAATCACTCTCTGAGAGATTGCATACCCTTACACTCCTACCAAGAATGTGTGGTATCAATTGTTTCCTACATCATTTTCATCCGTGTTTGTTAAAATACATGCATCAAAAAGGTCACTTTATTAATATGATAGGTGAAAGGATATAGAATTGGAACTTAAATTGAATATATTTTTCTGTGAATAAAATTGACAATCTTTTCAAACTATGTTTCATAAGAAAATTTTCTTTTGGAATTAGCTCTTTGGTCCATTTTCATTTTCTTTCTTTCTTTCTTTCTTTCTTTCTTTCTTTCTTTCTTTCTTTCTAAGATTCTGTTTATTTATTTAGAGAGAAAGAGAGATCCTGGACAGGGAAAGAAGCAGAGGGACAGGGTGAGGTAGAGTTTTAAGCTGCTTCCATGCCCAGCATGGAGCCCAGCTGTGGACTCAAATACTCAACCTTGAGATCACAACCTGAATGGAAATCAAGAGTGGGACACAAATGACTGAGCCATCCAGGCACCTTATTCATTGTGTTTTAAAAGATTGATCTCTGAAATCCATTTATACTTGACAAAATTGTGCTTTTCTCTGTATGTAATACATGATGTAAATATACTTCAATGCCTTGGCTCTTAAGCATTTTATTGTGGTACCATTTGGAAAATATATGTAAATAGGATGGTGAAGGTTTATTTTGATGTTTAGTATATATAAATAAATATTAATTACCTTCTTGTTTCTATCTCCTCTTACTGAAGCCAGGGTAAGGGATACTCCAGGAAATAGATTCCAGAAATTCTATTGAAAAGATTCAGCTATGACTTGAAGCTTTCTTAGCTCATTTTCTAAGTCCCTGGTACTAAAAATAACATGTAATTAAAAAAAAAAAAAACTATTTTGATTCATGCCAAATGTTCTCTATCCTTCATTTCAGTCTCAGTCACTCTTTGTGTCTTAAAAACTATATGCTAAAAGACCCATTAAAACATGAACAAAGTGAAGAATTGAACTTTGGACAACATAATACAATATAAAAAATATAAAAAAGTTTATGATAGAAACTGATTTTAAAACACTAGAGAACTAAAAATCCTTGTGAGTTAACGTACAGGAAATAAACAGTCAAGCTGAGACATTAAAATAAATTTCATGATGGACTGGACCAAATGACTGAATGTTCATAGCTAAAATATTGTTTGTCTTTCTCTTGTTCTCTCTCTCATCTCTCTCTCTCTTTTAGGTGTCATTATGAAAAACACTATCAAAAGTTTCTACAACATTCCTTGATTGTTCTGAATACTCACTAGAAGATACTTCAGAACTGAACTACCAGCCTCAAATAGTATGAAAGAACATTATGTAAATCATGCATGAGTTTTCTCCATTTGCTAACATCCTGTCCTAATAGGTCCTTGCTGTAAACTAAAGAAAGACCTTCACTTCAGAAAGATACCAACTCTCTCTGCTTGATTTATTTCACTCAGCATAATCTCTTCCAGTCCCGTCCATGTTGCTACAAAAGTTGGGTATTCATCCTTTCTGATGGTCAATGATCATATGGTTTCACTTATTTGTGGAGCACAACAAATAACATGGAGGACATGGGGAGATGGAGAGGAGAAGGGAGTTGAGGGAAATTGGAAGGGGAGGTGAACCATGAGAGACTATGGACTCTGAAAAACAACCTGAGGGTTTTGAAGGGGCGGGGGCTGGGAGGTTGGGGGAACCAGGTGGTGGGTATTAGGGAGGGCACAGATTGCATGGAGCACTGGGTGTGGTGCAAAAACAATGAATACTGTTACGTTGAAAATAAATAAATAAATAAATAACAAAAAAAATAAAATCTCTTCCAACCAAAAAAAAAAAAAAAAAAAAAAAAGGAAGATATCATCTCATATCAATCCCCTAAATTAATGTTTATTATGCCTGAGGAATCACATCTCTTTTATTATTGACATATTTCATTGTTTCCATAAGCACTCAGGTGAACAGATTGTGAGTAAATATTATGATTCCCACCTTATTCAGAAGAAAACAACACAGAAGATAAGGGATTGCACACTGATAATTGACACGTCCATGATTATATGGATTTGATCCTCCAAATGGAGTAGTCATTTCATAATACTTTATATGTGTAGATTATTTCTAACCTTCCATTTCTCCACTTTGCCTGAAATAATGCAACAAAATAACAGTGTAACTGAGTTCATACTGTTAGGATTGACCCCAAATCCCATGAGACAGAAAATTATATTTGTAATCTTCATTTTTTATGTGGGAACCATAATAGGGAATTTGCTGATTATTGTGACCATCAATTCCAGCCAGACACTTGGGAACCCCATGTACTTTTTCCTATTTTATTTATCTCTTGCTGATTCCTCTCTCTCAACTTCCACAGCCCCCAGACTAACTGTGGATTCTTTCCGCAAAAGGAATCATAACGTACAATGACTGCATGACTCAAGTCTTTGCCCTACATTTACTTGGCTGTATGGATGTCTTTGTGCTCATCCTCATGGCTGCTGATTGTTATGTGGCCATCTGTAAGCCCTTACATTACCCAACTATCATGAGACGGCAGGTCTGCACAGTCCTTATTATACTTGCATGGGTAGGGTCTTTTATCCATTCTATAGCCCAGATTATCCTGGCCTTGAGACTGCCTTTCTGTGGACCCAATTTGATTAATCATTACTGTTGTGATCTGCAACCCTTGCTGAAACTTGCTTGCATGGACACCCATATGATCAACCTACTGTTGGTGTCTAACAGTGGGGCCATTTGTTCAAGCAGTTTTGTGATTCTGATGATCTCATACATTGTCATCTTGCATTCCCTGAGAAATCACAGTGGAGAAGGAAGGAGAAAAGCTCTCTCGACTTGCACTTCTCACATCATAGTAGTAATCTTATTCTTTGGTCAATGTATATTCATATTTACAGATCCCCAACCACTTTCTACATGGACAAGATTGTGGCTGTATTTTATACTATTGGGACCCCTTTCTCAACCCATTCATCTACACCCTGAGGAATGTGGAAGGGAAAAACGCCATGAGAAACCTATGGCATATCACAACCACCTCAGAAAGCAAGAGATGAATTGAGGGGTTTTTTGATTCCATAATCTGTACAGATATTAAATACAATGGTGTGTATCCTCATTTGAACAATGCACTCTCTTACAATGCACCTGATTTCCTTACTTTTTTCTGTACGTCTGCTCTCAAACTAGTAGCTTCCCTCATATCACCAGCCTGGTTCTTACTTTTCACGAGAGCTCAATTCTGACATTGCTGATCATGAAATACTCCTCAGATTTCAGTCTACACTCTGGTTTGATAAGGAGAAGGACATTTATACAATCACAACTGGTCAAACAGTGAGCATCCATAAGTGAAGAATGGCCTGTAGCCTATTGTTTGTAATTCTCCATAGAGTAAACTTCAAATAAGGTATCCTGCTTTCACTTGAACACATTTAAAGCAAAGGAATTAACTTTGTGTGTTTAGAAATTGTTTTCAGTATATCATTAGTTTATCTTAATAAGTTCCGCATGAGTGAACCAAAGCCCAAAAAGATTGTAAGAACTATATGCCATTTATTTCATAAACAATTTCTCTTATTGTTTCCTTTGACTCTCAGTATAATTGAAGCATTATGGATGGGATTTTTTAAATGTAGTGTTACAAAAGCCTAGAAAGATTCAGCTAATTTATATGATTGGAATATAGGAGCTACAATAAGAGAATAGTGCAACTCTAAGGCAGAAAGAAGTAAAACTATTGTGAAGACTAAGTATGAATTTAAAATACAATGCAGATAAAACATATTTTCTGTGACTGTAGTACAGAAAAGTAGAACCCAATTTGAAGGGGGGAAAAAGCACATTATTTCATTTACTGCTATGTTTTATCAGTGAAATAAAAGGAAGTACCAGAGGCATTCAGAAATACACACTTGAATTTCTCTAGTTAATGGAGTTAGAGTGAACCTGCTTCTGCAGCAAGAAGCCACTTTGTTTCTCTGTTTGTGCTTTCCTAGTAAAGGGGTAGTGTGGATTGACAAATTAGAATTGCCAGTAGAATTTTGGTGCTCATAGTGAACAGAACAGATTAGCACACATGATTTGAATATGTGTATTCCAGGGTTATATCATGAATTTTAAAAATTCATTGATTTCAGAGAGTACAGAAATGTTAATTCAGAGTTACCCATGCCCTTCAATGTTTACATCAGCATTATCTACAATAACAGAACTATGGACACAGCTCAAGTTTCCATTTTTGTTGAATGATGAATGGATAAAGATGTGCAATGACAAGGTCTGAGCTAGAGAATATGAGGCTAAGCAGTCAGTGAAAGACAAATGCCCTATGAATTCACTCATGTGGAATTTTTTTTAACTTTTTGTTTACATTTTATTTATTTAAAAAATGAGTACAGAGAAAAACTCAGAAAGGGGGGAAAATCAAGATATGGTTTCTTAATGATAGAAAATAAACAGATGGTTACTAGAGGGAGGGGGCTAGAAAGATGGGTTAAATCGGTGATGGGGATTAAGTAATACACATGTTATGAGCACTTGGTGTGGTATGTAACTGTTGAATCTCTAAATTGTACACCTGGAACTCATATCACACTGTATGTTAACTAATTGTAATCTAAATAAAAACTTGAAAATAAATAACAAATAAAATCCATTACTTTCAGTGTATCCAAGTGGCCCACATCCTTAGTAACTGTGAAAAGATACAATTTCACTTTTAATGTTTTTCCCCATTAATTACCTTGGAAACTATTAATGCCAATAGTTTCCTCCTGTCAAAGATCATTTTTTGAAAAAAGCATTTAAAAATCATGTTTTCAATGTTCTCACTACTTTTTGCTTTTGTGGTTATTATGAAGCTAGTGACCACTCTAGTGTCCCAAAGGTGGCATGCTGACATAAAATGTTGTATATACATGTAGTTGTATAAATAGATTTTTTAACATACATATAATGTGAAAATATCACTACAATCTAATTAGTACATCTATCTTCTCTATATAGTTATGATTGCATGTGTGTGAGTATGTGTGTGTGTAAGATTTAATTTAGATCTATCCTCTTTGTAATTCCAAGTATACATTATGGTATGATTAACTATAGAGAACATGCTATATATTAGATCTCTATAACTTATTCATTCTACATAACTGAAACCTTGTACCCATTGGGCAACATCTCTCCTTTATCCCTATCCCTGGCCCCTGGTAACCACCATTTTACTCTCTGATTTTGTGAATTGAACTATATCATTTCTACATATAAGTGAGACCATACAGTTTCTCTATTTCTGTGACTTTCTTGTTTCACTTAATGTCAAGCCCTCCAGCTCCATCCAGCTCCATTTTTTTTTATTGGAAATGACAGAGTATTCCTCTTTTTAATGTCTGAATAGTAAAGATCTCACATTTTCTCTGTTAATCCAACAGTCAGGGTTGAAGTTTTGTTCATAGGTTGGCTACTGTGAATAATGATGTCATGAACCTAGGAATGTAGGTAGCCCTTCATGGTCATGATTTCAGATCCTTTGGGTATATATTTACAACAGGATTGATGGATGGTAGTTCTACTGTCAATTTTTTGAAGAACATCTATACTCTTCTCCATAATGAGTATATCAATTTATATGCCCATCAGTAGTATACATGGGATCCCTTTACTCCACATCCTCACCAACATTTTTTTATCTCTTGTCTTTTTGATAATAGTCATTCCAACAGATATAAAGTGGTATCACATTGATTTTGTTTTGCATTTTCCTGATGATGAGTGTTGTTGAGCACCCTTTGTTGTACCTGCTGGACATTTGTATGCTTTGGGAAAATTACTATATTGTCCCTCTGCCTATGTTTTAACAGAAGAGATGAAGGAAATCGCCATAGCTTCTGCTCAATTTTCCTGTGAACCTGAAACTGCTCTAAAAATAGAGTCAATTATTAAGAAAATGTGTTAAGAAGAAGAGAAAATAGAATATTCAAAAAAATCATCTACTCAATTAGCTCAGAAAAATAAAGAATTAAAATAAGGTATAGAGGAACAAAAAAGTAAGCTACAGTAAGATGAACTATTCCCCAACATTTAACAATTACATTAAATTCAAATACACTGCACTTGCTTGGCAGAATCTGACAGGATAGATGGAATAATCTTCAGCAAAGAAAAGTGGTGGACCCATGATATACATGTCAATATGTTAAATTCTAGAACAAAGATACCATGCACTATGAGTAAATGCTGTGATTAGAATTACATGAAATTAAAGATAGACAACACTACCACACAGTGATACAAATCAGGCCAATTGTTGCATTGGAGGGAATTAAGTGAAAAAGGAGCATGACAGAAATGTCTGGGTGAAAGTATTCTAGATCTTGAATTTGTTAATGGTATGTGATTATATACATTCACTAAACTTGGGACACCTGGGGTGGGGGCTGAGTCAATTATTTAAGCCTCTGCCTTCAGTTCAGCTCATGATCCCAGGGTCCTGGGATAGAGTTCCACATTAGGGTCTCTGCTCAATGGGGAGCCTGCTTCTCCCTCGGTCTGTCACTCTCCCTGATTGTACTCTCATTGTGAAAAATAAATAAATAAAGTCTTAAAAATGCATTTATCAAAACTCATCAAGCCATATGCTTAAAAAGTCTGTATTTCATTGTATGTATAATTTACCTTAGAAAACGAATTGTATTACAAAAAAAAAAAAAAAAAATCAAAAACAAAAAATAAAGCCTTACTAATATCTCAAAGTTACTTTCCCCCAAAGTGACTATCAAATCTAGTGACCATTAACAGAGAAAAAAACCTGAACAGTGACCATCATTAAGAATTTCAGTCTCTTGGGACGCCTGGGTGGCTCAGTTGGTTAAGCAACTGCCTTCGGCTCAGGTCATGATTCCAGCGTCCTGGGATCGAGTCCCACATCCGGCTCTCTGCTCGGCAGGGAGCCTGCTTCTCCCTCTGCCTCTGCCTGCCACTCTGTCTGCCTGTGCGCGCTCTCTCTCTCTCTAATAAATAAATAAAATCTTTAAAAAAAAAAAAAAAAAAGAATTTCAGTCTCGTGAGTGGAAGAATTCCAAATATTTTATTGGAAATTTGGACATCACAGTGACTTTTTGAACAGCAGCCTTAGACTTCACCAAAATGAAAAAAATTTGTACAGAAAACTATGTCATCGACAAAGTGAAAATCCCATCCAGAGATTGGGAGAAAATGATTGCAAATCATGTATCTGATAAGGAACCTGATTTCAGACTCTATAAAGAAAATCTATCATTTAATAATAAAAAGATAGTAACCCAACTTAAAAGTTGACAAAATATTTAAATTAATATATCTCCACAAATATATAGAAATGGCCAAAAAAAATAAAAAATAAAAACATGAGATGTTGAACACCATTAGGTAACAGGAAATGCAAACCTTGGCCATAAAGAGATACCACTTTCCACCCACTATGATGTCTAGAACCAAAAAAAACAGACAATATAAGTTTTAGTGAAGAGGTGGAGAAATTGGAGTTCTCATACATTGCTGGTGGTAATGTGAAATGGCACACCCACTTTGGGAAACAATGTGGCAGCTCCTCAAAAAGTTAAACATATAATAACAATGATATAGCAATTCTTATCTTTAGCATCTACCCAAGGGAAATAAAATATATATGCACCCAAAAACTTGTACACCAAAATTCATAGCCTCATTATTTATGAGCTGAAATAGGGAAACAATCTACATGTCTATCAACTGATGAATGGGTAAGTTACATATTCCTAAAATGGAATTTTAATCATCAACACAAAGAAAAGAAATACTGATACTCGCCACAATGTGCATAAACTTATGCCAAGAACTTTATGCTAAATGAAAGAAAAGTGTTATCAAATATATCAGACTGTAGAATTACATTCATATGAGGTGTCTAGAAAAGCTAATGTATAGTGAAAGAAAGTAGATGATGTGGCCCCATGGTAGCTTAGTTCGTCAGCCTGTGACTCGTGACTTGGACTCAGGTCATGATCTCAGGACCTTGGGATTGAGGCCCAGGTCTGGCTCTTTATTCAGCAGTGAGTCTGCTTAAGAATTTCTCTCTCCCTCTGACCCACTTCCCACCTCCCCCCTCCCCCCTCCCAGTTCACACATATGTATGCTCTTTCTTAGGGGAAAAAAAAAAAAAAAGGTAGATTAATATTTGCCCAGGACTGCTGGTGATGTTGATGGAGAGGCATTAAGTGCCTATGGATGGTTATGTAATTGTTTTTAGGGTGGCAAAGATGTTATGAAATTATCTAGTGTTGATTGTTTCATAGGCTTCTATATTAAAATGCATTAAGTGATTTATTTTGAATACATGAATTGTATATTATGTGGAGTATATCTCAAAAAGGTCAATAAAAACAGATGTTAAATCTAGTGATCATTTGCATGGACTAAAAGGCAATACAGTAACTATTATTAAAAATTTATTTCACATGAAGTGAAGATGTATAAATATTGTATTAAGAACTATTCTGAAACAGTGACTTTGGATTTCTACTATGACTAAAATTTGAAATGATGTTTTTCTATTTTATTTTTTCAGTGTTCCAAGATACATTGTTTATGCACCACACCCAGTGCTCCATGATAACTCAATTTGTATCATTCATACAGAATAACTCTCTAATATTTTATTATTGAGAAATAAATAGCATGTGGCATAAGAAAAGGAAAACTTTCTAATCTGCAAAATAGTGCCATATGAACTATATCCAAGAAATCTGCTTTAGCAGCCTTGTGGAGCACAGTGGTGCCCATTAAAGACAATGTTTTTCTGTGCTGCTGAAGAAGTCCATGCTCCAGGTGCTTATGGAGCATAGCACGAAGATCCAGATGGAGCTGAGGGGCGTAAGTGAGGACACAACCTGAGAGTCAGGTGATCCTCACTGGTCCAGCTAAAACTAAACAGCCCCAAAGTTCTGGCCTCATAGAAATTAGATATTGTTCTCCTCTTGACTCTTGCCATTTGTGACACAAAGGTCGGATCATTATGGGCACTATGCTAAATAAAGCAAATAGAAAGACATATACCATCTGATCTCATTTACATGGGGAATCAAGGATAAAATCTCACCTTTTACATTGATTTGGATGAAAATGAGGATATCATGCTGAGTGAAATAAGTCAATCAGAGAAAGACAATTATATGGTTTCACTCAAATGTGAAATATAAGAGCAGCCCAGAGGTTCATAAAGGAAAGAAGGGAAAAGAGAATGGGAAGAAATCAGAGACAGAGTCAAACGATGGGAGAATCCTAACTATAGGAAACAAATTAAGGTTTCTGGAGGAGAGGGGGTGAGGGTGGGATACCTGGGTGATGGGCATTAAGGAGGGCACGTGATGTGATGAGCACTAGGTGTTATATGCAACTGATGAGTTACTGAACTCTACGTCTGAAAATAATGACACACTATAGGTTGGCTAAATGATTTTTTTTAAAAAGGGGGAAATGCTTTAAAAAAATCAATCAATAAACTGAACTCACAAATACAGAGAAATGATGGGTGGTTGCCAGAATGGGGATGAAATGGGTGAAGGTGGTCAAAGGAAAAAACTTTCACCTGTAAACTAAACAAATATTACACCATGGGAAGGTAATTATGTACAACATAGTGACTATGGTTAATAACACTGTATTTTTATTGGAAAATTGCAAAGAGTAGCTCTTAAAAGTTTCACCGCAAGAGAAACATAACTGTGTGTGGTGGTGGATCTAACTAGACTTAATTGTGCTTATCAATTCGATAAGCCCATCTCCCCACACTCCTCCCCTTTGAAGCCATTGGTTTGTTTCCTGGAGTCCAGAGTCTCTCATGGTTTTCCTCCCTCACTGATTTTTTCCCTTTCAGTTTTCCATAGTGTTTCAAAAGAGTTCATTATTGGGGCGCCTGGGTGGCTCAGTGGGTTAAGCCTCTGCCTTCAGCTCAGGTCATTATCTCAGGGTCCTGGGATCGAGCCCCGCATTGGACTCTCTGCTCGGCAGGGAGCCTGCTTCCCCCTCTCTCTCTGCCTGCTTCTCTGCCTACTTGTGACCTCTCACTGCCAAATAAATAAAATCCTTAAAAAAAAAAAAGAGTTCATTATTAATTCAAATCCCAGATTTCTATGAAGTGTTTTGAGGCTGTAGGCTAGAAGGAACATTGTAGTCTAATGGAAACATTTTCAGAAGAATTGCTGATTGCTTACTAAATTACCTAAGTAGTCCATGTATGAAGGTGTCCTATATTTCATATTGAATGTTTCCTAACCAGGAAGAGGTCAGTTTGAGACAGAATTATATCTCATAAGCCATAAACATAAATCAGACAATCTAAGCCTATAAGGTCAGTTTTTTAATTGCGCTGAAACATCTTAAAATATTGGTGCTTTCTATGTAGTAATCATTAAGTTTCAAAATTTTTAAATATGATAATATTTTATCCTTACACCAATTCTTCAATAAATATTGGTAAATGTCATTAACCTAACTTGGCAAATGAAAACTTTGAGGTTTATACAGATTACACAATTTGTAGGACCCAGATCTCTGACACCAAGTGCTTCCTTTTTCCAAGAGACACCTCCTTTAACAATCAAGACTAATCAGGAATATGAACATCAGAGGTAAATACACTCCACACACAGAACGACATAAGTATGACTAATAAATGACAAAACTCATCAGTCATTTAGTCCAAGGAAGACGAGGGGTCAGACTTCCTGAGGATAACTGCTATGGATAATATGAGTCTCTGTGGCTTCTTGAGAAGTAAAATTGGAGATGAACCTTCTTGAGCTGATTGCATGGTTAAATGTTTATGCATACTTCACTCAAAATACCAATTCTTCAAATCTCCTAGTTGCATACACAGTCACAAAACTAAGTGAAAGTTCTCATGTGCCCCCATAATGTGGTGGGTATGTGTATATGTTTCCTCAATCAATTTTCTTAACACCTAGGGGATACGGATTGATAATTCTCACTTTATAGATTTGGAAGCAATGTTATAACATGACAGGTGGTGTGTCCAGGATTTAAAAAAAAAAAAAAAGTTGCAGGTTGAAAAGCAAGCTTGCAATCTTGTCTTTCTGATTTTCCAAATCAATACAGTACACTTAACCACTGTGGTTGTCATTTTCAACATTGTGCAGAAATCTGGGAACTCAAGCATGAAAGGACATTGAGAAGGGACTAAATGGAGCCACATCAGATGCCAAGGTAAAAGTACTCTTCAATGAAAGCAACACACATGTTTTATTAATATTTAGGGATCCAATTGTGTGTGTGTGTGTGTGTGTGTGTGTGTGTGTGTGTCTGTGTGTGAGTTCATGAAATTGCTTCATGTACACTTGTCTGAAATAGCATCAAAGACATTATAAGTACTATGATCTTGTCAAAAGATTACTAGTTCAACGTTGTATATTATAACATAACAATGTAGGAAAAGGATTAAAAATTTCCAGGAAAAAGTTCACAAGTATAATTTGATCTAATCTTGGCTCTACCCTTTATTAACTGTCTCATCTTGGGCAGGATCTTTAAATTCTTCTCTATGTATATATCTCCTACAGTGTAGAAGAATTATAAAATAATAGTGATAATTATCTCACAGATTTGTAGTAAGGATTAAATAGCCACATTTCTGCAAACACTTAGCACAGAAGTGTCTAATAAATTTTAGTTGATATGATCATTATTATTACTATTACCATCAGTTTCTGTAATTGTTTCTTCACTTAAAGAATGAAATAATACTAACTACACACATTACTGCTATGCCGTGAACATAACGATCAATCATTTAAAATACATATTTATCAGATATTATAATGTTATTGGATTTAGCAACATGTATTATCAATTCATTTGTAGTAGTTCCTGGAACCTTTTATTACATTCTCATAAAAACACCCTGTTACACATTTTAGCGACTGTTATAAATAGTGTGATACTGGGCTTTCTGTCACTGGCTTGCATCCCCTTACTGAACCTCAGCTGGTTTCAGCAAGGCACACAAAGTTCTTTCCAGATATATATGCAAGGGTCTCTCTTCCTCCAACTCCTTTTCATTCTTCCACTCATACTCTCAATTACCTTCCATGTGTCCCCATTCCCTTAGGATAAAGGAAACATACCTACTTCTATATTCATAGCTTTGACATCTATTTCTGACCACGATTTTCAGACTTAAGAGACAGTAGGACTACATCAAGATACGCTCTTCATCATCTCAGACAGTGATGTGTGCACTGACGCTCTTCAAGAACTCAAAACCACTTTCTATCTCAAAAACCTCATGACAATCCACAACTCAGTAGCATGTATCCGTTTGGTCATTCTGCACTCCCTAAGGAACCAGAACTTGGAGGCGAGGGAGAAGTCTCCCTCCATCTGTCTCCCACATGACAGTGGTCATCCTGTTATTGTGCCCTGCATATCTGTCTACAGGAGACCCAAAGCTATGTTGTCTATTGATAAGACAATTGCATTGTGCTATACTACAATGATGCTCCTGTTAAATCTTTTAATCTACACCTTGGTAAATGACCAGATGAAAAATGCCATTAGGAAATTGTGTACTGGGTTTTCTGTGCTCACCAAGACAGCATGGTACTGGCATAAAAACAGACACAGACCAGTGGAACAGAGTAGAGGGCCCAGATATGGACCCTCAACTCTATGGTCAAATAATCTTTGACAAAACAGGAAAAAATATCCAGTGGAAAAAAGATAGTCTCTTCAATAAATGGTGCTGGGAAAACTGGACAGCTATATGTAGAAGAATGAAACTCGACCATTCTCTTACACCGTACACAAAGATAAATTCGAAATGGATAAAAGACCTCAACGTGAGACAGGAATCCATCAGAAACCTAGAGGAGAACATAGGCAGTAACCTCTTTGATATCAGCCACAGCAACTTTTTTCAAGATATATCTCCAAAGGCAAAGGAAACAAAAGCGAAAATGAACTTCTGGGACTTCATCAAGATCAAAAGCTTCTGCACAGCAAAGGAAACAGTCAACGAAACAAAGAGGCAACCCCCGGAATGGGAGAAGATATTTGCAAATGACAGTACAGACAAAAGGTTGATATCCAGGATCTATAAAGAACTCCTCAAATTCAACACACACAAAACAGACAATCATTAAAAAATGGGCAGAAGATATGAACAGACACTTCTCCAATGAAGACATACAAATGGCTATCAGACACATGAAAAAATGTTCATCATCACTAGCCATCAGGGAGATTCAAATCAAAACCACATTGAGATACCACCTTACACCAGTTAGAATGGCCAAAATTAGCAAGACAGGAAACAACGTGTGTTGGAGAGGATGTGGAGAAAGGGGAACCCTCTTACACTGTTGGTGGGAATGCAAATTGGTGCAGCCACTTTGGAGAACAGTGTGGAGATTCCTCAACAAATTAAAAATAGAGCTTCCCTATGACCCTGCAATTGCACTACTGGGTATTTACCTCAAAGATACAGTTGTAGTGAAAAGAAGGGCCATCTGTACCCCAATGTTTATAGCAGCAATGGCCACAGTCGCCAAACTGTGGAAAGAACCAAGATGCCCTTCAACGGATGAATGGATAAGGAAGATGTGGTCCATATACACTATGGAATATTATGCCTCCATCAGAAAGGACGAATACCCAACTTTTGTAGCAACATGGACAGGACTGGAAGAGATTATGCTGATGAAATAGGTCAAGCAGAGAGAGTCAAGTATCATATGGTTTCACTTATTTGTGGAGCATAACAAATAATATGGAAGACCAGGGTAGATGGAGAGGAGAAGGGAGTTGAGGGAAATTGGAAGGGGAGGTGAACCATGAGAGTATATACTCTGAAAAACAACCTGAGGGTTTTGAAGGGGGGGGTGGGAGGTTGTGGGAACCAGGTGATGGGTATTAGGGAGGGCATGTATTGCATGGAGCACTGGGTGTGGTGAAAAAACAATGAATACTGTTACTCTAAAAAGAAATAAAAAAAATTAAATAAAAGGAAATTGTGTAGTAAGAAAGTATTTTTAGGAGGCACACTCAATCTGCTTCGAGTTCTCCATTGATACAACTCAAGCAAAGTCAAGAAGACATTTTGAATGATCTCAGCAAAGAACACCTATGAAGAAAAAAAAAAATGACTGCTATGAATAATAGTTTTTGCATTAGGAGGAGAAGAAATAGGTGCAAGAAAGGGAAAAATAATCTAACCCAAGATCATTCCTTGCATATTTGGACATTTCTACCAAATTTCATTTTAGTTTTACTAGCTGCATTCATGTATATGGATTTATAAGATTTCAACCTAATTTAACAATTAAAAATAATTTGGAATTGAGCTGTAATCTTTACAACAATCCAAAGAGGGAACCACTGTCATTATTCCCATTTTACAGGTGAGGAAACACAAAGATGAGTATCAAAATAACTATACTGAAGAGTCAGTGATCAGAATCTACCAGATTTTTCAGGCCATGCTCTTCAGTGTTGTGATACAGGGCCAGAAAATGATGATAGAAAGATGGTTAAAATAGTTACCATTTATTGATCTAGGGATTTCAAAATATTATACATTTTATATAATAGTATAATATTTACTTATTATATTTAGCATACATATACATGTTATATTATTTTATATGTGATATATCTTAATTACACACACGTGTTTGTGTGTGTGTGTGTGTATATATATATATATATATATATTATTTATTTATTTACATTAATCCATTATCTATAACAAAATTCTATGGACATTTCATTAAAACTCTGCTTATTTTTATCATATTTGATAATAATACATCTACTATAGTATTGTGGTATGTAATTACATTAGGAATGTAAAAACAATGGTCCACTAAACCCTTAAGGGGTAGGTGATAAGTGTTATACTATGTTTCCAAGTTTCCTTGTAGGCTTCTGAGTCATTTTGTATTATTCACATCACCCATCTTATGCTGATAAGCCATTAGAAAATGCAGTGCTTTAAATGAAGAATTATTTTAATGTCAGATAGGAATTTTTATTTTAAAATATACTTTTATCTCATGTTCTTGCCTCCTGACTAAAAAAAATAATTTCTATGTGTACAAAAATGTCTGGTGCATGACAAATGTTGAATAAAAATTAAACTATAAGGGAGTTGAATGAAGTCAATAAAATGTACAGGGAAAAAATTACTGGGTTGAAAGAATTTTCTTCCCATTTATCTGATTCAGACTCTGAGACTTCAAGCTAGATCTCTTCAAGAAACCACAGTTTGTTGTAATCCCTGCTTAAACTGAGTGATGAGAAACAAATTGAAAAAGATTCTCAGTGAAGGAGGAAATAGCTTATTTGGATACTTTTCCTGCTTTCAGAAAGTTTTCATCATATGATTGGGAGCTATATTATTTTTCTCTTTCAATTAGCCTAATTTTGGTAACATTTCATTATGAGAATGTATTATTAAAAATATGTGGCTCCATCTATGCACAGAACAAAGGCAGCATAAATATATTCTACTTATGCCTTCTATCCCTCACTCATTAGTCAACAGAAATTTCTTGAGCCCAAAGAATATGTCAGACACGTTGATAGCTGCTGGGCTTACAATGATACGTAGAGAGTAACCTGGGCCTTGTCTTCACAGTCTTCATACCACTGAGAGACACCCAGAGGGGAGCACTAAATGACAGTGCAGTGTGATAAATGGTAAGATGGCGGCAGCACAGGTGCTATGAAAGCATGTTTGAGGGACGCACAACAAAGACCTGGGGATTCAGGAAATGTTCCAAGATGAAAAGGCATACAGAATGGAATTTGAAACTAGAAACAAAGTCAGGAGTGTGAATAGGTACACATAAGTTGGAGTAGGAGCATTCTTACAGGAGAAAATACCTAACAAAGGCCAAGGTATGAAAATCAGTATTCATGAAACCTCATGAATGCAGTGTGGCCTTTGAACCAGCAAGGGATATAGTTTGATTTGTGTTTGACTCATAGCTGTATGGGTCATTAGTGTGTGAAATGGATTGGAGGGAACAAGAGCGACATCAAGATGTTCCTGAAACGACGTGGGTATGAAAGGATGGAGGTCTGAAGTATGGTGATGCTGGAGGGGATGCAGAATGTGGCAAGCACTGACGTGTCTAGCTCATTTCCCTTAATTCCTATAATACCCCAGCTGCTGTGTGTCTGTGCTATAAATAGCTCAGAGCTCAGTGCCCCACCTTCTCTGTGGATTGGCTCCAGAACAAAATTGTATGCTTTACCCACCATCCCAGGCCCCAGTGGAAACCAATGAACAACAGGGGGGACACGTTGCCTCAAGGTGGAACTGGTCCTGTACTAAAATATATTTCCCAGGGATTTATGGCTACAGGTGGAAGCCAAGGACCTGTTTGGACCATAATCTTCTTCCGGAACTGTAGTCAACTTCCCTCAACCCTCCTCCTTAAATTCACTTGTATGAAAATCCCCAACTCAGAGTCTACACCTAGGTAACACAAACTAACACAGAGAGATAGAAGAGTTCAAGAAATATTTAAGAGTATAAATGGAAGAATTTGACATGGGATGAAGATTTAAGAAAAAGTCATGGATGAAAAGTAGATTATTCCTTGGATTACTGGGAGGATAAGGGAACAGAGATGAGTCTTCTTTGCCCATTGAAATGGCTTCTCCCTCTTAAGCTGAAGGCTTACCTCTGCATTGTCTTAGGAAACTCTAATGGGTCTCTCAGAGGCAGGTGCCCTAAAAGAAACGTCTGATTCTTCTCAGGATCCTCCCCCACTACTCTCTTTGTTCCTAGACCTATACGTAGATGTGAGTCCCAGCAGACCCCTAAAGGTGAGGTTCTAAATGTGACCATGAGGAACACACTACACTTCAAAACAATGATGTCTTTTCTAATACATAAATACAGATAGGATACTCATGGAAAAACATAAAATCCAATCAAGCCAAATCTTGATATGGGTTCATGAAGCAGAGATTCTTCTTTTAATTTTGTAGCTGGGGAGCTGAGGAAAAGTTAACAGTTTTCCTGCTTAGTGGTTATATGAATCAAAATGTGGTTCATATTAAGCAAATTAGAGTTACTAGACCTGTTTTGGTTTAATGAAAAGGGAGAGATTGAAAGGCATAGGGAGATTGGAATGTAGAATGGATTTGTCAAGTGCTTTTTCTACATCAATTGAGAGGACCATGTTGATCTTCTCTCTTTTCCTACTGATTTTTTCTATCACATTGATTCATTTGTGAATGTTGAACCATGCTTACATCCCAGGGATAAATCCTACCTGGCCATGGTGGATAATCTTTTTAATATACTGTCAGATCCTATTAGCTAAGATCTTGTTGAGAATCTTGGCATCCATATTCATCAGAGATATTGGCCTGAAATTCTCCTTTGTGATGAGGTCTTTGCCTGGTTTGGGGATCAAGGTAATGCTGGCTTCAGAGAAAGAGTCTGGAAGTTTTCCTTCCATTTCTATTAAAAAAAAAATCAGGAGATTAGGTAATATTTCTTCTTTGAAGGTTTGGTAGAATTCGCCAGGCAATCCATCAGGTCCTGGGCTCTTGTTTTTTGGGAGGGTTTTGATCAATGCTTCAGTCTCGTTACTAGATATTGGCCTATTCAGATTGTCAGTTTCTTCCTATTTCATCTTAGAAGTTTATAGGTTTCCAGGAATGCATCTGTTTCTTCTAGGTTGCTTATCTTATTGGCATATAACTGTTGATAATAATTTCTGATGATTGTTTCTCTTTCCTTGGTGTTTGCCATTATTTCTTCCCTTTCATTCATAATTTTACTAATTTGGGTCCTCTCTCTTTTCTTTAGGATTAGTTTGGCCAGTGGTTTATCAATCTCATTAATTCTTTCAAAGAACCATCTTCTAGTTTCATTGATGTGTTCTACTCTGTCTCTAGTTTCTATCTCATTGATTTCTACTCTAATCTTAATTATTCCCCTTCTTGCACATGGATTTGGCTTAATTTGTTGTTGACTTTCCAGTTCTTTAAGGTGTAAAGAGAGTTGGTGTATTTGGGATTTTTCAATTTTTTTTAATGACACTTGGATGGCAATGTATTTCCACCGTAGAACTGCCTTTGCCATATCCCAAAGGATTTGGCCTAATGTGTCTTCATGCTCATTGTTTTCTGTGAATTGTTTAAGCTCTTCTTTGGTTTCCCGGTTGATCCAAACAAACTTCGATGACTTTAGAAGAAGGAAAGGAAAGTAAATTGGGATAAATCTGAGAGGGAGACAAAACATGAGAGACTATGGACTCTGAAAAACAAACTGAGGGCTTTGGAAGGGAGAGGGATGTGGGGATGGGTCATCCTGGTGGTGGGTATTATGGAGGGCACATACTGCATGGAGCCCTTGGTGTTGTGCATAACAATGAATGTTGGAACCTTGAAATAATAAAATAAAATCAATAAAAAATAAAAAAAAATTAAAAGGAGCAAACACCAAATAATAATAATAATAATAAAATAAAGAATGGATTTTTCATTTAAGATCCCCTTAACCCCCCTGGGAGGGTCCAGAAGATATACCTTTTATCATGGCTGTGATAAACAAATTTGGCATGGTAGTCCCAGGACCCGTGAAAACCTTTATGATCACTGTTTTTGTAGACCAGATCCTTAGTGTCACTAAACTGCGAAATCCCAATGCAATGGGAGATAGTTGATCCCAGATAATAGTGGCCATGTTGAAGTACTCAAGCCCCTCAATGGGAAGGTAAGCATGCTTTCCATAAAGGAGAGAAGATGCAATACATCAATGAGATAATCAATACAAGCAGACTAACAGTGTTGGGTAGTTTTTGACAGTGTTCTTAGAAGTAAAATAGAGAGGAAGCTTATTCAAGTCTTACTTATCCAATGTAACAAAAAAGGTCTAGGTTAAGCAAACAGAAGTCTAACTTAATCATAAAGTCAGAGATTCATGGCAGTATATGAACTCAGTATATGGCAGTATATGGAAGCAATATATGAACTCAAATTTGTTGAATAAAGGGGAGATTGGATTCCCTTGAGGAAAGACCCTGGGACATTTCTACATATTAATCTTCCCCTCAGCCTTCCCCAGGGGAGACCTGAGGCATCTCTCAGTCAAATTGTGCATTGGAGAAAAGAAAATAACCAGTCTTTCAAGCACTTCTGGACATACTGACCTGTAACTGATTCTAGGAAACCCAAAACAACCATATGATCCACAAGTCAGAACAGGAGCTTATGGAGGAATGTGGTCATTGGAGCTTTAGCTCAGGCCTAATCTGCGCTCTAGGCAGTAGGTCAATGAACTCAACTTATGGTTACATCCCCAGTTCAAGAACGCATTATTTGAAATGATATATTTGCATATGGCAGAATCCCCACATTGGGTCCCTGACATGCAGACTATAATGGTGAAAAGACAAGGGGAACCCTCTAGAACTGCCTCTATTGAGGGAAGTAATAGATGAAAAGCAATACCACTCCCCTGGAGGAATCATAGAGATTAGTGCCAAGGACTTGAAAGAGACAGAGATGGGTAATTCCCACAACACAGACATTTAACTTACTTATTTGTCCATTGCAGGAGAGAGATGGATCTTAGGGAATGACAGTGGATACTTACAAGTTTAATCAGGTAGAGACTCAAAGAATTGCAACAACTTTCGCAGGTGTGGTTTCCTTGCTTCAACAAATTAACATATTTTCTGGTACCTGCTATGCAGTGTCTGACTTGGCAACTGCTTCTTATCTCCCTGTCTGTAAGGACCATCAGAAGCAGTTTGATTTCAGGTTACAAGGCCAGCAATATGTCTTCCATGCCCGACTGCAGGGGTGTGTCAACTTTCCAGCAGTATGTTATAATTTAGTTCATAGACATCTCGATTGCCTTTTATTTTACCATACTGTACCAGTATGTGCATTACATGAGTGACATTATGCTGAGTGGATCTAATGATCAAGATGTATCTACTCTAGATTTACTGGTAAGACATTTTTGTCAGAGAATGGAAAATAAGTGCAATTAAAAATCAAGGGAATAAAATACAGGGAAATGTCCAGGGCCAGGAGTATAAAGCATATCAAAATATTTCTTTTGAAAGAAAACTAAAACACAATAAAAGCAAAGAGGGAGGCAAACCATAGGAGTCTCTTAACTATAGAGAACAAACTGTGGGTTGCTGGAGGAGATGAGGGTGGCTAAATGGGTAATTTAATGATGAATATTAAGGAGGACAGTTGATGTGAGGAGCACTGGGTGTTATCAGCAACTAATAAATCACTAAATTCTAACCCAAAATAAATAATATTTTGCATTTAAGTAAATTGAATTTAAATAAAACCAGAAAAATAAAGTTATATCTTTGAAGGTAAAGCTTACCTTGGTCCATCTGTCCCCTCCAACGTTAAAAAGATATAAAATACTCAAAAAGACTCTTTAGACAGGGAAGGCAACAGCTTGTTTCTTTGGGTGTTTTACTTTGGCCTATTTTTCAAGTGACTCAAAAAGCTACTAGTTTGAGTTGGACTAATGACAAGGCAATGCCACAGGTCCAGACTGTGGTACAAGCTTCTATTCCATTTGAGGGTTAAAATTCCACACAATCAATGGTTTTTGAAGTGTCAGTGGAAGAAAGAGATGCTATTAGAGTCTAGCCGTCCTCCATATATGGATTGCAGTGCAGACCTTAAGGATTTTGGAGCGAATTCCAGCCATCCTATACAGATCATTACATTCCTTTGGAGAAATGACTCTTGGCCTGATATGGGGCCTTAGTACAGAATAAGGCTTAACTATGGGCTACAAGTGAAATTTGAACTTATCATCATGAATTTGGTGTTTGCAGATGCAGAACCATAGAGTTGGTGTCCAAAGCAGCACTCCATTATGGAACAGACAGTCTCCTTTTATATATGGTTTTTCTTTCCATGTTACAGTTACCTGAAGTTCAGAAGCAGATGATCCTCCTTCTGACACTATGTCAGACAGTCAGTGGTAGTCTAATGCTACAACACAATACTTGGGTCCTTCACCGCATTTCATCTCATCAGAACAGCATTTTATCATCTCACATCATCAAAGGAGTAAGGGGGATTATAGTTCACTCAGGTATTTTGAAAGAGGGAGACCATATTCAGATACTTTTGTTAAAATATATTGTTGAGATTTTTTATATTATTATTATTATTATTATTGTTATCTGTTAGCTTGCCTAATTTCTAAACTAATCCTTATCACAGGGATGGATGTATAAGAAAAAGCATTATGTATATAGGTCTCAGTAATACCCATAGTCTCAGTCACCCACTTGGGGTATTGATTTACATCACTGTCCCCACATAAGGAGGAGATACATTATAGGTGATCTGTCCCAAGCAGGAACTGAAGAAAATGTTATGCAAAGAAGTGCCCAAATTCTCACACTCCCCACTTTTGCTACCATGCTTTCTCTCTCCTAGCCTACACCCAAGGCCTTGTTGGGAATTCACTATGATCAAGTGACAGAAGAAAGGATTTGGGCCTGATATATAGAAAATTCAGCAATGATATATAGGTACACCTCAAAAGTAAATAGATACAACAATACATCCCCATTATGGAAAAATCCCTGAAGGTCCATGGTGAAGGGAGTTTCTTTCAATGTATAGAACTTGAAATAATGCACCCAGTGTTCACTTTCTTTGAATGAGAAATGGCTGGGTGTAGAACGTATACTAATTCATAGGTCTTAGACAAAGATTTGGCTGAATAATCAGGGACTTGGAAAACCAATCAAACAAACAAAGAAATAAACAACAACAACAAAAAAAACCCCACATTATTGGAAAACTGGTAACAAGAAAATTTGAGGAAGAGTCATGTTGCCATACCTTTCTGAATGAATAAAAACACACAAATATATTTATGTCCATTGTGAATGCTCACCAAGGACTGACTAGCAGAGGAGGATTTGAAGAATCAAGCTGAAAGAATGATCCAGTTGGTGCATACCAGTCAGCCGATTTCCCATGTACTCCTTTCATTAACCAATGGGCTCACAAACAAAGTGATCTCAGTGGCAGAGATGGAGGTTGTACATGAGCCCAACAGCATAGATTTCCACCCACTAAAGCTACCATGGGCATGACCACTGCCAAGGGACAACTCAGCAGATGCAACCTGAAGTCCCCTTTATGGCAGCATTCCTTGGCATGAACAGCCTGGGTTCAGGTGGATTCCACTGGAATGTTTCCATCATGGAAGGCAGTGTTTTGTTCCTACTGCCATAGACACTTCCTTTGGATAGGGAATTGCATTCCCTGCATGCAATGCTGCTGACAAAACTACTATCCGTGGACTTAGAGAATTTTGTCATCCAAAATCATAGCATTTCACACAACTTTACTTCTAATCAACAATCTCACTTCACAGCAAATGAACTGCCACAATTGGCCCCTGCTCATGGAATACACTGGTATTATCATATTTCCCACTATCTTGAAGGAATTGGCCTGATAAAATGGGAGAATGACATTTTACAGAATTAGTTCTAGTACGAGCTATCTAGCAATGCCTTCCAGGGTTGGAGCAAGAGTCCTCAGTTCTCAGGAAGGCCTTATATGCTCTGAATCAGGATCAATTTCATGTTGCTCTTCTTCCCACAGACAGGTCCTATAATCAAAAAATAGAAATGGGAGAAGCACCACACATTGTTACTCTTAGTGACTCACTAGGAAAAAGTTTGCTTCTTATTGCCATTTGCTTATACTCTTCTTGCTTTGAGATGTTTATTCTAAAGGGAGAAATGCTTCCAACATGATACACAACAAGATTCTATTGAAGAGAGTGTTAAGACTGCTGCCTGACCACTTTGGGTAGCTTATGCCTTTAAATCAATAGGCAAAGAAGGTTTCTGTGCTGGTTCAGGTGAATGATCCTGACAACGAGTGAGAAATTGCACTACTACTCCAGAATAGAGATAACAAAGAGCATAGCTAGAATCCTGGAGTTCCTGTAGACACTTAGTCATCATGTTCTGTGATAAGGCCAATAAAAACTATAGCAACCCAATCCAGCAGAACTACTAATTTCCCAGACCCTTCAGTAATGAAGGTTTGTGTCACTCCAAAAGCTAAAGAACCACAACCAGCTTTGGTACTTTCTGAGGGCACATTGAAAACTAAAGGGGTAACAGATGGAAGTAATTATAAATAAATCATGTGACTGTTACAAAAATGAAGACTGTAATTATTGTATTTACTCCTTGCATTATGAATATTACTCCTTGTATTATGACACTTCTGTGTCTGAATATATATAAATAAAAAGTCTTTGTTTTCTTCCCTTTCTTATTACTTTATCGTGAAACTGAAGATATATTGATATGCTGCCCTATATTTTAGTATTTAATTTTCCATCATAGTTTTTAACTAAATACCGAGGAGAAACTCAAAATCACCCCCAAAATTTTACTTTTTATTCTTGTGGAGGTTTTAGTGTATTTTTGTTTGTTTACAGGATTGTTATATGACGTTAGTGGTATTATAACCATTTGCAGTGTTTATTGGAGGTAAAGTATGATTTACAGAGATGTGTATAGGTGCTACGTGGATAATCAATGGGCTTCCAATGGTTAAATTTATGTGCTAACTTGCATAGACCACAGGGTGCTCAGATAGTGCCTTGACTATTGTTTTGGATTATAACTATGAAATTCTTCTGGATGATATTAAATTTTGAGTTGGCAGAATGAAATAAGTAGATTGTTCTCACTAATATAGGGTCCTCATCTAATGAAATGAAGGTCTGACCATTACAAAAGGCTAACCTCCCCCTGATTAAGAGGGAATTCTCCTGCCTGAGAGCTTTCAGACTGAACCATTAGCTCTTCCTGTCTGATGACTTGCGCTCTGACACATTAACTCTTCCCTGATTTTACACTAGCCTCCTGCCTATGGACCTGAACTAGGACATCAACTCTTTCTGGTTAACTGAAGTTTCTGGTGTTTAGACTCAAAAGGGGACATTGATTATGCAGATTTTGCACTTGCCAAATTCCATATACACAAAAGCAAATTAGTGTGTGTGTGTGTGTGTGTGTGTGTGTGTGTGTGTACAGAAAGATATCAGATCTTCATGGATCAAGAGACAATATCGTTCAGATGTCAATAATATCTGAAACAATATACATGTTCTACTACCCCTATAAAAACTCCAATGACAATTTTTGCAGACATAGAAAAATCAGCTGAACATTTCATATGGAATCTCAAGGGATCTTTAATCAAATAAAAATTCTTGAAAACAAAAACTTGTATGCCCCATACGTCCTGATTTTAAAATTATTATAAAGCTATATAATCAAAACTATGGTAATGGCATTAAGCCAGGGACATAGAGAAGTGGAATGAACTGCAGAGCCCAGAATGCACCATCCCTTATATGGCCAACTGAATTTCTGCAAGGGCGCCAACACCATCCAACAGGAAAGAATAATGTTTTCAGCAAATAGTTTAGCTAAACTAGATATTCAAAATCTAGTTATGCAGAAGAACACTAGATATGCAAAAGAAGGAGGGCAGGGGTGCCTGGGTGGCTCAGTGGATTAAGTCTGTGGCTTCCACTCGGGTCATGATCTCAGGGTCTTGGGATCAAACCCCACATCGGGCTCTCTGATCAGCAGGTATCCTGCTTCCCCCCTCATTCTCTGCTTGCCTCTTTGCCTACTTGTGATCTCTCTCTCTCTCTGTCAAATAAATAAAATCTTAAAAAAAAAAGAATTAAGGTAGATCTCTAAATTACACTATAGACAAAATAAACTCCAAATGGATCAAAGACTTAAGTATAAGAATAAAACTATAAAATGTTTAGAAGGAAAAACTAATGATGTATTTTATGGTGGCTAGCTGAAAACAGCAACCAAAAAAAAGAATAAAATATAAATGAAATAAAATCTTCAGGACATTAGCTTAGGAAATTGTTTCTTGAGTATGACACCAAAAAAAAAAAAAAAAACAAAAAACAAAAAACCAAGTTACAGAAGAAATAAAAACATAATTTAAACTATCTAAAAATTAAAAAATTTCTATGCATCAAAGGTCACAATCAACAGAATGAAAGGCAATTCACGGAATTCCTACAACTGACTATCAACAAAAGATGAATGAACATTTCTCCAAAAATATACATAAATGAGCAATGAGCAACAGGAAAAGATACTCAACATCGCTAAACACACTCATGCACACTGTCCATAAGAATATAAAAATGTTGAAGCCACTGTGAAAGGTAATACGACCTTCTTCAGAAGTGAACAATAATGACCAAGTGATCCAGCATTTCCACTTCTGGAAATACAGCAAAAGTACTGGAAGTGGGGACTGGAAGAGATATGTGTACCCTCATGTCCACATCAGCATTAGTCATGATAGCCCAAATGTGTAAGCAACCCATGTGTCCATCAACATATGAATAAATAAAATGTGGAAAGCATGCAATGGACTATTACTCAGCATGAAAAAGGAAGGAATTTCTGACCCACGCTCAACACAGATATACTCTGATGACATATTAAACGAAATAAACTGTGTATCGTCATGTCTTCTTCAATACCTCCAGACACTGACAGTTTCTCTGAATATCCTTTTATTGATTTATTTCAGTTATGTGGAAAATACAAGGTTATATTCATTTCACTTGTGTATATAACGATTCCAAAATTCTAGAGCTTACTCAGTGCCCGTCACAATAATTCTGGCTCAAATTTCCTTGTTTTTGGTAAACTTGAAAGTTTTGAGGAAAACTAGCCAGACATTTTATATAAAAACCTTTATTTGAGGTTTGTTTGATTTTTATTTAAGTTTGGACTGGGGTTATGGGTTTTTGAAAGAAGAGTCACAGAGGCAAAATGCCATTTGCATCACAACATGCCAGCGGGTACATACTTTCATTGTGACTCATCATCCTTGAGGTTGACCTTGATCACCTGGTTGATGTAGTGTTTGTCACATTGCTCCTCTGTAAATTTATTTCCCCTGCTGCATTCCACAATGTGCCTTTTGGAAGGAATTCACTTGTGTGCAGCCCACAAATAAGAGATGGAGTGTTATCCTATAACTATAACCCTTTGAGGGCAGAATACCAACAAAATAATTAATAAGAATTTTAATGGAAACTTTCTCTATTATTCCCTATTTATTAGCTATTTATTTAAGTGTTCATATTACTATAAACTTGTGCATTTTTTGAGTTATATAACAATTTGTGTTATTTATTTTGTTGTCCAATTCTTTTCTAGCTCTAAGCATTGTGGGCTCTTTCCACTGGCTCTTGTGTCCCTTTTGCATATACTTACCACAGTGTCAGTTACCTGTGTGTGTGTGTTACCACATTCTTGCCAGTTCATCTTGTACATTCCCCACCTGAGACCTAGAATCAGCCTTTTGTTTAAGAAATCCTAGTAATTTTTTTTGGGGATAAAGGTATCAGGAACCAAGTCCTGCCACTAGACCACTAGATAATCATTGTTTTTTTTGTATTATTATTTTAGTCAAAACTTGTCATTTATGGCCCACATAAATAAACACTTTAATTGCAAGAAGAGGTCACCTTTTCCCCCAAATCCATTAATACATAGTGAAGATTAAGTTCTTATCACATCTAGCTCATGTGTCTTAATTAAAAGGGAAAGAACACTTTAGGGAATGACCTCCCCAGGCTCCTATATTTTGCATCATTCATGTTTAAATACTGCTGTAGGAAAGGCAAAAGACAAATATGCCCCTATCAAAATTACAAATGAGAGTGGATATCAGAAAGTGTGGAAGAGAATCCTGGACCAACTTTTTCTTCTGGCATGCAGGTGAGAACCTGAACCTCAGTGACATCAAAAGAGATCAAACAGAATTTTAGAAGCACTTTTTAAAATTCTAATTGGAGTAAAGTTTGGCCAAATTACATTGAGAAGAAAAGAGAATGATGAACATCCTACCTTTGCATAAACTCTTACCAAAACTGGTGAGTTTGTGTTGGGGATTAACTTAGTTGGATTTAATCCTCAGAGAAAATTCATCTGATCTATGTCAAATGTGCACCTAACACATAAAAAGCATTTGTGGAAGGATAGAAGATATAGGGAATTTTCTACAAGTGCTTGACAATCTAAACTGAGAAGACAGAATCAAAGAAATACACAGTAGCTCCTGGTGGAGAGAGAGACAATTAAATATTGTATCTACTCCAGTGTTCCAGGATGCTCCATGGAGATGATGATATTACTTGGGATGTAGTAGGCTTCCCTTTTCAGTGGTAACAAAGTATTGAAGGACTGAACACTATTGGATTGTATCAAGTGGAGATTCTCCTAATTCTTTCATTTACCTTATGAATACTTATTATTAAATATGTACTTTTTTCTAGATGTTTGAATTCAGCAGTGAACAGATAAAGATTACCTTCCTTACATTGCTTCTTTAGAATGTATGCCACTCAAAACTATTCTTATTTGAACTATAAAAATCTTTAAGTCTGTAACTTTGTAAGATAGATAATAGGTAATAGATGATAGATAGAAAGATAGATTGATTGATTGATAGATATATGATAGGTAGATAGATGATAGAAAGGTAGTAAATTGATAGGTAGAAGTATGGATGAATGGATAGACAGACATTCCTTTATAATACTTAAATGTTAGAAGCTAGAGACAAGTTTTCACTCCTGTTTGCTGAAGAGTTGGACAAAAAGCATATTTGGCAAACTACTAAGAGTGTAGGGGAACATGTAGTAAATGGCAGTGTAGTGGGGGCATGATGTGGTAAAGACCCCTGAGTCCAGAACTGTCTTTTCTGTTTTTGCATCCTGTGTCAGAATACTGTTGTTATGTACCAGTAATATGCCAAAGCCAGTAATAAACAATCTACCAAGAGAAGGTCTTTAAGAAGCTTTATTTTGTTGCAGCACCACTATGACAGATTTTCAACTACCAATGGGAATATTTTAAAAGGTAAGTCATCCTCCTAACTTTGATTCTAAGAAAACAATTCCCCACCCTGAGGCCACATATATGCTATCTTAGTACTCTTGTAAATACAATTAATTGATATAACTGGTGTGTGTGTGTGTGTATGTGTGTGTGTGTGTGTGTGATATTATTCTGCTGTTAATGAAAATACTACCATCTTCAACAGACAGTCCTGAACTCTGCCCTTTACAACATATCTTAGAATTGTATATATATCCATTGTATATATATCCACTTCCCTTTGTTTGACGATTGCATAAAATACCATCCCTGAATCATTTTGCATCCTTCCAGTGGGCATTGAAATTGTTTCTTACCTTTGGTCAACATGGAAAGGATTGCTGTGATGATCTTCCTGCCTATGAGTGAGATTATTTGCAGCAAATGCATACTCTAGACCTGTGTCTATGTGACTTTGAAATATTTTCAGTGCTAAAAATCACCCCAGGAGAGATCGTATCCCCTTAAACTCCTCCCAAAAATGTGTGGAATCAATTGTGTCCAACATCATTTTCAGAACTGTTTGTTAAGAGACATTTGTCAAAACTGTCATTTGTTCCAATGCAATCAATAAAAAAGTAAGTTGACCAAAACAAAAACAAAAACAAAACAAACAAAACTTGTCATTTTGTTAATCTAAGTGAAAAGATAAATAATTGGATTTGAATGGAATGTATTTTTCTATGAAAGAATTTGATAATCTTTTCACATTATTTCTAATAAGAGTTCCTTTGAGGTCAGTTCTTTTGCTCATTTTCATTTTAACTGTTTTTTGTTTTTTTTAATTTTCGCGATTTATTTAGATAGAGAACACAAAAGCAGGGAAGGGATATAGGAAAAAGGAGAAATAGAAACTTAAACAGGCTCCATCCCCAGCACAGAACTTAGCATGGGGCTGGATTCCAAAACACTGAGATCACAACCTGAGTGGAAATCAAGAGCCAAATATTTAACCGGCTGAGCTACCCAGGCACCAAATGGGTTGTGTTTTCAATCTTGAGATCCATTTATATTTGAGAAAATTATGCTTTTGTCTGCAGTACATGTTGTAAATATACTTAAATGCCTTGGCACTTATACACTTAATTGTGTTATTATATGGGAAATATATGTGATGAAGACAGAAAAGGATTTTTCCATTTGGTATATATAAGTGAATTTTCATTCCTGTCCTGCTTCTATCTTTTACTGAAGTCAGGGCATGGGACTTGCAAGAACATGTGTTCCAAGAATCATATGAATAAGTTTTACCTATGACCTTCAGTTTCTTAAGCTCATTGTCTAAATCTCTGGTGCTTAAAATAACATGACATTTGAAACAATATTTTGATTTATGACAAATGTCCCCTATTTATCCTTTATTTTAGTACCAGTTTCTCCTTGTGTCTTAAGAAAATATGCAGAAAGACCCATCAAATTACTGGATGACATGAAGAATTCCACTTTGGACAACATAGGATAATGTAAAAAGTACAAAATGTTATGATAGAAGCTGAATTCACAACTATAAGCAACTATAAATTATAGAGAGTTAAAGTAAAAGGAAATAAATTTAGTCAAGGGAACTGATCAAAATAAACTTGATGGACTAAACGAACTGACCGAAAATTCACTGCTAAAATATTGCTTATTTCTCTCTTGTCCTTTATCTCTCTTTCCCTCACCCTGTCTCACTCTCTCTCTCATAGATTTCATTAAACAAACAAACAAACAAACAAAACTATTAAAAGTTTCCCTGTCATGAGTTTTCTCCTTTTTGCAGCATTCTACCATAATGGGTCCATGTTGTAAAATAAGGAAAGATACTTAGCTCAGAAAGATACCCTCTTGTAATAAATTCATTAAGTTAATGTTTATTATGCCTGAAGAATTGGGTACTTTCTCATTATTAATATATTTTCTTGTTTCCATAGCAATCAGGTGAATAGATTGTGAATAAATATTATGGCCCATGCTTTATTCAAGGGAAAACAACACGGAAGATAAAGGATTACCCACTGGTAAGCGGCCCTTCCATGAACAAGCATATGACTTTGACCTCTAAATGGAGAATTCATTTCCTAATTTTTCTTTCTTTGCAGATTAATTATTTCTAACCTGCATTTTCTCCACTTGGCCTGAAATAATGAAGCAAAATAACACAGTTACTGAGTTCATACTGCTAGGATTGACCCAAGATCCCATGAAAAAGAAGATGGTATTTGTAATCTTCTTCATTTTTTATTCCGGAACTGTGGTAGGGAATTTGCTCATTATTGTGACCATCAAGTCCAGCCGCACACTTGGGAGCCCCATGTACTTTTTCCTATTTCATTTGTCCCTTGCTGATTCCTGTTTCTCAACGTCCACAGCCCCCAGACTAATTGTGGATTCACTCTCTGCACAAAGAACCATATCTTACAATGAGTGCATGACTCAAGTCTTTGCAATGCATTTCTTTGGCTCCATGGAGGTCTTTGTTCTCATCCTCATGGCTGTCGATCGCTATGTGGCCATTTGTAAGCCCTTACATTACCCAACCATCATGAGACGGCAGGTTTGCACAATCCTGATCGTTCTTGCATGGATAGGGGCTTTTATCCATTCCCTTGCTGAGCTAATGCCGGCCTTGAAATTGCCTTTCTGTGGGCCCAATTTGATTAATCATTACTGCTGTGATTTGCAGCCCTTGCTGAAACTTGCATGCATGGACACGTATATGATCAACCTAGAATGGGTGTCTAACAGTGGGAGCATTTGCACAGGCAGTTTTTTGTTTCTGATGATTTCATACACTGTCATCTTGCATTCACTGAGAAACCACAGTGCAGAAGGGAGGAGAAAAGCTCTCTCCACCTGCATTACTCACATCATCGTAGTAGTCTTATTCTTTGGTCCATGTGTATTCATATACGCACGCCCCCAGACCACTTTCCCCATGGACAAGATGGTGTCCGTATTTTATACTATTGGGACCCCTTTTCTCAACCCATTCATCTACACACTGAGGAATGCAGAAGTAAAAAATGCCATGAGAAAGCTATGCCATATCACAACTACCTCAGAAAGCAGGAGATGAATTGAGGGTTTTGGTTGATTCTTCATCTGTACAGATGTCAAATATAATAGTGTATATCATCACATGTCCAACATACTCTATTACAATGCACCTGATTTCCTTACTTTTTACTGTACTTCTGCCCTCAAACTTGTAGCTTCCCTCGTAATGCCAGCCAGGTTCTTACCTCTCCTGAGAATTCACTTCTGACATTGTTGATTACGAAGTACTCCTCACATTTCACTCTACACTCTGGTTTGATAAGAAGAAAGATATTTATACAATCACAAATGTTCAAACAGTGAGTATTTATCAGTAAGAAGAGCATATTTTTTATGATTTGTAATTCTCTCTATAGAAAATTTCAAACAAGTTATCCTGTTTTCTCTTGAACACATCAGAGCAAAGGAACTAACTTTGTGTGTCAAGAATTATTTTTATTATATCATTCATTCATTTAAAAAATTTCCATAATGGTGAACCTCTAACCAAAAAGGTATATATATGTATACCAAAAAGGTATATATATGTATATGTATGTGTGTGTGTGTGTGTATGTGTGTATGTGTGTGTGTGTATGTGTGTGTATGTATATATATTATATATAATATATATATAATATATATATTATATATAATATATATATAATAAATAAATAAAATATTATATAATAAATAAATGAATAATATATATTATATAATTATATAATTATATAATTATATAATTTATTATGAATAATAAATTATATGTATAATATATATACTATAAATTATATGTATATAATATATTATATTATATTATATATACATATATATTATACATATAATTTATTATATATAATATATATAATAAATTATATGTATAATATATATGTATATATAATATAATATAATATATACATATAATTTATAGTATATATATTATACATATAATTTATTATTCATAATAAATTATATAATTATATAATTATATAATTATATAATATATATTATTCATTTATTTATTTATTATTTATTTATTATTATGCTTCAATTATCCTGATAGTCAAAGGAAAAAATAAGGAGAAGAGTAATAATAATTTATTATTACTCTTCTCCTTATTTTTTCCTTTGACTATCAGGATAATTGAAGCATTATATATGGGATTTTTTAAATGTAGGATTACATGGCCTGGAGATATTCAGCTAGGTTGTATGATTGGTATACAGGAGCTACAAGAGAATTCTGCAACTCTAAAAGGAAAAGAAGCAAAATAATGTATGTTGTCAAAACTAAATTATAATTTAAAATACATCATAGGTAAACCATATTTTTTGAGACTGATGTACAGAAAAGTAGAACACAGATTGAAAGGGGGTGGGGAAGCATATTATTTCATTTACTGCTTTGTTTTATAAATGGAATAAAAGGAATTACCAGAGGCATTCAGACATAGTCACTTGAATGTCTCTAGTTAATGGAGTCAGAGTGAACCTGCTTTTGCAGCAGGAAGCCACTTTGTTTCTCTGTTTGTCCTTTCCTAGTAAAGTGGTAATGTGGATTGACACTTTAGAATTGCCAGTAGAATTTTGGTATTCATAGTTAACAGAGCAGATTAGCAACCATGCTTTGAATATGTGCATTCCAGAGATATTGATTGATTTCAGAGAATTTTTAACTCACTGATTTCAGAGAGTACAAAGTGTTAATTCAAAGGTGTACATGCCCCTGAAGTTTATACCAGCATTATCTACAATAGCAAAACTATGGACACAGCCCAAGTTTCCATTGAATGATGAATGGAAAAGACATGGGGTATATATTACTCAGCCATTAGAAAGAATGAGATCATGCCATTTGCAATGACTAGGTTTGAGCTAGAGACTATTAGGTTAAGCTAATCAAGTCAGTCAATGAAAAAGAAATACCACATGATTTCACTCGTGTGGAAATTAAGAAAACAATGAGTATAGGGAAAAACAGAGAGTGGTGGGCAAATCAAGAAATGGGTTCTTAACTATAGAAAACAACCGGATGGTTACCAGAGGAAAGGTGTCTAGAGGAGGGGTTAAATAGGTGATGGGGATTAAGGAGTGGACATGTTGTAATGAGCACTTGGTATGGTATGTAAGTGTTGAATCTCTAAATTGTACACCTGGAAATCATACTATACTGTATGATAACTAACTGTAATCAAAATAAAAAAAAACTTGAAAAATAAATAACAAATAAAATTATTTAATTTCAGTATATTCAAGTTTACCACACCCTTAGTAACTGTTATAAGATTCCATTTTATTTTTAATGATGTTGCCCATTACTTACCTAGAAAAACATTTTTAATGTAAATAGTTCCCTCTTGTCAAAATTTATTTTAAAATAAATTCATTGGAGTGTCATGTTTTCAATGTTCTCACTACTTTTTGATTTCTGGGTTATTATGAAGTTTATGACTGCACTAGTGTCCAAAGTTGGCATGTTGATGTACAAAAATTATATATATTCAGTTATACAAATTGATTTTTGATGTATATATTATATGAAAATATCATGACAATCTAAGTAATTACCACATCTATCTTCTCTATATAGTTACTAGTGTGTGTGTGTGTGTATGTGTGTGTAAGAAGTTTTAATTTAAATCTATCCTGGTTGCAATTTCAAGTATTCATTATGGTGTTGTTAACAATAGTGACCATGCTATATATTAGATCTCTAGAACTTATTCATTCTACGTAACTGAAACCTTGTACACTTTAGGCAACATCTCTCCATTTTTCTCAGTCCCTGGCCCCTGGTAACCATCACTGTACTCTCTGTTTCTGTGATTTGAACTATACCATTTCCACATATAATTGAGATCATGCAGTATTTCTCTTTCTGTGTCTTTCTTGTTTCACTTAACATCAAGACCTCCAGCTCCATCCAGCTCTGATTTGTTACTGCAAATGGCAGAATTTTCCTCTTTTTAATGTCTGAATAATAAAGATCTCACATTTTCTCTCTTGATTCATCAGTGAGGGATGAAGTTGTATCTATACCTTGGCTTCTGTGAGTAACGATGCATTGAACTCACAAATGCAGATAGTCTTTCACAATTATGATTTCAGATCCTTTGGATATATAATCAACATTAGGGTTGATGGATGGCAGTCTACTTTCAATTTTTTGAAGAACCAGTATATTCTGTGTAATGACTGCACCAATTTATATGTCCATCAGTAGGGTACATGGGATCCCTAGATTCCACATCCTCACCAATATTTTGTATCTCTTATCTTCCCAATAACAGTCCAACAAAGGTGATGTTATAATGGTTTTCATTTGCATTTCCCTGATGATGAGTGCTGTTGAGCACCCTTTGGGGCACCTGTTCACCATTTATAAGTCTTTGAGAAATATCCATTTGGTCCCTCTGTTCATTTTTTAATCAGAGGAGATGAAGGAAATTGCCATAGCTTCTGCTCCATTTTCCTGTGAGCCAAAATTGCTCTAAAAAAGAGTTATATGATATTAAGAAGAATAGAAAGGTGAATATTAGACAAAAATCATCTACTCAGAAGTATGTAGAAAAGAAAGAAAATAACTTACAAAGGGGAGAAAAAAGCAAACTTTAATAATATGAACTGACTCCCAAATATGTAATAATTACATTAAATGCCAATACAAAGTACAAAGGCAGAAGTTGACAGAATAAGCAGAATAATCTTCAGTAAGAAAAGTGAAGGACTGATACACACATCAATATGATAGATCCCAGAACAAAGAAACCATGTACTATGAGTAAATGCTGTGATTCAGTGTACATGAAGTTATAGAATAGAAAATACTAAAATGGAGTGATACCAACCATGACAATAGTTGCATTTGAGGCAATTAACTGAAAAGGAGCATGACAGAACTTTCTGGGTTAATGAAAGTATTCTAGATCTTGAATTTCTTAATGGCTATGTGAGTATATACATTTATAAAAACTCAACAAACCATATACTTAAAAGGTCTGCATTTCATTATGTGTAAAATTTATCTCAGAAAAAGAACTGTATTACTAAAAAAAAAAACAAAAACACACAAACAAACAAACAAACAAAAACCTTACCAGTATATCTAAGCATCCCCCCAACAACCTCCCAATAAAAAAAACCTTTCAAATTTCTGGGGTTGGGGGGAACAGAACAGTAATTGTCATTAAGAATTTCACCCCACGAGTGGAAGATGACAAATATTTTATTGAAAATTAGTATATCACAGTTACTCTGAATGGTGGACTTAGATTTCACAAAAGTGAAAAACGTTTGTAATGAAAATTATGTCATCAACAAAGTGTAAAGACAACGCACAAACTGAGAGAAGATACTTGAAAATCATCTTTAAGGAACTTATATGCAGATTTCATAAAGAACTTGTTAATACCACTTAATAATAAAAAGGCAACAACCCAACTTAAAAACTGGCCAAAAATCTGAGTAAACATATCTCTACAAAAATACTCAAATGGCCAAAAGAACATGAAAAGATGTTTAACCCCTTCAGGTAATAGGAAATGCAAACCTCATCTATAATGAGATACCACTTTCCACCCACTAGGATGTCTAGAAAAAAAAAAAAAAAAGAAAAGTAGCAAGTTTTATTGAGTTGGTAGAGATATTGGAGTTCTCATAAATTGCTGATAGTAATGTAAATGGTGCAACTGCTTTGGAAAACAATGTGTCAGCTCCTCAAAAGATTAAACATATAATAGCAATGACCTAGCAATTCTATTTAATCTTAGGTATCTACTTAAGGGAAATTAAACATATATGCACACAAAAACTTGTACATGATTGTTCATTGCATCATTATTCATAGTAGCTAAAATGGGGGAACAATCTACTTGCCAATCAACTGATGCATGTGTAAATTATATACTCATAAACTGGAGTTTTACTATCCTACAAGGTAAATAAAACTTATGCTAAGAACATTACACTAAATGAAAGAAACGGGTTAAGAAAGAAAACATAACATATAATTCCTTTTATTTGATATGTCTAGAAAAGCTAATCTATAATGAAGGAATGGAGATTAGGGGACCCCTTGGTGGCTCAGTCTGTTCAGCCACTGACTCTTGATTTCTGCTCAGGTCGTGATCTCATGGTCATGGGATCAAGCCCAGTTGTGCTTTGTATTCAGTGTGGATTCAGCTGAAGAGATTCTCTTTCTCCCTCTACCCGTCCCCCAGCACTCCAAATAGGAGCTCTCTTTCTTTCTCTTTAAAACAAAGGAATATTAGGACTTGGATTGTTTCACAGCCTTCTAAACTAAAAACTATTAAATTCTATACTTTAAATACATGAATGGTATAGTATGTGGAATATATCTCACTGACAACGCAAAGCAGGAAAGAGTTAAATGCCCATGGGGTGAAGGTGAATGTCACCTGACCAGTCAAGCAACTAGAGCTAATAGCTGAATGTGAGGCAGATCAAGCATGAAACCCAGGTAATAATGTGGTACCACATTCCTCCCTTCTCCTGCTGGTAGGCATAGATGCCTTAGCATTGCCCTGCATTTCATCATGATACTATGAGACCATAGATGAACAGAGTTATGGAAAGTATTCTCCATCTTTAGGGTACTCAAGGGCCTTATTTGCCAAGACTTTGGCTCACATTCATGGGGCCACTCCTGAAATCCTACCCACAGATATTCCCTGTTGCTGCTGAAGTAGTAGATCCTGTGTGACATGATTAGAACCTAATATGCCCAGCAGATTTCCCATCAAGCTTGCTTTCTGCTTTAAATGCTCTTGCTGCAAATTGTGTTTGTTTCCCCCCCCCCACCCATAACTTCAGGAAGTGTCCAGTGACATGGGGAGATGGTAGTGCAAATGGCCTGCTCTGGGGTTGAACTTTAGCCAGTGGGAACAGTAAGTCAATGGCTAATTTCCCCTGTTTATGGCTATTTGGAAAAGGAACATACAGACTCTCTTAAAAGGTCCAGTGAGATCAAGAGATCAGCTGTGTAAGTGGTGAAACTAGCCAAGGACATGATTTTTATAAGTTCCTCTAGGAATAGAAATGGGTAAGTGTCTGACATTTTGAAAATTGTAAAAAAAAAAAAAAAAAAAAAAGAAAAGAAAAGAAAAAAGGAAGGAGATTTGATGAAAATAGGAAGGGTAAAGAAAAAAAAAAAAGCAAAAATGAGGAGAAAGGGAAAAGTAGGAATAGTGGAGGAATAACAAAGGATGTTAGTGGTCAAGATCAATATCAGTGGCTTACAGTCAAAAAGTAGAAGCATGGAAGCCTGCATTACAATTTCTCCCAGGTATAAACTAGAAGTCAATTTTCCAACAATTTCTCCAGAGATCAACAAAGATTTAATTAAAAAGAAAAGCAGTGAACATCAATGGCACTATTCAATCAACACTTTTCCAATCAAATGGACCTTTCAAAAGAGTAGAAGAAATAAAATTCAATAGAGAAAGAACCTCAAATAGACATTTAATATATCTACTACATTAAAAATTTATCATCTTTATATATATTGAACAACATTAATCCCATGAACAAAATATCAATCATAAAACAATTACTTCTGTTTACAGATATGTTTTGGATTCATATTTGGTCCTAAATGCAACAATTGATTGTTTTTTAAATTTAACAAATAAAAAAAAATTTAAATTTTAACAGGTTGAAAGACATCGTGGAATTAGCTCTTTTGCTCATTGGATGCCATCTTTTTAAAAATTAAAAGACAATACATGGCCTAGGGGAAAAACAAACAAACAAACTATATATGTATAGTCACACACACTTATGTATAAGCATTATTTAACATCTTAATTTAATTTATTTTTTTTCAGTGTTCCAAGATTCATTGTTTATGCACCACACCAATGACCCTGCAATTTCACTACAGATTTAGTGAAAAGAAGGGCCATATGTACCCCAATATTCATAACAGTAATGGCCATGATCATTGAACAATGGAAAGAGCCAACATGCCCTTCAAAAGATGTATAAGCATTTAATATTATATAAAACTTACATATTCAATTTCACATATAAATTATACATAAATATATACTTTATATTTAATATTTTGTGTAAGCCATATACATACAATAAGACCTATATCTAGAACATATAACCACACTTACAGTTTACTAATAAGAAACACAGAACTACTATTTTTATGTTGTACACAAGACTTGATAAGAAATTAAAAAAATATATACAAATGCAGGATTTTAGGGTAGTTATATATATATTTCTTTTTATTTCTTTTCAGCATAACAGTATTCATTGTTTTTGCACCACATCCAGTGCTCCATGCAATACGTACCCTCCTTAATGCCCACCACCTGGCTCCGCCAACCTCCCACCCCCGCTCCTTCAAAACCCTCAGGTTGTTTTTCAGAGTCCATAGTCTCTTATGGTTCACCTCCCCTTCCAATTTCCCTCAACTCCCTTCTCCTCTCCATCTCCCCATGCCCTCCATGTTATTTGTTATGCTCCACAAATAAGTGGATAATTGACTCTCTCTGCTTGACTTATTTCACTCAGCATAATCTCTTCCAGTCCCATCCATGTTGCTACAAAAGTTGGGTATTCATCCTTTCTGATGGAGGCATAATACTCCTTAGTGTATATGAACCACATCTTCCTTATCCATTCGTCCACTGAAGGGCATCTTGGTTCTTTCCACAGTTATATTTTTAAATTTTAAGGAAACTCCATATGTTTTCTAGAGTGGCTCCATCACTTTGCTTTCCCACTGACAGTGCGAGAGTGTTGCCCTTTCTCCACACCCTTGCCAACATGTCTTATTTGTTGTATTGTTGATTTTAGCCATTCTGGCAAATGTGATGTGTGATGTGATATCTTACAGTAGTTTTGATTTGTATTTCCTTGATGTTCAGTAATGTTAAGCATCTTTTCATGTGTCTGTTAACCATCCCAATATCTTCCTTTGAGAAATGTTTATTCAAGTCCTCTGACCCTTTTGAATTGGGTTACTTGTTTTTGATTGTTGAGATTTTGAGGTTCTATATATACTTTAGATGCAACCCAACAATCCAGAAATGGCACTACTACCAGATATTTGTGGAAACAATACAGAAAAACAAGAATACTAATTCAAAGGGACACATGCACCCTGATACTTATAACAGGATTATTTACAAAGGCCAATTATGGACACAGCCTGAATATACATCAAATGATGAATGGATAAAGAAAATGTGAGAAAAGATAGATAGGCAAACCCAGAAAAGACTCTTTTTTTATCATTTTTTTAAAAATTATTTTATTTTTTTCAGTGTTCCAAAATTCACTGTTTATGCACACCCAGTGTTCCATGCAATGCATGCTCTCCTTAATACCTACTACCAGGCTCACCAGTCAGACTTTCTCTGCTTTTTCACACAGCATAATCTCCTCCAGTCCTGTCCATGTTGATACAAAACTTGCGTATTCATCCTTTCTGATGGAGGCATAATATTCCATTGTATATATGGATCATATCTTCTTTATAAAACTGGCTATTAAATCTAGAGAACAAAGTGGTGGTTATCATAACGTAGGTGCATAGGTGCATGGGGGATGGGTTTTATAAGTGATGTGCATTAAGGAGAGCACTTTTGATGAACACCAGATGTTGTATGGAAATGTTGAATCACTATACACTACACCTGAAACTAATGTTACCTTGTATATGAGTTAACTGAAATTTAAAAGAGAACTTTATCTATTTTGAGGTTGTCTTGTGTATGGTGTAAGAGAATGGGTCAGTTTCATTCTTCTGAATGTAGCTGTCCAATTTTCCAGCACGATTTATTGAAGAGACTGTCTTTTTTCCATTCAATATTTTCCCCTTATTTGTCAAAGCTTAGTTGACCATAGAGTTGAGGGTCAATTTCAGGAGTCTCTATTCTGTTCCATTGATCTATGTGTCTGTTTTTGTGCCAATACCATGCCATCTTGGTGACCATAGCTTTGTAATATAGCTTGAAGTCAGGCAATATGATGCTCCAGCTTTGTTGTTCTTTTTCAACATTCCCTTGGTGATTTGGGGTCTTTTCTGGCTTCATACAACTTTTAGGATTGCTTGTTGCAGCTCACTGTGAGACAGGAATCCATCAAAATCCTACAAGAAAACATAGGCAGCAAACTTTTTGAAGTTGGCCACAACAAATTCTTTCTAGACACTTCTCCAAAGGCAAGGGAAACAAAAGCAGAAATGAACTTTGGGACTTTATTAAGATTAAAGCCATCTGCAGAGCAAATGACACAGTCAACAAAACTAAGAGGCAACCCATGGAATGGGAGAAGATATTTGCAAATGACATAACAGAAAACCAGCTGGTATCCAACATCAATAAAAACGTTCTCAAACTCAACACCCTCAAACCAAATAATCCTATCAAGAAATGGGCAGAAGACATGAATAGACACTTCTCCAAAGAAGACTTACAACAATATCTGGTGCATGATAAATAATGAATAAAAAAAAAAAAAAAGGAAAGTGCAAAGGAAGGTGAATAAAGTTTTAAAAAATGTAGACCAGGGGTGCCTGGGAGGCTCATAGGGCTAAATAAAGCCTCTGCCTTCAGCTTGGGTCATGATCCCAGGGTCCTGGGATCGAGCCCCACATCAGGCTTTCTGCTGCTCAGCAGGGAGCCTGCTTCCTCCTCTCTCTCTCTGCCTGCCTCTCTGCCTACTTGTGATCTCTATCTGTCAAATAAATAAATAAAATCTTAAAAAAATAAAAAATAAAAAATGTAGAGCAAAAAATACTCGGTTGAAGGAATTTTTTTCATATTTTTTATCTGATTCAGACTTTGAAACCTCAAGCTAGATCTCTTCAAGAAACCACAATTTGTTTTAACTCCTACTTAAAAAGCGTGATGAGAAAATAATTGAAACTGAGATTCTCAGTGAAGGAACAAATAGCTTACCTTGATCCTCTTCTTGCTATCAACAATATTTCATCATATGATTAGGAGCTGTTCATATTATTTTTCCCTTTTAATTAGTTAATTTTTGGTAACATTTCATTATGAAAGGTATTTTTAAGTGCATGGCTACATATACACACACAGACAAAAAAAAAAAAAAAGAAAGAAAGAAAGAAAAAGAGAAAAGAAAAAAAAAAACTTCAGGATAAAGATATTCCACTTATTCCTTCCACCTATCACTCATTAATCAACAGAAATTTCTTGAACCCAAAGAAGGTATCAGACACATTAATGGTTCCTGGGCCTTCAATGATAAATAGTGAGGAACCTAGGTCTTGTCTTCACAGAGCTTCAAACCCACTGACAGACACCCAGAGGAGAGCACTCAAAAGTGACAACATCTTGTTATATATGCTAAGGTAGTAGCTTCACAGGGTCCTGTGAGCATGTTTGAGGAACATACAACAAAGGCTGGAGTGTTCAGGAAAGGTTCCAAGATGAAAAGACATACAAAATAGAACCTGAAAGATGGAATCAAGTCAGCAGATGGAATCAAGTCAGCAGTGTGCATATGTTCACATCATTTGGTGTAAGAGTATTTGTGCAAGACAGAATACATAATGAATGCTAGGGGTGAAAATCAGTATGCAGGAAACCTCATGAATTCAGTGTGGCTATACTTGTTGATTCATCCATTCAATCAACAATTATTTATTGTACTATCATTGTGTGCCAGGCAAAGTGCTAGACAACAAGCTCATAAAAGGTAAATAACAGAATATGAACTTGGAGAAACAGGAACAGAGAAGTTGATGAAGAGTCTCATAATCCTGTTAAAAATTACTGCTAATACCCTGTGGCAAACATTGAAAGACCTCTTGACCCATCAAGTGATGCAGTTTGATTTCAGATTGGGATGATAACCGTATAGGTTATCAGTGTGGGAAATGGAATGAAGGGAACAAGAGTGACAGCACAATGTTAGTGAAATGACATGGGTGTGAAAAGATGGAACCCTGAAGTCTGGTGGTGCCAGTGAGGATACAGAATGTGGTAGACCCTGTTGTGTCCAGCCCCACTTCCTAGCTGCTCTGTGTCTGGGCTATTAAGGGCTCAGAGCTCAGTGCCCCACCTTCTGTACAGTTGTCCCAGGACAAAATTATAGGCTATGCCCACAATCACAAGGCCCAGCAGGGACCAATGAATGACAGGCTGGTCCCGTTGCCTCAGTTGGAACCAGTCTTATATTACAATATATATCCAGAGTTCTCATGGTGGCAAGATAAAGCCAAGCCCCAATTGGGACTATAACCTTCTTCCTGTACTGTAGTCAGCTTCTCTCATCCCTTGTCCTTAGAAATCACTCTCATGAAAATACTCAACTGAGAATCTACCTAGGGAAACCAAACTATCAAAAAGAAGATTTTAAGAAATATTTAAAGAAATAAACAGAAGAACTTGACATGGGATGAAGATTTAAGAAAGAAATCATGGAGGAAAACCAGATTCTTCCTTAGATGACTGGGAAGATGAGGGAACAGAGAAGATGAGTCTTTGCCAGTTTAAGTGGCTTCTTCTTCTTAATCTTAAGGGAGGTTAATTAACTCTGCATTGCCTAAGGAAACTTTAATGCTCCTCTCCCAGGCTATAGCCTTAAAAGAAAGGGCTGATTCTCCTCAGGACCTACCCCCCACCACCCTCGTTACTCCTAGACCTATAACTAAGACATGAGTGCCAGCAACCTCAAAAGGTGAGGTTTCAAGTGTGACTGACCCATGAGGAGCACACCACATTCCAAAGTAATGATGTGCTTTTTTTAAAAAAACTAATTTATTTATTTTAATAAACATATAATGTATTTTTATCCCCAGGGGTACAGGAATGATGTGTTTTCTAATTTAAAAGGACAGAAATAGGATAATCATGGAAGAAATATAAAATTCACTCAAGCCAAATTTCTTGATATGGGTTCACTAAAAAGAGATTCTTCATTTAATATTGTAGCTGGGAAACTGAGGAAAAGTTAACAGTTTTTCTGCTTGGAGGCTGAAATATGGACCAAATGTGACCCATATTAAACAAATTAGAATTTGACCTGACTTGATTCTAGGAAGGGGAGAGATTTAAAGGCATAGGGAGGTTGGAATGTTAGAATGGATTCATCATTTGAGATCTGCTTAACCTCCCTGGCAGGGTTCAGAAGACATACCTTTTATCATGACTGTGAGAAATAAATTTGTCATGCTATTCCCAGCACCCTTGAGAACCTCTGTGATCACTGTATTTTTGTAGACCAGACTAATAATGTCACTGAACTGGGAAATCCTAATGCTAAGGGAGATATTTTACCCCATGTAATAGTTGCCAAGTGGTAGCACTCAAGTTCCTTAAAGGCATAGTAGGCATGCTTCCCATAGAGGACAGAAGACTCAATACAACAGTCAAAATAATCAGTGCACTTCCAATGAGGTAGGCATGTGCTGTGATGAGCACTGGATGTTAGATGTAACTAATATATCATTAAAAACTACATCAAAAACTAATTATGTACTATACAGTGGCTAACTGAACATAAAAAAGAGTATATTTATGATGAACACTGAATAATGTAGAGAATTACTGAATTATTACATTGATTATCAGAAAGTAGTAGAACACCATACGATTTTTTAATTAAAGTAGAACACCATAATATTTTTTAAATAAAATATACTAAAAAATAATGCCCCCACCCCAAGAAAAAGAATGTTGGCTAGTTTTTGCCAGTGATCCTAGAAGTCAAACATAGAGGAAGCCTATTCCAGTCTTTCTTGACCATGGTTAGCAAAAAAAAAAAAAAAAAAAAAAAAAAAGAAAAAGTCAGGCAACGTAAACAAAATTTTAACATTTTTATTTTATTTTTATTGTGTTATGTTAGTCACCATACAATACATTAGTTTTTGATGTAGTGTTCCAAGATTCATTGTTTACATATAACACCTAGTGCTCCATGCAATACATGCCCTTCTTAGTAACCACCACAAGGCTCACCTATCCCCCATCCCCCTTCCCTCTAAAACCCTGTTTGTTTTTCAGAATCCAAAGTCTCTCATGGTTCAAAACCCACCCCCCCCTTTTTCTTTTCCTTCTCCTAATGTTCTCCATGTTATTCTTTAAGTTCCACAAGTAAGAGAAATCATATGATAATTGATTTTCTCTGCTTTACTTATTTCACTCAGCATAATCTCCTCTAGTCCAATCCATGTTGATGCAAAAGTTGGGTATTCATTCTTTCTGATGGCTCTGAGATATTCCATTGGATATATAGACCACACTTTCTTTAACTGTTCATCTGTTGAAGGGCATCTAGGCTATTTCCACATTTTGACTATTGTGGAGTTGATACTATGAACATTGGGGTACAGATGGCCCTTCTTTTCACTACATCTGTATCTTTGGAGTAAATATCCAGTAGTGCAATTGCTGGGTCATAGGGTATCTCTATTTTTAACTTTTTGAGGAAACTCCACACTGTTTTCCAAAGTGGCTGTATCAACTTGCATTCCCACCAACAGGGTAATAGGGTTCTCCTTTCTCCACATCCTTTCCAACATTTGTTGTTTCCTGCCTTCTTAATTTTTGCCATTCTACCTGGTGTTAAGTGGTATCTCACTGTGATTTTGAAGTTTCCTGATGGCTAATGATGATGAACATTTTTTTTGTGTGTGTGCATCTGCTAGTCATTTTTATGTGACTTCTCCAGGATTCTAACTTAATCATAAAAGCAGAGATTCATGGCCTCATAATCAATTCCCAGACTGGACCAGTTTATAGACTCAAAGTTCCATGAATAAAGGGGGGATTGTGTCTCCTTCAGGAAAGACCTTGGGACATTGCTAAAAATGACTTAAAAAAATATTTTTCTTGACTTTCTCCAAAAGAGGCCTAAAGACTTTTTTTGCTCAAATTATGCACTGGATCAAAGAAAATAAGCAGTTATTTCAGGAAATCCTGGACACTCTCTTTGACCTGAAATTGATTCCTAGAAACCCATAACAGAAGTATGATCCATTTGTCAGAGCAGTAGCTTACAGAGGACAATGTGATCATTGGAGTTTTAGTTCAGACCTACTTTGCACTGGGTTCAGTAGGTCACTGAAAAAATTCTGTGGTTACCTCCCCAGCTATAGAATGCATGATTTGAATAGACATACTTTGCAATGGCAGAATCCCCACATTGGTTCCCTGGCATGTGAACAGAGGGCTATTGTGGCTAAAAGCCAAGTGGGAATCTCTAGAACTACCTGTACTTAGGAAAAGAATTCTCCAAAAGTGATACCACATTCCTGGAGGAATCCGAGATTAGTGCCACCATCAAGGACTTGAAAGAGGAAGAGGTGGTGATTCCCAAAATATAAACATTTAACTCACTTATTTGCCCTTCCCAGGAGATAGATGGATTTTGGAGAATGAGAGTAGATATTTATAAGCTTAACCAGGTGGAAACTCCAGTAATTTATGACAGTTGTACCAGATGTGGTTTCCTTGCTTGAAGAAATTAGGAGATTCTCTCTTACTTGTTAAGCAACAAGTTACTTGATAATTGCATCTTATCTTCTTTTCAGTAAGCATGAACAGAAGCAGTGTGATTTCAGCTTGCAAAGCCAGAAATAGTTCTTCATTGCCTACCTCAAGGGTGTTTCATCTTTCCAACACTGTTATACTTTATTTCATAGGGAACTCTGTTGTTTCTAATTCTAAAAGATATCCATATATGTCCATTATATTGATGACATTATGCTGAGTGGTTCTAATGCTCAAGACGTAACTACTTTAGATTTAGTGGTAAGATTTCTGAGTCAGAGGTTGGAAAACAAATACAATTAAAATTCAGGGAACTGAAACTCAGTGAAATCTCCATGGCCCCAGTGATATAAAGCATATCAAGATATTACCTTTGATGGAAAAATAAAATAGGTTAAAAACATAGAGGGAAAAAGATCATAAGACACTCTTAACTATAGAGAAAACTTGAAGGGTGCTGTAGGGGAGGTTAGTGGGATAAGGGGTAATTGGATGATGCCCTCCCTTAAGGAGGGCAACAACGTAATGAGCACTGACTGCTATATACCACTGATGACTCACTAAATTCTGCCCCAAAATTAAGAATGCATAACTTTAAATAAAACCAAAGAAAACAAAAACAAAAATGATATCCCTTTTAAGGGAAAGGGCTATCTTACTCCATCACTCTGGCCAACACCAGAAACTGCACAATACCCAGTCAGCCTCTTAGGATTGGGGAGGTAGCAGGTACTTCATATGTGTGATTTACTCTGGGATAGTTATCAAGTGATTCAAAAAGCTGCTAGTTTGCGTGGAGCTCAGAAAAAAGAAAAGGCTCTGCCACAGACTCAGGCTCTGTCCCAAGCTTCTGTTCAAGGTGGGTTTTAAGAATTCATCACATCACATCCTACAATGCTTGATGTGTCAAGAAGAAAAGAATGTTGTTGGAGTCTTCGGCAGTACTCCATACATGAATTGCCCTGCAGGTCCTCAGGATTTTGGAACAAATTCCTGCCATCCTATACAGATAATCACTCTCCTTTCGAGAAATGGCTCTTGGCCTGCTACTGGACCTCAGTAGAGACTAAACACCTAACCATGAACCATCAAATGTCAGTGAAACCTGAACTTCTCACCATGAAATTGGTGTTTTCTGACTCATGGAACCATAAAGTTTGGTGAGCAAAGCAGTAATCTCTTACCAAATAGAATAGTTTTCTTTATTTAAGGTTTTGCTTTCGATGAATACACTTACTTGAAGTTCAGAAGCAGATGATCCTCCTTCTGACATATTAGGAAAAGTAAGTAGTAGCCTAATACTACAACACAATGCCTGTGTCATTCCCCTCACTTCATCTTATCAGAACAATATTTTATCATCTCACATCATCACAGGAAGAAGGGTTAGCACAGTAAAATCAGGTATTTTGAGAGAGAGAGATATCATATTAATGTAACATTTTTTACAGTATATTGTTATAAATTTTATGTTTTATAATTATTGTTGTTACTTTCTTACTGCACCTAATTTTTTTATATTCTTTTATTTTTATTTCTTTTCAGTGTAACAGTATTCATTGTTTTTGCACCACACCCAGTGCTCCATGCAATACATGCCCTCCCTAATACCCACCACCTGGTTCCCCCAACCTCCCACCCCCAGCCCCTTCAAAACCCTCAGGTTGTTTTTCAGAGTCCATAGTCTCTCATGGTTCACTTCCCCTTCCAATTTCCCTCAACTCCCTTCTCCTTTCCATCTCCCCATGTCCTCCACGTTATTTGTTATGCTCCACAAATAAGTGAGACCACATGATAATTGACCCTCTCTGCTTGACTTATTTCACTCAGCAAAATCTCTTCCAGTCCCGTCCATGTTGCTACAAAAGTTGGGTATTCATCCTTTCTGATGGAGGCATAATATTCCATAGTGTATATGGACCACATCTTCCTTATCCATTCATCCATTAAAGGGCATCTTGGTTCTTTCCACAGTTTGGTGACCATGGCCATTGCTGCTATAAACATTGGGGTACATATGGCCCTTCTTTTCACTACATCTGCATCTTTGGGGTAAATACCCAGTAGTGCAATTGCAGGGTCATAGGGAAGCTCTATTTTTAATTTGTTGAGGAATCTCCAAACTGTTCTCCAAAGTGGCTGCACCAACTTGCATTCCCACCAACAGTGTAAGAGGGTTCCCCTTTCTCCACATCCTCTCCAACACACGTTGCTTCCTGTCTTGCTAATTTTGGCCATTCTAACTGGTGTAAGGTGGTATCTCAATGTGGTTTTGATTTGAATCTCCCTGATGGCTAGTGATGATGAACATTTTTTCATGTGCCTGATAGCCATTTGTAAGTCTTCATTGGAGAAGTGTCTGTTCATATCTTCTGCCCATTTTTTGATATGATTATCTGTTTTGTGTGTGTTGAGTTTGAGAAGTTCTTTATAAATCCTGGATATCAACCTTTTGTCTGTACTGTTATTTGCAAATATCTTCTCCCATTCCATGGGTTGCTTCTTTGTTTTGTTGACTGTTTCCTTTGCTGTGCAGAAGATTTTGATCTTGATGAAGTCCCAAAAGTTCATTTTCACTTTTGTTTCCTTTGACTTTGGAGATATATCTTGAAAGAAGTTGCTGTGGCTGATTTCAAAGAGGTTACTGCCTATGTTCTCCTCTAGGTTTCTGATGGATTCCTGTCTCACATTGAGGTCTTTTATCCATTTTGAGTGTATCTTTGTGTATGGTGTAAGAGAATGGTTGAGTTTCATTCTTCTACATATAGCTGTCCAATTTTCCCAGCATCATTTATTGAAGAGACTATCTTTTTTCCACTGGATATTTTTTCCTGTTTTGTCAAAGATTATTTGACCATAGAGTTGAGGGTCCATATATGGACTCTCCATTCTGTTCCACTCATCTATGTGTCCATTTTTATGTCAATACCATGCTGTCTTGGTGATCACAGCTTTGTAGTAAAGCTTGAAATCAGGTAATGTGATGCCGCCAGTTTTATTTTTGTTTTTCAACATTTCCTTAGCGATTTGGGGTCTCTTCTGATTCCATACAAATTTTAGGATTATTTGCTCCAGCTCTTTGAAAAATACAAGTGGAATTTTGATCAGAATGGCATTAAAAGTATAGATTGCTCTAGGCAGTATAGACATTTTCACAATGTTTATTCTTCCAATCCAAGAGCGTGGAAAGGTCTTCCATCTTTTCGTGTCTTCTTCAATTTCTCTCATGAGTGCTCTGTAGTTCCTCGAGTACAGATCCTTTACCTCTTTGGTTAGGTTTATTCCGAGGTATCTTATGGTTCTTGGTGCTATAGTAAATGGAATCGATTCTCTAAATTCCCCTTCTGTATTTTCATTGTTAGTGTATAAGAAAACCACTGATTTCTGTACATTGACTTTGTATCCTGCCACGTTACTGTATTGCTGTATGAGTTCTACTAGTTTGGGGGTGGAGGCTTTTGGGTTTTCCATATAAAGAATTATGTCATCTGCGAAGAGAGAGTTTGGCTTCTTCATTGCCAATTTGGATACCTTTTATTTCTCTTTGTTGTCTGATTGCTGTTGCTAGGACTTCTAATACTATGTTGAATAAGAGTGGTGAGAGTGGGCATCCTTGTCGTGTTCCTGATCTCAACAGGAAGGCTGCAAGCTTTTTCCCATTGAGGATGATATTTGCTGTGGGTCTTTCATAGATAGATTTGATGAAGTTCAGGAATGTTCCCTCTATCCCTATACTTTGAAGCGTTTTAATCAGGAACAGATGCTCGATTTTGTCAAATGCTTTTTCTGCATCAATTGAGAGGACCATGTGGTTCTTCTCTCTTCTCTTATTGATTTGTTCTATCACATTGATTGATTTGCGAGTGTTGAACTATCCTTGTAACCCAGGGATGAATCCCACCTGGTCATGGTGGATAATCTTTTTAATGTGCTGTTGGATTCCTGTTTGCTAGGATCTTGTTGAGAAACTAAGCATCCATATTCATCAGTGATATTGGGCTGAAATTCTCCTTTTTGTTAGGGTCTTTGCCTGTTTGGGGATCGGGGTAATGCTGGCTTCATAAAAAGAGTCTGGAAGTTTTCCTTCTGCTTCAATTTTTTGAAACAGCTTCAGGAGAATAGGTGTTATTTCTTCTTTGAACGTTTGGTAGAATTCCCCGGGGAATCCGTCAGGTCCTGGACTCTTGTTTTTTTGGGAGGTTTTTGATCACTGCTTCAATCTTGTTACTAGATATTGGTCTACTCAGGTTGTCAATTTCTTCCTGGTTCAATTTTGGGAGTTTATAGTTTTCCAGAAATGCATCAATTTCATCTAGGTTGCTTAACTTATTTCATATAACTGTTGATAATAACTTCTGATGATTGTTTCTATTTCCTTGGTGTTAGTTGTGATCTCTCCTTTTTCATTCATATTTATTAATTTGAGCCTTGAAGTGGTCTCTGACCTTTTGCCAACAAGGAAAGGACTGCTGTGATGAACTTTGTGCCTCTGAGTGAGATTACTTGCAGTAAATGGAAATGCTAGACCTGTGTCTGTGTGACATTGAAATATCAATGCTGAAAATCACTCCCTGAGAGATTGCATCCCCTTAAACTCCTACCAAGAATGTGTGGGATCAATTGTTTCCTACATCATTTTCATCTGTGTTTGTTAAAATACATGTATCAAAAGGGTCACTTTATTAATATGATAGGTGGAATGATATATTATTGGAATTTAAATTGAATGTATTTTTCTATGAATAAAATTGATAATCTTTTCAAACTATGTTTAATAAGAAGATTTTCTTTTGGAATCAGCTCTTTTGTCCATTTCCATTTGCACTTTTTTTTTTTTTAAGATTTTATCTGTTTATTTAGAGAGAAATAGAGATCCTGAACAGGGAAAGAAGCAGAGGGAGAGGGTGAGGTAGAATCTTAAGTGGCTTCCATGCCCAGTGCGGAGCCCAGGGGTGGACTCAAACACACAACCCTGAGATCACAACCTGAGTGGAAATCAACAGTGAGACACAAATGACTGAGCCATCCAGGCACCCTATTTATTGTGTTTTAAAAGATTGATCTCTGAAATCCATTTATATTTGACAAAATTGTGCTTTTCTCTGTAATACATGATGTAAATATACTTAAATGCCTTGGCACTTAAGCATTTTATTGTGGTCCCATTTGGAAAATATATGTAAATAGGATGGTGAAAGTTTATTCTGATGTTTAGTATATATCAATAAATATTAGTCCCCTTTTTGTTTCTATCTCCTCTTACTGAAGCCATGGTATGTGATACTCCAGGAAATAGATTCCAGGAATTCTATTGAAAAGATTCAGCTATGACTTGAAGCTTTCTGAGCTAATTATATAAATCCCTGGTAATAAAAATAACATGAAATTTTTTAAAAAAAGCTATTTTAATTCATGCCAAATGTTCTCTATCTTTCATTTTAGTCTCAGTCACTCTTTGTGTCTTAAAAAATATATCCTGGAAGACCCATTAAAATATAAACAAAGTGAAGAATTTAACTTTGGACAACATAATACAATATAAAAATGTAAAATATTTATGATAGAAACTGAATTTAAAATTCTAAACAACTAGAAATAATTGTGAGTTAAAGTACAGGAAATAAACAGTCAAGCTGAGACATTAAAATAAATTTCATGATGGACTGGACCAAATGACTGAATGTTCACAGCTAAAATATTGTTTGTTTCTCTCCTGTTCTCTCTCTCTCTCTCTCTAATCTCTATCTCTCTTTTAGATGTCATTATGGAAAATGGTATCAAAAGTTTCTACATCATTCCTTGATTATTCAGAATACTTACTAGAAGATACTTCAGAACTGACCTATCAGCCTCAAATAGTATGAAAGAACATTATGTTAATCATGCATGAGTTTTCACCATTTGGCAACATCCTGTCCTAACAGGTCCTTGTTGTAAACTAAAGAAAGACGCTCACTTCAGAAAGATACCATCTCATTCCAGTCCCCTAAATTAATGTTTATTATGCCTGAGGAATCACATTCTCTTTTATTATTGACATATTTCATTGTTTCCATAAGCACTCAGGTGAACAGATTGTGAGTAAATATTATGATTCCCACCTTATTCAGAGGAAAACAACACAGAAAGTAAGGAATTATACACTGGTAATTGACACATCCATGATCATATGGATTTGATCTCCAAATGGAGTAGTCATTTCATAATACTTTATATGTGTAGATTATTTTTAACCTTCCATTTCTCTACTTTGCCTGAAATAATGCAACAAAATAACAGTGTAACTGAATTCGTTCTGTTAGGATTGACCCAAACTCCCATGTGACAGAAAATGGTATTTGTAATCTTCTTCATTTTTTATGTGGAAACCATGGTAGGGAATTTGATGATTATTGTGACCATCAAGTTCAGCCAGACACTTGGAAGCCCCATGTACTTTTTCCTATTTCATTTGTCCCTTGTTGATTCCTGTTTCTCAACATCCACAGCCTCCAGACTAATTGTGGATTCAATCTCTGCAAAAAGAATCATAACCTACCATGAGTGCATGACTCAAGTCTTTGCCCTACATTTATTTGGCTGTGATGAGATCTGTGTGCTCATCATCATGGCTGCTTATCGTTATGTGACCATCTGTAAGCCCTTACATCATGAGATGGCAGGTCTGCACAGTCCTTATTATTCTTCAATGGATAGGGTCTTTTATCCATTCTATAGCCCAGATTATCCTGGCCTTGAGACTGCCTTTCTGTGGACCCAATTTAATTGATCATTACAGCTGTGATTTGCAACCCTTGCTGAAACTTGCTTGCATGGACACCCATATGATCAACCTACTGTTGGTGTCTAACAGTGGGGCCATTTGCTCAAGCAGTTTTGTGATTCTGATGATTTCATACATTGTCATCTTGCATTCCCTGAGAAATCACAGTGGAGAAGGAAGGAGAAAAGCTCTCTCGACTTGCGCTTCTCACATCATTGTAGTAATTTTATTCTTTGGTCCATGTATATTCATATATACATGCCTCCCAACCACTTTCCCCATGGACAAGATGGTGGCTGTATTTTATACTATTGGGACCCCTTTTCTCAACCCATTCATCTACACCCTGAGGAATGTGGAAGTGAAAAATGCCTGAGAAAGCTATGGCATATCACAACTACATCAGAAAGCAAGAGATGAATTGAGGTTTTGTTTTTTTTTTTAATTCCATAATCTGTACAGATATTAAATACAATGGTGTCTATCCTCATTTGGCCAATGCACTCTCTTACAATGCACCTGATTTCCTTACTTTTTTCTGTACTTCTGCCCTCAAACTAGGAGCTTCCCTCATATCACCAGCCTGGTTCTTACTTTTCACGAGAGCTCAATTCTGATATTGCTGATTATGAAATACTCCTCACATTTCACTCTGCACTCTGGTTTGATAAGGAGAAAGATATTTATACAATCACAACTGGTCAAACAGTGAGCATCCATAAATTAAGAATAGCCTGTAGTCTATGATTTGTAATTCTCTATAGAATAAACTTCAAATAAGGTATCCTGCTTTCACTTGAACACATTTAAAGCAAAGGAATTAAGTTTGTGTTTAGAAATTTTTTTCATTATATCATTAGTTTATCTTAATAAGTTCCGCATGAGTGAACCAAAGCCCAAAAAGATTGTAAGAACTATATGTCATTTATTTCATAAATGATTTCTCTTATTGTTTCCTTTGACTATCAGGATAATTGAAGTATTATGGATGGGATTTTTTAAAGTAGTATTACAAAAACCTGGAAAGATTCAGCTAATTTATATGATTAGAATATAGGAACTACAACAAGAGAATACTGCAACTCTAAGGCAGAAAGAAGTAAAACTATTGTGAAGACTAAATATGAATTTAAAATACAACAGAGATAAAATGTATTTTCTGCAATGGTAGTACAGAAAAGTAGAACCCAATTTGAAGAGGGGAAAAAAGCACATTATTTCATTTACTGTTATGTTTTATCTGTGGAATAAAAGGAATCACCAAAGGCATTCAGAAATACACACTTGAATGTCTCTAGTTAATGGAGTTAGAGTGAACCTGCTTCTGCAGCAAGAAGCCACTTTGTTTCTCTGTTTGTGCTTTCCTAGTAAATGGCTAGTGTGGATTAACAGGTTAGAATGACGAAGAGAATTTTGGTGCTCATAGTGAACAGAACAGATTAGCACACATGATTTGAATATGCATATTCCAGGGTTAAATCGTGAATTTTTAAAATTCATTGATTTCAGACAGTACAAAATGTTAATTCAAAGTTATCCATGCCCCCTGAGGTTTATATCAGCATTATCTACAATAGCAGAACTATGGACACAGATCAAGTTTCGATTTTTGTTGAATGATGAATGGATAAAGATGTGATATATAAACTACTGTCCCATTATATATATATGTAATGGGATATTATTCAGCCATCAAAAAGAATGAGGTCTTGCTCTTTGCAATGACAAGGTCTGAGCTAGAGAATATGAGGCTAAGCAAAAGAAGGCAATCAGTGAAAGACAAATGCCATACAATCTCATTCATGTGGATTTTTTTTAACTTTTTGTTTAAATTTTATTTATTTAAAGAAATGTGTACAGGGAAAAACACAGATGGGGCAAATCAAGAAATGGGTTCTTAACTACAGAAAACAAACAGATGGTTACTAGAGGGAGGGGGCTAGAAAGATGGGTTAAATAGGTGATGGCAATTAAGGAATACACATGTCATGAGCACTTGGTGTGGTATGTAACTACTGGATCTCTAAATTGTACACCCGGCACTCATATTACACTGTATGTTAACTAACTGTAATCTAAATAAAAACTTGAAAATAAATAACCAATAAAATTCAATACTTGTAGTGTATCCGAGTGGTCCACATCCTTAGTAACTGTGAAAAGATACAATTTCACTTTTAATGCTCTTCCCCATTAATTACCTGGAAAACTATTAATGCCAATAGTTTCCTCCTGTCAAAGATCATTTTTTGAAAAAAAAAAATTAAAATATCATGTTTCCAATGTTCTCACTACTTTTTGCTTTTTGGGTTATTATGAAGCTAGTGACTGCTCTAGTGTCCCAAAGGTGGCATGCTGACATAAAATGTTGTATATATATATATGTAGTTGTACAAATAGATTTTTTAACATACATATAATGTGAAAAGATCACCACAACCTAACTAATCAGTGCATCTATCTTCTCCATATAGTTACCATTGTATGCGTGTGTGTATGTGTGTGTGTCAGATATAATTTAGGTCTATCCTCTTTGTAATTCCAAGTATACATTATGGTATGGCTAACTATAATTACCATGCTATATATTAGATCTGTATAACTTATCCATTCTACATAACTGAAACCTTGTACATTTGGGGCAATGTCTCTCCATTTCTCCCATTCCCTGGCCCCTGGTAACTGCCATTCTATTCTCTGCTTCTGTGAATTAAACTATATCATTTCTACATATATGTGAAATCATACAATATCTCTAGTTCTGTGACTTTCTTGTTTCACTCAATTTCAAGTCCTCCAGCTCCATCCAGCTGCAATTTGTTATTGCAAATGACAGAGTTTTCCTCTTTTTAATGTCTGAATAATAAAGACCTCACATTTTCTCTGTTAACCCAACAGTCAGGGATGAGGTTTTGTCCACAGTTTGGCTCCTGTGAATAATGATGTCATGAACCTAGGAATGTAGGTAACTCTTCAAAATCATGAATTCCAATCATTTGGGTATATATTTACAGCAGGAAAGATGGATGGTAGTTCTACTGACAATTTTTTGAGGAACATCTATACTCTTCTCCATAATGACTATATCAATTTATATGCCCATCAGTAGTATACATGGGATCCCTTTACTCCTCCTCACCAACATTTTTTATCTCTTGTCTTTTTGATAATAGTCATTCCAACAGAGATAAAGTGGTATCTCATTGATTTTGATTTGCATTTTCCTGATGATGAGAGTTGTTGAGCACCCTTTGTTTTATCTGCTGGACATTTGTATGCTTTGGAAAAATTACTATATTGTCCCTCTGCCTATGTTTTAACAGAAGAGATGAAGGAAATCTCCATAGCTTCTGCTCAATTTTTCTGTGAACCCGAAACTGCTCTAAAAATAGAGTCAATTATTAAGAAAATACGTTAAGAAGAAGAGAAAATAGAATATTAGAAAAAGTCATCTACTCAATTATCTCAGAAGAATATATAAAAGAATTAAAATAAGTTATAGAGAAACAAAATGTAAGCTACAGTAAGATGAACTATTCCTCGACATTTAACAATTACATTAAATTCAATACACTGCACTTACAAGGCAGAATCTGACAGGATAGACAGAATAATCTTCAGCAAAGAAAAGTAGGAGACCAATAATATACATGTCAATATGTTAAATTCTAGAACAAAGATACCATGCACTATGAGTAAATGCTGTGATTAGATTTACATGAAGTTAAAGAATAGACAACATTACAGCACAATGATAGAAATTAGGATAACCATTGCATTGGAGGGAATTAACTGAAAACTGAGTATAACAGAAATGTCTGGGTGAATGAAAGTATTCTAGATCTTGATTTTGTTAATGGTATGTGGTTGCATACATTTATCCAAACTAGGGACACCTGGGGGGGTTCAGTCCAATATTTAAGCCTCTGCCTTCAGCTCAGGCCATGATCCCAGGGTCCTGGGATAGAGTTCCACATTGGGGGGGGGGTCTCTGCTCAGTGGGGAGTCTGCTTCTCCCTCAGTCTGCCACTCTTCCTGCTTGTGCTCTCATTGTGAAAAATAAATACATTCATAAAAGTGCATTTATCAAAACTCATCAAACCATATGCTTAAAAAGTCTGTATTTCGTTGTATGTATAGTTTACCTCAGAAAACAAATTGTATTACAAAATAAAAACAAAAAAATAAAGCCTTACTAATATATCAAAGATACTTTCCCCCAAAGTGCCTATCAAATCTAGTGACCATTAACAGAGAAAAAAAATCTGAGCAGTGACCGTCATTAAGAATTTTAGTCTCATGAGTGGAAGATGTCAAAATATTTTATTGGAAATTTGGACACCATAGTGACTTTGAATAGCAGCCTTCGACTTCACCAAAATGAAAAATTTTTGTACTTAAAATTATGTCATCAACAAAATGAAAATCCCATCCAGAGATTGAGAGAAAATGACTGCAAATCATGTATCTGATAAGGAACTTGATTTCAGACTCTATAAAGAACATCTATCACTTAATAATAAAAAGACAGTAACCCAACTTAAAAGTTGACACAATATTTGAATGAATCTGTCTCCACAAATGTATACAAATGGCCAAAAAAACCCATGAGATGTTGAACAGGTCACAGAAAATGCAAACCTTGGCCATAATGAGATACCACTTTCCACCCACTAGGATGTCTACAACCAAAAAAGACAGACAATACAAGTTCTAGTGAAGAGGTGGAGAAATTGGAGTTCTCATAAATTTCTGGTGGTAATGTGAAATGGCGCACCCACTTTGGGAAACAATGTGGCAGCTCCTCAAAAGGTTAAACATATAATAACAATGATCTAGCAATTCTTATCTTTAGCATCTACCCAACAGAAATAAAATATATATGCACACAAAAACATGCACACCAAAGTTCATAGCATCATTATTTATAAGAGCTGAAATAGGGAAACAATCTACATGTCTATCAACTGATGAATGGCTCAGTTATATTTTCATAAATGGAATTTTAATCTACATAAAGAAATACTGATACTTGCCACAATGTGCAAGAAATTACACTAAGTACTTTATGCTAAATGAAAGAAATAGGTTATAAAATATATCAGACTGTAGAATTACTTTCATATGAAATGTCTAGAAAAGCTAATGTACAGTGAAAGAAAGGAGATGATGCGGCCCCATGGTAGCTCAGTTCGTCAGCCTCTGACCCTTGACTTGGACTCAATCATGATCTCAGGAACTTGGGATTGAGGCCCAGGTCTGGCTCTTTACTCAGCACTGAGTCTCCTTAAGATTTTCTCTCTTATTCTGACCCACCACAACCTCCACCCTTCCCCCCTCCCAGTTAACACATATGTACGCTCTTTCTTAGGAAAAAAAAAAAAAAAGAGGAGGTAGATTAATATTTGCCCAGGACTGCTAGTGATGTTGATGGAGAGGCATAAGTGCCTATAGATGGTTATGTAATTGTTTTTAGGGTGGCAAAGATGTTATGAAATTAGCTAGTGTTGATTGTTTCATAGGCTTTATATATTAAAATCCATTAAATGAATTATTTTAAATACATGAATTGTATATGTGGAGTATATCTCAAAAAGGTCAATAAAAACAGATGTTAAATCTAGTGATCATTTGCATGGACTAAAAGGCAATACAGGAACTATTATTAAAACTTTATTTCACATGGGCTCAGTGGGTTAAAGCCTCTGCCTTCGGCTCAGGTCATGATCCCAGCGTCCTGGGATCGAACCCTGCATCAGGCTCTCTGCTCGACGGGGAGCCTGCTTCCTCCTTTCTCTCTGCCTGCCTCTCTGCCTACTTGTGATTTCTGTCAAATAAATAAATAAAATCTTTAAAAAAAATTATTTCACATGAACTGAAGATGTATAAATATTGTATTAAAAACTACTCCAAAACAGTGACTTTGGATTTCTATTATGACTAAAATTTGAAATGATCAACGCTGTATTTGATAACTTTGTTTTTCTATTTTATTTTTTCAGTGTTCCAAGATACATTGTTTATGCACCACACCCAGTGCTCCATGATAACCCAATTTGTATCATTCATACAGAATAACTCTTTAATATTTTATTATTGAGAAATAAATAGCATGTGGCATAAGAAAAGGAAACTTTCTAATCTGCAAAATGGTGCCATATGAACTATACCCTGGAAATCTGCTTTAGCAGCCAAGAGCAGAGCACAATGGTGCCCACTAAAGACAAAGTTTCTCTGTGCTGCTGGAGAAGTCCATGCTCCAGGTGCTTGAGGAGCATAGCACGAAGCTCCAGATGGAGCTGAGGGGTGTAGGTGAGGACAAAACGTGAGAGTCAGGTGATCCTCACTGGTCCAGCTCCAACTAAACAGCCCCAAAGGTCTGGCCTCATAAAAATTAGATAGTGTTCTCCTCTTGACTATTGCCATTTGTGACAACAAGGTCGGATCATTATGGGCACTATGCTAAATAAAGCAAATAAAAAGACATATACCATCTGATCTCATTTACATGGGAATCAAGGATAAAATCTCACCATTTACATTAATTTGGATGAAAATGAGGATATCATGCTGAGTGAAATAAGTCAATCAGAGAAAGACAATTATATGGTTTCACTCATATGTGAAATATAAGAACAGCCCAGAGGATCATAGAAGAAAGAAGGGAAAAGAGAATGGGAAGAAATCAGAGAGGGAGTCAAACCATGGGAGACTCTTAACTATAGGAAACAAATTAAGGTTTCTGGAGGAGAGGTGGATGAGGGTGGGATACCTGGGTGATGGGCATTAAGGAGGGCACGTGATGTGATGAGCACTAGGTGTTATATGCAACTGATGAGTTACTGAACTCTACGTCTGAAAATAATGACACACTATAGGTTGGCTAAATGAACTTTTTAAAAAAGGGGGAAATGCTTTAAAAAAATCAATCAATAAACTGAACTCACAAATACAGAGAAATGATGGGTGGTTGCCAGAGTGGGGATGAAATGGGTGAAGGTGGTCTAAGGAAGAAACTTTTACCTGTAAACTAAACAAACATTACACCATGGGAAGGTAATTATGTACAACATAGTGACTATAGTTAATAACACTGTATTTTTATTGGAAAAATGCAAAGAGTAGCTCTTAAAAGTAGCTTAAAAGCAAGGGTATATCATGCCAAGAAATGTGCCCAGGATAAAAAAAAAAAAAAAAAAGTAGTGGGTTCAAAAGCAAGATTCCAATCTTGTCTTTCTGATTTTTCAAACCAATACAGTACACTTAACCACTGTGGTAGACATTTTCAACATTGTGCAGAAATCTGGGAACTCCAGCATGAAAGGAGATTGATAAGGGAAGAAATGGAGCCACATCAGAGGTCAAGGTAAAAGTACTCTTCAATGAAAGCAGCACCCATGTTGTTTTAATATTTAGAGATCCAATTTGTGTTTGTGTGTCTGTTTGTGTGTCTGTGTTCATGAAATTGCTTCATGTATACTTGTCTGAAATAACATTAAAGACGTTATAAGTATTATAATCTTGTCAAAAGATTACTAGTTCAACGTTGTGTATTATAACATAACAATGCAGGGAAAGGATTAAAAAGTTCCAGGAGAAAGTTCACAAGTATAATTTGATCTAATCTTGGCTCTACCCTTTATTAACTGCCTCATCTTGGGCAGGATCCTTAAATTCTTCTCTACGTATATATCTCCTACAGTGTAGAAGAATTGTAAAATAATAGTGATAATTATATCACAGATTTGTAGTAAGGATTAAATAGCCACATTTCCCCAAATCCTTAGCACAAGAAGTGTCTAGTAAATTTTAGCTGATATGATCATTATTATTACTATTACCTTCAGTCTCTGTAATGGTTTCTTCATTTGAAGAATGAAATAATACTAACTTCACACGTTACTACCATGCCATGCACATAGCAATCAATCATTAAAAATACATTTATCAGATATTATAATGTTATTGGATTTAACAACATGTATTATCAATTCGTTTGTAGTAGCTCTCGGTGACTTTTATTACATTCTTATAAAAAACACCCTGTTACACTTTTTGGCAACTGTTAGAAATTGTGTGATACTGGGTTTTCTGTCACTGGCTTGCATCCCCTTACTGAACCTCAACTGACTTCAGCAAGACACACAACATTCTTACCAGACTTATATGCTACAGTCTCTCTTCCTCCAACTTCTGTGCATCCTTCCACTCATACTCTCAATTACCCTCCATGTGTCCCCATTCCCTTAGGATAAAGGAAAAGTACCTAGCTCTATATTCATAGCTTTCACATCCATTTCTGACCACGATTTTCAGACTTAACAGCCAGTAGGACTACATCAAGATAGGCTCTTTGTCATCTCAGACAATGATGTGTGCACTGATGCTTTTCAAGAACTCAAAACCACTTTCTATCTCAAAAACCTCATGAGAATCCACAACTCAGTAGAATGCATGCATTTATTATTTATAAGATGAAGAAGGTTACTAAAGTCAAGGTTACATTAATCATGGGGATTTCTTTTTCAGGTAATGTAATTAATCATAATATGAAATGATGGAGAATAGGAACAACCTGATAGAGTTGGTTCTACTGGGGCTCACAGAGAATCCAAACATGCAGAAAATCATGTTTGTTGTGGTGCGGGTTATCTATATCATCTCTGTGGAAGGTAATGTGTTCACTGTGGTCACTATCACTGCCAGCCCATTTTCAGGGTTCGCCATGTCCTTTTTCCTGCTTTCTCTCTTTTTCACTGACACTTGCTATTCTCTTTCAATTCACTACAGTGATCTTAGATTCACTCTGTGAAAAGAAGATCATTCCATTTAATGCCTGTATTACCCAAATATTTGGAGAGCATTTTTTTTTTGGCTGTGCTAATAATATCCTGCTTACTGTGATGATGTATGACAGCTATGTAGCCGTCTTCAAGTCATTGCACTACATGACCATCATGAATTGATGGGTTTATGGCCTGCTAACAGGAGAGGTGTGGGTGGGAGTCTTCGTACATGTAACCATACAAATCCTTTTTTTATCATCCCATTATCCTTCTGTGGCCCTAACATCATAGGTCACTTCATGTGTGATCTGAACCCTTTGCTCAATCTTCCCTACACAGATATCCACACTCTAGAGATCTTTGTGGCTTCCAAGAGTGGTTTCATCTGTCTGTTAAACTTTCTCTTCTTGATGGTTTCCTATGTGATCATTCTGCGCTCCCTAAGGAAACAGAACTTGGAGGTGAGGCACGAAGCTCCCTCCATCTGTCTCCCACATGACAGTAGTCATCCTATTATTGTGCCCTGCATATCTGTCTACACAAGACCCAAAGCTATGTTATCTATTGATAAGACAATTTCATTGTGCTATACTACAATGATGCCCATGTTAAATCCTTTAATCTATACCTTGGTAAATGACTAGATGAAAAATGCCATTAGGAAATTGTATAGTAAGAAAGTTATTTTAGGTGGCACATTAAATCTGTTTTGAGTTCTCCATTGATACAACTCAAGTAAAGTCAAAAAGACATTTTGAATGATCTCAGAAAAGAACACCAATGAAGAAAAGAAGAAAAAATGACTGCTATGAATCATAGATTTTGTAGTGAGCAGAGAAGAAATGGGTGCAAGAAAATGGAAAATAATCTTAACCCAAGATCATTCCTTGCATATTTGGACATTTCTACCAAATTTCATTTTACTCCTACTAGCTTCATTCATGTATATGGATTTATGAGCTTTCATTCTAATTTAACAATTAAAAATATTTTGGAATTGATCTGTAATCTCTATAACTATCCAAAGAGGGAGCCACTGCCATTATTCCCTTTTTATAGTTGAGGAAACACAAAGGTGAGTATCAAAATAACTATACTGAAGAGTCAGTGATCAGAATCTACCAGATTTTTCAGGCCATGCTCTTCAATGTTGTGATACAGTGCCAGACAATGATGATAGAATATAACATATACATGTTATATTATTTTATATGTGATATATCATAATTACACACATGTGTGTATATATATGTGTGTGTGTATATATTAATTAATATTATCTATAATATTAATCCTTTATCTATAACAAAATTCTATGGACATTTCATTAAAACTCTGCTCATTTTTATCATATTTGATAATAATACATCCACTATAATATTTTGGAATGTAACTACATTAGGAATGTAAAAAAAATGGTCCACTAAACCCTTAAGGGGTAGGTGACAAATATTATACCATGTTTCCAAGCTTCCTTGTAGGCTTCTGAATCATTTCGAATTATTCACATCACCCGTCTTACGCTGATAAGCCATTAGAAAATGCAGTACTTCAAATGAAGGATTATTTTAATGTCAGACAGGAATTTTTATTTTATAATATACATTTATTTCATAATTTTCTTGCCTGCTAACTAAAAAATAATTTCTATGTGTACAACAATGTCTGGTGCATGATAAATGTTGAATAAAAATTAAAGTATAAAGGAAGATGCATAAAGTCAATAAAATGTACAGGGAAAAAATTACTGGGTTGAAGGAATTTTGTTCCTACTTCTCTGATTCAGACTCTGAGACTTCAAGCTAGATCTCTTTGAGAAACCACAGTCTGTTGTAATTCCTGCTTAAAATGTGTGGTGAGAAACAAATTGAAACAGATTCTCAGTGAAGGAGCCAATAGCTTATTTGGATACTTTTCCTGCTCTCAGCAAGTTTTCATCATATGATTGGGAGCTGTGTTATTTTTCTCTTTCAATTAGCTTAATTTTGGTAACATTTCATTATTAGAATGTATTATTAAAAATATGTGGCTCCATATACACACAAAACAAAGGCAGCATAAATATATTCCACTTATGCCTTCTATCCCTCACTCATTAATCAACAGAAATTTCTTAAGCCCAAAGAATATATCAGACACACTGATAGCTGCTGGGCTTACAATGATAAGTAGAGAGCAAACCCAGGTTTTGCCTTCCCAGGCTTCATATCCCCTGAGAAACACCCAGAGGGGAGCATAAAATGACAGTGCGGTGTGATAAATGGTAAGGTAGTGGCAGTACAGGTGTTATGAAAGCATGTTTGACGGACACACAGCAAAGACTCAGGGATTCAGGAAAAGATCCAAGATGAAAGGACATACGAAATGGAACTTGAAACTAGAAATCAAGTCAGGAGTGTGAATAGGTACACATAAGTTAGAGTAGGAGCACAAAGGCCAAGGTGTGAAAATCAGTATTCATGAGACCTCATGAACGCAGTGTGGCCTTCGAACCAGCAAGTGATATAGTTTGATTTGTGTTTGACTTCATAACTGTATGGGTCATTAGTGTGTGAAATGGATTGAAGGGAACAAGAGTGACATCAAGATGTTCCTGAAATGACTTGGGTATGAAACATGGAGTTCTGAAGTAGGGTGATGCTGGAGGGGATGCAGAATATGGCAAGCCCTGATGTGTCTAGCTCATTTCCCTTCAATCCTGTAATGCCCCAACTGCTGTGTGTCTGGGCTATAAACAGCTCAGAGCTCAGTACACCACCTTCTCTGTGGCTTTGCTCCAGAACAAAATTGTATGCTTTGCCCACCATCCCAGGCCCCACCGGACACCAATGAACAATAGGGTGGACACTTTGCCTTACGGTGGAACTGGTTCTGTAATAAAACATATTCCCCAGGGTTTTTATGGCTACAGGTGGAAGCCAAGGACCTGTTGGGACCATAATCTTCTTCCGGAACTGTAGTCAACTTCCCTCAACCCTCCTCCTTAAATTCACTTGTATGAAAATCCCCAACTCAGAGTTTACACCTAGGTAACACAAACTAACACAAAGAGATAAAAGAGTTTACAAAATATTTAGGAGTATAAACAGAAGAACTTGACATGGGATGAGGATTTAAGAAAGAAGTCATGGGTGAAGGGTAGATTCTTCCTTGGATTACTGGGAGGATAAGGGAACAGAGATAAATCTTCTATGCCCATTGAAATGGCTTCTCCTTCTTAGGCTGAAGGCTTAACTCTGCATTGTCTTAGGAAACTCTAATGGGTCTCTCAGAGGCAGTTGCCCTAAAAGAAGTGTCTGATTCTTCTCAGGATCCACCCCCACTACTCTCTTTGTTCCTAGACCTATAAGTAGATGTGAGTCCCAGCAGACCCCTAAAGGTGAGGTTCTAAATGTGACCATGAGGAACACACTACACTCCAAAATAATGATGTCTTTTCTAATACATAAATACAGAAATAGGATACTCATGGAAAAAACATAAAATTCAAGCAAGCCAAATCTTGATATGGGTTCATGAAGCAGAGATTCTTCTTTTAATTTTGTAGCTGGGGAACTGAGAAAAAGTTAACAGTTTTCCTGCTTGGTGGCTGTTATATGAATCAAAAGGTGACTCATATTAAGCAAATTAGAGTTACCAGACCTGACTTGGTTTAATGGAAAGGGAGAGAATGAAAGGTATAGGGAGATTGGAATGTAGAATGGATTTGTCAAGTGCTTTCTGTACATCAATTGAGAGGACCACATTGATCTTTTCTCTTTTCTTACTCTCTTTTCTTACTGAAAAGAGAGAATCTGATTTGTTCTATCACATTGATTGATTTGCAAATGTTGAATCACACTTGCATCCCAGGAATAAATCCTACCTGGCCATGGTGGATAATCTTTTTAATATACTGTTGGATCCTATTAGCTAGGATCTTGTTGAGAATCTTGGCATCCATATTCATCAGGGATATTGGCCTGAAATTCTCCTTTGTGATGAGGTCTTTGCCTGGTTTGGGGATCAAGGTAATGTTGGCTTCAGAGAAAGAGTCTGGAATTTTTCCTTTTGTTTCTGTTTTTTTGAAAAAAAATCAGGAGATTAGGTAGTATTTCTTCTTTGAAGGTTTGGTAGAATTCACCAGGCAATCCATCAGGTCCTGGACTCTTGTTTTTTGGGAGGTTTTTGATCACTGCTTCAATCTTGTTGCTAGATATTGGCCTATACAGGTTGTCAATTTCTTCCCATTTCAGTCATGGAAGTTTATAGTTTCCAGGAATGCATTGATTTCTTCTAGGTTGCTTAACTTATTGGCATATAACTGTTGATAATAATTTCTGATGATTGTTTCTCTTTCCTTGGTGTTTGCCATTATTTCTTCCCTTTCATTCATAATTTTATTAATTTGGGTTCTCTCTCTTTTCTTTTGGATTACTTTGGCCAGTGGTTTATCGATCTTATTCTTTCAAAGAACCAGCTTCTATTTTTGTTGATGTATTCTACTGTGTCTCTAGTTTCTATCTCATTGATCTTTGCTCTAATCTTAATTATTTCCCTTCTTGTGCATGGGGTTGGCTTAATGTGTTGTTGATTTTCCGGTTATTTAATGTGTAAAGAGAGTTGGTGTATTTGGGATTTTTCAATATTTTTAAATGACACTTGGATGGCAATGTATTTCCACCTTAGGATTGTCTTTGCCATATCCCAAAGGTTTTAGACTGATGTGTCTTCATTCTCATTGTTTTCCACGAATTGTTTAATCTCTTCTTTGGTTTCCTGGTTGAACCAAACAAGCTTGTGGAGCATAAGGAATAACATGGATGACTTTAGGAGAAGGAAAGGAAAGTGAATTGTGATAACTTTGAGAGGGAGATGAAACATGAGAGACTGTGGACTCTGGAAAAACAAACTGAGCCCTTTGGAAGAGAGATGGATGCAGGGATGGGTGATCCTGGTGGTGGGTATTATGGAGAGCACATATTACATGAAGCCCTTGGCGTGGTATATAAACAATGAATCTTGGAACATTGTAAGAATAAAATAAAATTTAAAAAATAAATTAAAAAATGAAAAGGGGCAAACACCAAAAATGATGATAATAATAATAATAATAATAAAATAAAGAATGGATTTTTCATTTACGATCCCCTTAACCCCTCTGGGGTGATCGAAAGACATACCTTTTATCATGGCTGTGATGAACAAATTTGGCACGGTAATCCCAGGACCCATGAAAACCTTTATGATCACAGTTTTGTAGACCAGACCTTTAGTATCACTAAACGGTGAAATCCCAATACAATGGGAGATAGTTGATCCCAGATAATAGTGGCCATGTTGAAGTATTCAAGCTCCTCAATGGGAAGGAAAACACGCTTCCCATAAAGGAGAGAAGATGCAATACATCAATGAGATAATCAATACAAGTAGACTAACAGTGTTGGGTAGTTTTTGACAGTGTTCTTAGAAGTAAAATAGAGAGGAAACCTATTCAAATCTTACTTATCCAGGGTAGCAAAAAAGTCTAGGTTAAGTAAACAGAAGTCTAACTTAATCATAAAGTCAGAGATTCATGACTTCACAATAATTCACAGACTGGAAGCAGTATATGGACTCAAATTTGTTGAATAAAGGGAAGATTGGATTCCCTTGAGGAAAGATCCCGGGACATTTCTATATATTAATATTCCCCTCAGCCTTCCCCAGGGGAGACCTGAGGCATTCTCTCAGTCAGGTTGTGCATTGGAGAGAAGAACAGAACCATCTTTCAGGCACTTCTGGACATACTGACCTGAAACTGATTCCAGGAAACCCAAAACAACATTATGATCCACCAGTCAGAACTGGAGCTTATGGAGGAATGTGCTCATTGAAACTTTAGCTTGGGCCTAATCTGCATTGTAGGCAGTAGATCAATGAACTCATCCTATGGTTACTTCCCCAGTTCCAAATGCATTATTTGAAAAGACGTATTTGCAAATGGCAGAATCCCCACATCAGTTCCCTGACATGCAGGCTATAATGGTGAAAGCTAAGTAGAAACCCCTAGAACTGCCTCTATTGAGGGAAGCGGTAGACCAAAGCAATACCACTTCCCTGGAGGAATCATAGAGATTGGTGCCAACATCAAGGACTTGAAAGATGCAGAGATGTTAATTCCTGCAACAGACACATTTAACTTACTTATTTGGCCATTGCAGGAGAGAGATGGATCTTAGGGAATGACAGTGGATACTTACAAGTTTAATAAGGTGGAGACCCAAAGAATTGCAACAGCTATAGCAGGTGTGGTTTCCTTGCTTCAAAAAATTGACAGATTTTTCTGGTACCTCATATGCAGCTCCTGATTTGGCAAGTGCTTCTTATCTCCCTGTCTGTAAGGACCATCAGAAGCAGTTTGATTTCAGGTTCAAATGCCAGCAATAAGTCTTCCATGCCCTATTAAAGGGATGTGTCAACTTTCCAGCAGTATGTCATAATTTAGTTCATAGACACCTCGATTGCCTTTTATTTTACCATACTGTACCAGTATGTGCATTATATTAGTGACATTATGCTGAGTGGATGTAATGATCAAGACATATCTACTCTAGATTTTTTGGTAAGACATTTTTGCAGAGATTGGAAAATAAGTGCCATTAAAAATCTAGGGAATAAAACACAGGGAAATATCCAGGGCCAGGGGTATAAAACATATCAAAACATTTCTTTTGAAAGAGAAGTAAAACAAGATAAAAGCAGAGAGGGAGGCAAACCATAGGAGTCTTTAACTATATAGAACAAATTGTGGGTTGCTGGAGGAGATGGGGGTGGCCAAATGGGATAATTTAATGGTGGATATTAAGGAGGGCAGTTGATGTAAGGTGCACTGGGTGTTATCAGCAACTAATGAATCAATAATTCTATCTTAAAATTAATAATACTTTGCATTTAACTAAGCTGAATTTAAATAAAACCAGAAAGTGACTCAAGTGACTAAAAAAGCTGCTAGTTTGAGTTGGACTAAAGAGAAGGTCCTGCCACAGGTCCAGACTGTGGTGGAAACTTCTATTGTACATGAATGTTAAGAATCATTACAACCAATGGTTCTTGAAGTGTCAGTGGAAGAAAGGGATGTTATTGGAGTCTTTGGCAGTCCTCCATATATGGATTGCAGTGCAGAACTTCAGGATTTTGGAGCGAATTCCAGCCATTGTATACAGATAATTACTTTCCTTTGGAGAAATGGCTCTTGGTCTGATATTGGGCCTTAGTAGAGAATAACGCTTAACCATGGGCTACAAGTTTCTGTGAAATTTGAACTGCTCATCATGAATTTGGTGTTTTCAGATGCAGAACCATAGAGTTGGTGTCCAAAGCAGCACTCCACTATGGAACAGATAGTCCCCTTTTATATATGGTTTTGCTTTCCATGTTATAGTTATCTGAAGTTCAGAAGCAGATGATCTTCCTTCTGACATTATGTCAAAAGGTCAGTGATAGTCTAATGCTACAACACAATGCCTGTGTCATTCACCACATTTCATCTCATCAGAACAGCATTTTATCATCTCACATCATCAAAGGAGTAAAGGGGGGGTACAGTACACTCAGGTATATTGAAAGAGAGAGACCGTATTCAGACACTTTTGTTAAAATATATTGTTGAAATTTTTTAATCTTATTATTATTGTTCATATCTGTTAGCTTGCCTAATTTATAAATTAATCTTTATCACAGGGATGCATGAATATGAAAAAACATTATGTGTATAGGCCTCAGTAATATCCATAGTCTCAGTCACCCACTGGGGTCTTGATTTACATCACTCCCCCCACATAAGGAGAGGATACTTTATAGCTGATCTGTCCCAAGCAGGAACTGAAGAAAATGTTATGCAAAGAAGTGCCCAAATTCTCACACTCCCCACTTTTGCTACCATCCTTTCTCTCTCCCAGCCTACATCAAAGGCCTTGAGGGAATTCACTATGATCAAGTGACAGAAGAAAGGATTTGGGCTTGATAGACAGAAAATTCAGCAGTGATACGTGGGTACACCTCAAAAGTGAATAGATACAACACTACATCCCCATTATGGAAAAATCCCTGAAAGTCCATAGTGAAGGGAATTTTGTTAAATGCTTAGAACTTGACACAATGCACCCAGTGTTCACTTTCTTTGAATGAGAAATGGCTGGATGTAGAAAGTATGCTGATTCATAGGTTTTGGCCAAAGGTTTGGCTGAATAATCAGGGACTTGGAAAAAAACAAACAAAGAAACAAACAAACATTATTGGAAAACTGGTAACAAGAAAATTTGAGGAAGAGTCATGTCTCCATGCCTCTCTGAATGAATAAAAACACACAAATATATTTATGTCCATTGTGAATGCTCACCAAAGACTGACTAGCAGAGAAGGATTTTGAGAGTCAAGTGGAAAGAATGACCCAGTTTCTGCATACCAGTCAGCCTATTTCCCATTCACTCCTGTCATTACCCAATGGGCTCATGAACAAAGTGATCGTGGTGGCAGAGATGGAGATTGTACATGAGCCCAACAGTGTAGACTTCCACCCACTAACGCTACCATGGGTATGACCACTGCCAAGGGCCAACTCAGCAGATGCAACCTGAAGTCCTGACATGGCAGCTTCCTTGGCATGAACAGCTTGGGTTCAGGTGGATTCCACTGGAATGTTTCCATCATGGAAGGGCAGTGTTTTGTTTCTACTGCCATAGACACTTCCTTTGGATAGGGATTTGCATTCCCTGCATGCAATGCTGCTGACAAAACTACTACCCATGGACTTAGAGAACTTTGTAATCCAAAATCCTAGCATTTCATACAGCATTACTTCTTTTTTTTTTTAAAGATTTTATTTATTTATGTGATAGGCAGAGATCACAAGTAGGCAGAGAGGCAGGCAGAGAGAGAAGAGGGAGCAGGCCCCCTGCCGAGCAGAGAGCCCGATGTGGGGCTCGATCCCAGGACCCTGAGATCATGACCTGAGCCGAAGGCAGAGGCTTTAACCCACTGAGCCACCCAGGTGCCCCAATACAGCATTACTTCTGATCAACAATCTCACTTCACAGCAAATGAACTGCCACAATTGGCCCATGATCATGGAATTCACTGGTCTTAACATATTTCCCACTATCTGGAAGGAATTGGCCTGATGAAATGGGAGAATGAAATTTTACAGAATCAGTTCTAGTATGAGCTATGTAGCAATGCCTTCCAGGGTTGGAGCAAGAGTCCTCAGTTCTCAGGAAGGCAATATATGCTCTGAATCAGCATCAATTTCATGTTGCTCTTCCTCCCATAGCCAGGTCCTATAATAAAAAAAAAAGAAAAATAGAAATGGGAGAAGCACCACACATTATTACTCTTAGTGACTCACTAGCAAAATTTTTGCTTCCTATTCCCATTTGCTTATGCTCTTCTTGCTTTGAGGTGTTCATTCCAAAGGAAGAAATGCTTCCAACATGATACACAACAAGATTCTGTTGAAAAGAGTGTTAAAATTGCTGCCTGACCACTTTGGGTAGCTTATGCCTTTAATTCAATTGGCAAAGAAGGTTGCTGTGCTGGTTGGGGTGATTGATCCTGGCAACCAATGAGAAATTGGACTACTACTCCACAATAGAGGTAACAAAGAGCATAGCTAGAATCCTGGAGTTCCTGTAGACTTGGTCATCATGTTCTGTGATAAGGTCAATAAAAACTATAGCAACACAATCCAGGAAGAACTACTAATTTCCCAGACCCTTCAGTAATGAAAGTTTGTGTCACTCCCAAAACTAAAGAACCACAACCAGCTTTGGTACTTGCTGAAGGCACATTGAACACATAAGGGGTAAAAGATGGAAGTAATTATAAATGAACCATGTGGCTGTTACAAAAATGAAGACTGTAATTATTGTATTTACTCCTTACATTATGAATAATTCTGTGTCTGAATATATATGAAGAAAATGTCTTTGTTTTCTTCCCTTTCTTATTAACTTATCATGAAACTGAAGATATATTGATATTCTGCCCTATATTTTAGTATTTAATTTTCCATCATAGTTTTTAACTAACTAAATATCAAGGAGAAAGTCAAAATCACCCCCAAATTTTACTTTTTCTTCTTGTGGAGGTTTTAGTGTTTTTCGTTAGTATACAGGATTGTTATATGATGTTAGTTGGTGTTATAACCATCTGTAGTGTTTATTGGAGGTTAAGTATGATTTACAGAGATGTTTATAGGTACTACATGGATAATCAGTGGGCTTTTAACAATTAATTTTATATGTTAACTTGCCTAGACCAAAGGGTGCTTAGATAGTGCCTTGGCTATTGTTTTGGATTATGACTATGATATTTTTCTGGATGATATTAACTTTTGAGTTGGTAGAGTGAATAAAGTAGATTGTTCTCACTAACATAGCGTCCTCATCTAATGAAATGAAGGCCTGAACATTACAAAAGGCTAACCTCCCCTGAGTAAGAGGGGATTCTCCTGCCTGAGAACTTTCAGACTGAACCATTAGCTCTTCCTCTCTGATGACTTGTGCTCTGACACATTAACTCTTCCCTGATTTTACACTAGCCTCCTGCCAATGGACCTGAACTAGGACATCGACTCTTTCTGGTTAACTGAAGTTTCTGGTGTTTAGACTCAAAAGGGGACATTGATTATGCAGATTTTGTACTTGCCAGTTTCCATATACACAAAAGCAAATCAGTGTGTGTGTGTGTGTGTGTGTGTGTGTGTACAGAGAGATATCAGATCTTCATGGATCAAGAGACTCAATATCGTTCAGATGTCAATAATATCTGAAACAATATACATGTTCTACTACCCCTATAAAAACTCCAATGACAATTTTTGCAGACATAGAAAAATCAGCTGAACATTTCATATGGAATCTCAAAGGATCTTTAATCAAATAAAAATTCTTGAAAAGAAAAATTTGTGTGCTCCACATGTTCTGATTTTAAAATTATTATAAAGCTATGTAATCAAAACTATGGTAATGACATTAAGCCAAGGGCGTAGACAGATGGAATGAACTGGAGAGCCCAGAAATATACCATTTCTTTTATGGTCTACTGAATTTCTGCAAGGGAGCCAACACCATCCAAGAGGAAAGAATTATGTTTTCAGCAATAGTTTAACTAAATTAGATATTCAAAATCTAGTTATTCAAAAGAACACTAGATATGCCAAAGAAGGAAGGCAGGGGTGCCTGGGTGGCTCAGTGGGTTAAGCCTGTGGCTTCCACTCAGGTCATGATCTCAGGGTCCTGGGATTGTGCCCCACATTGGGCTCTGTGCTCAGAAGTTATCCTGCTTCCCCCCTCACTCTCTGCTTGCCTCTTTGCCTACTTGTGATCTCTCTCTCTGTGTCCAATAAATAAGTAAAATCTTTAAAAAAAAAGAATGAAAGAAGATCCTTAAATTGCAGTATAGACAAAATAAACTCCAAATGGATCAAAGACTTAAGTGTAAGAATAAATCTATAAAATGTTTAGAAGGAAAAACTAATGATGTATTTTATGTTGGCTAGCTGAACACAACAACAAAAAAATAATAAAATATAAATGAAATAAAAGCTTCAGGACATTACCTTAGTAAACAGTTTTTTGAATATGACACACAAAAAAGTAACAGAATAAATAAATTAATTAAACTATCTCAAAATTAAAAACTTCTATGCATCAAAGGCCATAATCAAGAGAATGAAAGGCAATTCATGGAATTCCTACAACTTAATATCAACAAAAGGCAAATAAACATTTCTCAAAAAATAAATATAAATGAGCAATGTGCAATGTGAAAAGATACTGAACATCACTAAACATACGCATGTACACTGTCCATAAGAATATAGAATGTCGAAGCCACTGTGAAAGAAAGAAATTAAGACCTTCTTCAGAAAGTTAACAACACAATGACCAAGTGATCCAGCATTTCCACTTCTGGGAATATAGCAAAAGCACTGGAAGTGGGGACGGGGAGAGATGTGTGTACCCTCATGTCCACATCAGCATTAGTCATGATAGCCCAAATGTGCAACTCATGTGTCCATCAACGTATGAATAAACAAAATGTGGAATGCATACAATGGAATATTATTCAGCATGGAAAAGGAAGGCATTTCTGACCCATGCTTGGCACAGATATACTCTGATGACATATTGAATGAAATAAACTGTGTATCATCATGTCTTCTTCATAATCTCCAGACACTGACAGTTTCTCTGAATATCCTTTTATTGATTTATTTCAGTTATGTTGAAAATGCAAGGTTATAATAGTTTTTCTGGTGTAATATGATTCCACAATTCGAGAGCTTACTCATTGCCTACAACAATAATTCTGCTCCACTTTCCTTGTTTTTGATAAACTTGAAAGTTTTGAGAACTAGTCAGACATTTTATATAAAAACCTTTATTTGGGGTTTGCTTGATATTTTATTCAAGATGGGACTGGCGTTATGGGTTATTGGGAGAAGAGTCACAGAGGCAAAGTGTCGTTTGCATCACATCATGCCAGCGGGTACATACTTTCATTGTGACTCCTCATCCTTGAGGTTGACCTTGATCACCTGGTTGAGGTAGTGTTTGCCACATTTCTCCTCTGTAAATTTATTTCCCCTGCTGCATTCCACAATGTGCCTTTTGGAAGGAGTTCACCGGTGTGCAGCCCACAAATAAGAGATAGAGTGTTATCCTATAACTATAACCCTTTGAGAGCAGATTACCAACAAAATAATTAATAAGAATTTTAATGGAAATTTTCTATATCATTCCCTATTTGTTACCTATTTATTTAAGTGTTCATATAACTCCAAAATTGTGGATTTTTTAAACTATGAGTTATATAACAATTTGTGTTATATATTTTGTTGTCCAATTCTTTTCTAGCTCTAAGCATTGTGGGCTCTTTCCAGTGGCTCTTGTGTCCCTTTCTCATATACTAATCACGGTGTCAGTTACCTGTGTGTGTGTGTTACCACATTCTTGTCAGTTCATCTTGTACATTCCCCACCTGAGACCCAAAATCAGCCTTTTACTTAAGAAATCCTAATTAAGTTTTTTGGATAAAGGTATCAGGAACCAAGTTCTGCCACTAGATCACTAGATAATCACTGTTTTGTTTATTATTATTATTCTAGTCAAAACTTGTCACTTTTGGCCCACATAAACACTTTAATTGCAAGAAGAAATCACCTTTTCCCCAAAATTCATTAATACATAGTGAAGATTAAGTTCTTATCACATCTAGCTCATGTGTCTTAATTAAAAAAGAAGGAACACTTTAGGGAATGACCTCCCCCAGGCTCCTATATTTTGCATCATTCATGTTTAAATACTGCTGTAGGAAAGGCAAAAGACAAATATTTCCCTGTCAAATTTACAAGTGAGAGTGGATATCAGAAAGTGTGAGAAGAATCCTGGACCAACTTTGTCTTCTGGCATGCAGGTGAGAACCTGAGCCTCAGTGACATCAAAAGAGATCAGACAGAATTTTAGAAGGATATTTTTTATTCTCATTAGAGTAAAGTGTGGCCAAATTACATTGAGAAGAAAAGAGAATGACAGAACATTCTACCCTTTGCATAAGCTCTTAACACAATTGGTGAGATTTGTGTTGGGGATTTACTTAGTTGTATTTAATACTCAGAGAAAATTCATCTGATCTATGCCAAATGTGCACCTAACACATAAAAGGTATTTGTGGAAGGATAGAAGATATAGGGAATTTTCTACAAGTGCTTGACAATCTAAACTGAGAAAACAGAATAAAAGAAATACACAGTAGCTCCTGGTGGAGAGAGTGGCAAATAAAAATTGTATCTAGTGTTCCAGGATGCTCCATGGAGATGATTTTACTTGGGATGTAGTAGGCTTCCCTTTTCAGTGGTAACAAAGTATTGAAGGACTGAACACTATTGGATTGTATTAAGAGGAGATTCTCTTAATTCTTTCATTTACTTTATGAATACTTATTATTACACCTGTACATTTTTTCTGGATGCTTGAATTCAGCAGTAAACAGATAAATATTACCTTCATCATATTGTTTCTTTAGAATGGCTTCTTTAGTATGCCAGCCTTATATCTATTCTTATTTGAACTATAGAAATCTTTCAGTCTGTATCTTTGTAAGACAGATGATAGATAATAGATGACAGATAGAAAGATATATTGATTGACAGATATATGATAGGTAGGTAGATAGATGATAGAAAGGTAGTAAATTAATAGGTAGATGTATGTATGAATGGATAGACAGACATCACTATTGTATATATATCCACTTCCCTTTGTTTGATGATTCCATAAAATACTATCCCTGAATCATTTAACTTCCTTTTGGTGAGCATTGACGTTGTCTCTTACCTTTGGTCAACACGGAAAGGATTGCTGTGATGATCTTCCTGCCTATGAGTGAGATTATTTGCAGCAAATGCATACTCTAGACCTGTATCTATGTGACATTGAAATATTATCAATGCTAAAAATCACCCCTGGAGAGATTGTATCCCCTTAAACTTCTCCCAAGAATATGTGGAATCAATTGTGTCCAACATCATTTTCAGAACCGTTTGTTAAGAGACATTTATCAAAACTATCATTTTGTTAATCATAGTGAAAAGATAAATAATTGGATTTGAAGGAATGTATTTTCCTATGAAAGAAATTGATAATCTTTTCACATTATTTCTAATAAGAAGAGTTCCTTTGATGTCAGTTCTTTTGCTCATTTTCATTTTAACTGTTTTTTTTTTTCTGTGATTAATTTAGAGAGAGAGAGAGAATACAAAAGCAGGGGAAGGAAGAGGGAGATATAGAATCTTAAACAGCTTCCATCCCCAGCACAGAACCTAGCATAGGGCTGGATTCCAAGAACCCTGAGATCACAGCCTGAGTGGAAATCAAGAGACAAATATTTAACCGCCTGAGCTACCCAGGCACCATATGGATTGTGTTTTCAATCTTGAGATTGAGAAAATTAAGCTTTTGTCTGCAATACATGTTGGAAATATACTTAAATTCCTTGGCAATTATACATTTAATTGTGCTATTATATGGGAAATATATGTGATGAAGACAGAAAATGATTTTTCCAGTTTGGCATATATAAATGAATATTCATTCCTTTCCTGTTTCTATCTTTTACTGAAGTCAGGGCATGGGACTTGCAAGAACATAAGTTCCAACAATCATATGAAAAATTTTAGTTATGACCTGGAATTTCTTTAGCTCATTGTCTAAATCCCTGGTGCTTAGAATAACATGAAATTTGAAACAATATTTTGATTTATGCCAAACTTTCCCTATTTATCTTTTATTTTAATCTCAGTCTCTCCTTGTGTCTGAAGAAAATATGCAGAAAGACCCATCAAAATACAGGACGAGGTGAAGAATTCCACTTTGGACAACATAGGATAATGTAAAAAGTACAAAATGTTATGATAGAAGCTGAATCCACAACTATAAGCAACATTAAATTATTGTGAGTTAAAGTAAAAGGAAATAAATTTAGTCAAGGGGACAGATCAAAATAAAATTAGTGATGGACTAAACGAATTGACCGAAAATTCACCGCTAAGATATTGCTTGTTTCTCTCTTGTCCTTTTTCTCTTTCCCTCACCTGTCTCACTCTCTCTCTCATAGGTTTCATTAAAACACACACACACACACACACACACACACAAAACTATTAAAGTTTCCCTGTCATTTATTGAATGCTCAGAATATACTAGAAGATACTTCATAAATATCTATCAAGTTCAAAAAAGTATGAAAGCACATTATGTATGTCATGCATGGGTTTTCTCCTTTTTGCAACATTCTACCATAATGGGTCCATCATGTAAAATAAGGAAAGATATTCAGCTTAGAAAGATACATTCTCGTATAAATTAAGTTAATATTTATTATGCCTGAAGAATTAGGTACTTTCTCATTATTAATGTATTTCATTCTTTCCATAAGAAATCAGGTGAATAGATTGTTAATAAATATTATGATCTCTGCTTTATTCAAGGGAAAACAACACAGAAGATAAGGGATTACCCACTGGTAAGTGGACCTTCCATGAACAAGCATATGACTTTGACCTCCAAATGGAGAATTCATTTCCTAATATTTCTCTCTTTGTAGATTAATTATTTCTAACCAGCATTTTCTCCACTTGTCCTGAAATAATGGAGCAAAATAACACAGTTACTGAGTTCATACTGCTAGGATTGACCCAAGATCCAATGAAAAAGAAGATGGTATTTGTAATCTTCTTCATTTTTTATTCCGGAACTGTGGTAGGGAATTTGCTCATTATTGTGACCATCAAGTCCAGCCGCACACTTGGGAGCCCCATGTACTTTTTCCTATTTTATTTGTCCCTTGCTGATTCCTGCTTCTCAACATCCACAGCCCCCAGACTAATTGTGGATTCACTCTCTGCACAAAGAACCATATCTTACAATGAGTGCATGACTCAAGTCTTTGCAATACATTTCTTTGGCTCCATGGAAGTCTTTGTTCTCATCTTCATGGCTATTGATCGCTATGTGGCTATTTGTAAGCCCTTACATTACCCAACCATCATGAGACGACAGGTTTGCACAATCCTGATCGCTCTTGCATGGATAGGGGCTTTTATCCATTCCCTTACTGAGGTAATGCTAGCCTTGAAATTGCCTTTCTGTGGGCCCAATTTGATTAATCATTACTGCTGTGATTTGCAGCCCTTGCTGAAACTTGCATGCATGGACACATATATGATCAACCTAGAATGGGTGTCTAATAGTGGGAGCATTTGTACTGGCAGTTTTGCGATTCTGATGATTTCATACATTGTCATCTTGCATTCACTGAGAAACCACAGTGCAGAAGGGAGGAGAAAAGCTCTCTCCACCTGCATTACTCACATCATCGTAGTAGTGTTATTCTTTGGTCCATGTATATTCATATATGCACGCCCCCCAACCACTTTCCCCATGGACAAGATGGTGTCCGTATTTTATACTATTGGGACCCCTTTTCTCAATCCATTCATCTACACACTGAGGAATGCAGAAGTGAAAAATGCCATGAGAAAGCTATGCCATATCACAGCTACCTCAGATAGCAAGAGATGAATTGAGGGTTTTGGTTGATTCTATAATCTATACAGATATCAAATATAATAGTGTATATCCTCACTTATCCAACATACTCTATTACAATGCACCTGATTTCCTTACTTTTTACAGTAATTCTGCCCTCAAAGTAGCTTCCCTCGTAATGCCAGCCATGTTCTTACCTCTCCTAAGAGTTCACTTCTGACATTGTTGATTATGAAATGCTCCTCACATTTCAGTCTACACTCTGGTTTGATAAGAAAAAAGATATTTAAACAATCACAACTGTTTAAACTGTGAGTATTCATCAGTGAAAAAGAGCATATACTCTATGATTTGTAATTCTCTCTATAGAAAATTTCAAACAAGGTATCCTGCTTTCTCTTGAACACATCAGAGCAAAGGAACTAACTTTGTGTGTCAGAATTATTTTTATTATATCATTCGTTCATTTAAATAATTTCTATAATGGTGAACCCCACACCAAAAAGGTATATATATAATTTATTATTTATAATTTTTTTTTACTATTCTCCGTATTTTTTCCTTTGAATATCAGGATAATTGAAACATTATATATAGAATTTTTTTCAATGTAGCATTACATGGCCTGGAGATATTCAGCTAAGCTGTATGATTTGTATATAGGAGCCACAAGAGAATTCTGCAACTCTAAAAGGAAAAGAAGAAAAATAATGTGTGTTGTCAAAACTAAATAATAAATTAAAGTACACCATAGATAAAACATATTTTCTGAGATTGACGTACAGAAAAGTAGAACCCAGTTTGGAAGGGGGGGCATATTATTTCATTTACTGCTATGTTTTATAAATGGAATAAAAGAAAGTACCAGAGACATTCAGAAATATTCACTTGAATGTTTCTAGTTAATGGAGTTGGAGTGAACCTGCTTTTGCTGCAGGAAGCCACTTTGTCTCTCCGTTTGTCCTTTCCGAGTAAAGTGTTAATGTGGATTGACAAGGTAGAATTGCCAGTAGAATTTTGGTGTTCATAGTTAAGAGAGCAGATTAGCAACCATGCCTTGAATATGTGCATTCCAGAAATATTGTCATGAATTTTTAACTCATTGATTTCAGAGAGTACAAGAGTGTTAATTCAAAGGTGTACATGCCCCTGATGTTTATACCAGCATTATCTACAATAGCAAAACTATGGACACAGCCCAAGTTTCCAATGAATGATGAATGGAAAAGACATGGGGTATATATCATTCAGCCATTAAAAAGAATGAGATCATGCCATTTGCAATGACAAGGTTTGAGCTAGAGACTATTAGGCTAAGCTAATCAAGTCAGTCAATAAAAGAGAACTACCACATGATTTCACTAGTGTGGAATTTAAGAAAACAATGAGTTTAGGGAAAAACAGAGAGAGGTGGGCAAATCAAGAAATGGGTTCTTAACTATACAAAACAACCAGATTGTTACCAGAGGGGAGGAGTCTAGAAGGAGGGGTTAAATAGGTGATGGGGATTAAGGAGTGGACATGTGATGAGCACTTGGTATGGTATGTAAGTGTTGAATCTCTAAATTGTACACCTGGAAATCATACTACACTGTATGTTAACTAACTGTAATAAAAGAAAAACACATAAAAATAAGTAAGAAATAAAATTCATTACTTTAAGTGTACTCAAGTTTACCACATCCTTAGTAACTGTTACAGGGTTCTGTTTTATTTTTAATGCTGTTGCCCATTATTTACCTGGAGAAACCTTTCTAATGTCAATAGTTTCCTCTTGTCAAAGTTATTTTAAAATAAATTCATGGAAGTATCATGTTTTCAATGTTCTCACTACTTTTTGATTTCTGGGTTATTATGAAGTTAATGACTGCACTAGTGTCCAAAGTTGGCATGTTGGTGTACAAAAATTATATATATATATGTATATATATATATATGTATATGTATATATATTAAGTTATACAAATTGATGTTTGATGTACATGTAATATGAAAATATCACCACAATCTAAGTAATTAACACATCTATCTTCTCTATATTTTTACTAGTGTATATGTGCGTGTATGTGTGTGTGTAAAAAGTTTTATTTAAATCTATCCTGGTTGCAATTTCAAGTATTCATTATGGTCTTGTTAGCAATAATGACCATGCTATATATTAGATTTCTAGAACTTATTTATTCTACATAACTGAAACATTGCACACTTTCAGCAACATCTATCCCTTTTTCTCAGTCTCTGGCCCCTGGTAACCACCACTGTACTCTCTGTTTCTGTGATTTGAACTATACCATTTCCACATATAATTGAGATCATGCAGTATTTCTCTTTCTGTGTCTTTCTTGTTTCACTTAACATCAAGACCCAGTGCCATCCAGCTCCAATTTGTTACTGCAAATGGTGGAATTTTCCTCTTTTTAATGTCTGAATAATAAAGATCTCACATTTTCTCTCTTGATTCATCAGTTAGGAATGAAGTTGTATCTATACCTTGGCTTCGGTGAGTAATGATGCATTGAACTCAGGAAGGCAGATAGCCCTTCACAATCATGATTTCAGATCCTTTAGATATATACCCAACATTAGGATTGATGGATAGCAGTTTTAATTTCAATTTTTTGAAGAACCAATATATTCTCTTTAATGACTGCACCAATGTATATGCCCATCAGTAGTGTACATGGGATCCCTTGATTTCTCATCCTCACCAATATTTTGTATCTCTTATCTTCTCAATGACAGTCCAACAAAGGTGATGTGATAATTCATTATGATTTTGATTTGCATTTCCCTGATGATGAGTGCTGTTGAGCACCCTTTGGGGCACCTGTTCACCATTTGTAAGTCTCTGAAAAATATCTGCTTGGTCCCTCTGCTCATTTTTTAATCAGAGGAGATGAAGGAAATTGCCATAGCTTCTGCTCCATTTTCCTGTGAGCCTGAAACTGCTCTAACAAAGAGTCCATTATTTAAAAAGATGTTAAGAAGAAGAGAAAATTGAATATTAGACAAAAATCATCTACTCAGAAGAATATAGAAAAGAAGGAAAATAGCTTACAAAGGGGAGAAAAAAAGAAACTTTAATAATATGAACTGACTCCCAAATATCTAATAATTACATTAAATGCCAATACAATGTACTTGAAAGGCAGAAGTTGACAGAACAGACAGAATAATCTTCAGCAAGAAAAGTAAAAGACTGATACATACATCAATATGATACATCGCAGAACAAAGAAACCATGCACTATAAGTAAATGCTGTGATTCAATGTGCATGAAGTTATAGAATAGACAATACTAAAACAGAGTGATACAAATCAGGACAATAGTTGCATCGGAGGGAATTTACTGAAAAGGAGCATGACAGAACTTTCTGGGTTGATGAAAGTATTTTAGTTCTTGAATTTCTTAATGGCTATGTGAGTATATACATTTATAAAAACTCAACAAACCATATACTTAAAAGGTCTGCATTTCATTATGTGTTAAATTTATTTCAGAAAAAGAATTGTATTACTAAATCAAAACAAAACAAAACAAAACCTTACCAATATATCTAAACACCCCTCCCAAAAAAGAAATGCTTTTCAAATTAGTGATCATTTGTGGGGGTTCAGGAGTGGGAAAGCCAAACAGTGACTGTCTTTAAGAATTTCACTCCCATGAGTGGAACATTACAAATATTTTGTTGAAAATTAGTATATCATAGTTACTCTGAATGGTGGCCTTAGATTTCACAAAAGTGAAAAACGTTTCTTATGTCATCAACAAAGTGTAAAGCCAACCCACAAACTGAGAGAGAATACTTGCAAACCGTGTTTAAGATAAGGAACTTGTTTGGGGCGCCTGGGTGGCTCAGTGGGTAAAAGCCTCTGCCTTCGGCTCAGGTCATGATCCCAGGGTCCTGGAATCAAGCCCCGCATTGGGCTCTCTGCTCAGCGGGGGGCCTGCTTCCTCCTCTCTCTCTCTTTGCCTGCCTCCCTGCCCACTTGTGACCTGTCAAATAAATAAATAAAAATCTTTAAAAAAAAAAAAAGATAAGGAACTTGTTTGCAGATTTCAGAAAGAACTTGTTAATACCACTTAATAATAAAAAGGCAACAACCCAACTTAAAAACTGGCCAAATAGCTGAGTAAACACATGTCTACAAAAATATTCAAATGGCCAAAGGGCGCCTGGGTGGCTCAGTGGGTTAAAGCCTCTGCCTTCTGCTCGGGTCATGATCCCAGGGTCCTGTGATCGAGCCCCACATTGGGCCCTCTGCTCAGTGGGGAGCCTGCTTCCCCCTCTCTCTCTGCCTGCCTCTCTGCCTACTTGTGATCTCTGTCTGTCAAATGAATAAATAAAATCTTTAAAAAATATATTTAAATGGCCAAAAGAAAATGAACCCCTTTAGGTAATAGGAAGTGCAAACCTCAGCCGTAATAAGTTACCACTTTCCACCACTAGGATGTCTAGAAAAAAATTTAAAAAAAAAAAGAGTAACAAGTTTTATTGAGGTGGTAGAGATATTGGAGTTCTCATAAATTGCTTATAGTAACGGGAAATGGTGCAACTGCTTTGGAAAACAATGTGTCAGCTCCTAAAAAGATTAAGCATATAATAACAATGACCTAGCAATTCTAATTAATCTTAGGCATCTGCCTAAGGGAAATTAAATACATATGCACAAAAAACTTGTACACGATTGTTCATTGCATCAGTATTCATAGTAGCTAAAATGGCAGAACAATCTGCATACCAATCAACTGATGCATGTGTAAATTATATATTCATAAACTGGAGTGTTATTCTTCTACAATGTGAATAAAACTTATGCTAAGAACATTATCATAAATGAAAGAAACAGGTTAAAAAATAAAACTTACCATATAATTCCTTTTATATGAAATGTCTAGAAAAGCTAATGTATAATAAAGCAAAGGAGATTAGGGGACCCCTTGGTGGCTCAGTCTGTTCAGCCACCAACTCTTGATTTCTGCCCAGGTCATGATCTCATGGTCATGGGATCAAGCCCAGTTGTGTTTTTTATTCAGTGTGGAGTCAGCTTAAGATATTCTCTTTCTCCCTCTACCCGTCCCCCAGTGCTGCAAATGGGAGCTCTCTTTCTCTTTCTTTAAAACAAAAGTAGATTAGTACTTGTCTAAGACCCCTTATGATGGTGATGTAGAGGAATGATAAGTGACTATAATGAGTATGGAGTTTCTCTTTAGAGTTGTAAAGGTGTTGTAAAATTAGATAGTGTCCATTGTTTCCCACTCTTCCATACTAAAAACCATTAAACTCTACACTTTAAATACATGAATGGTATAGTATGTGGAATATATCTCACTGACAAGGCAAAGCAGGAAAGAGTCAAATACCCATGGGGTGCAGGTGAATGTCACCTGACCAGTCAAGCAACTAGAGCCAATAGCTAAATGTGAGGAAAATCAAACATGAAACCCAGGTAACAATGTGGCACCCACATTCCTCCCTTCTGGTGGTAGGCATAGATGCCTTAGAAATGCCCTGCATCTCATCATGATACTACGAGACCATAGATGAACAGAGTTATGGAAAGTATTCTCCATCTTTAGGGTACTCATGGGCCTTATTTGCCAAGACTTTGGCTCACATTCATGGGGCCACTTCTGAAATCCTACCCACAGATACTCCCTGTTGCTGCTGAAGTAGTAGATACTGTGTGACATGATTAGAACCTAATATGTCCTGCAGACTTCCCATCAAGCTTGCTTTCTGCTTTAAATGCTCCTGATGCAAATTTTGATTCTGTTTTTTTTTTTTTTTTTTTCCGTATGACTTCAGGAAGTGTCCAGTGACATGGGGAGATGGCAGTGCAAATGGCCCACTCTGGGGTTGAGCTTTAGCCAGTGGGAAAAGTAAGTCAATGGCTAATTTCCCTCATTTATGGCTATTTGGAAAAGGAACACATAGTCTCTCTTAAAAGGTTCAGTGAGATCAAGAAATCAGCTATGTAAGCAGTGAAACTAGCCATGGGTATGCAACTTATAAGTTCCTCTAGGAATAGAAATGAGTAAGAGTCTGACATTTTGACATTGTAGGAAAAATGAAGAAGGAGATTTGATGAAAATAGAAAGGGTAAAGGAAAAAAAAAAGCAAAAAGGAGGAAAAGGGGAAAGGTAGGAATAGTGGAGGAATAACAAAGGATGTTAGTGGTCAAGATCATTATCAGTGGCTTACAGTCAAAAAGTAGAAGCATGGAAGCATGCATTACAATTTCTCCCAGGTATAAACTAGAAGTCAATTTCCCAACAATTTCTCCAGAGATCAATAAAGATTTAATTAAAAAGAAAAGTAGTGAACTTCAATGGCACTATTGAATCAACACTTTTCCGATCAAATGGAACTTTCAAAAGAGTAGAAGAAATAAAATTCAATAGAGAAAGAACCCCAAATAGACAATTAATATATCTACTACATTAAAAATTTATCATCTTTATATATATTTAACATTAATCCCATGAACAAGATATCAATCATAAAACAATTACTTCTTTTACAGATATGTTTTGGATTCATGTTTGGTCCTAAATACAACAATTGATTGTTTTTTAAATTTAGCAAATAAAGACAAATTTAAGATTTTAACAGGTTGAAAGACATCCTGGAAATAACTCTTTTGCTCATTGGATGTCATCTTTTTAAAAATGAAAAGACGGGACGTTTGGGTAGCTCTGTTGGTTGGGCAGCTGCCTTCTGCTCAGGTCATGATCCCAGGGTCTGGGATCGAGTCCCGCATCGGGCTCCCTGCTCAGCAGGAGCCTGCTTCCCCCTCTCTCTCTGCCTACCTCTCTGCCTACTTGTGATCTTTCTCTCTGTGTCAAATAAATAAATAAAATCTTTAAAAATAATAAAAAAATAAAAATAAAAATGAAAAGGCAATACACAGACTAGGATAAAAAGCTATATATGTATAGTCACACACACTTATGTACAAGCATTTTTTTTTTTAATCTCAATTTTATTTTATTTTTTTCAGTGTTCCAAGATTCATTGTTTATGCACCATACCAATGACCCTGCAATTTCTCTATAGATGTAGTGAAAAGAAGGGCCCTATGTACCCCAATGTTCATAGTAGTAATAGCCACAATCATTGAACTGTGTAAAGAGCCAACATGTCCTTCAACAGATGTTTAAGCATTTTATATTATATAAAACTTACATAGGGGCGCCTGCGTGGCTCAGTGGGTTAAAGCCGCTGCCTTCGACTCAGGTCATGATCCCAGGGTCCTGGGATCGAGCCCCACATTGGGCTCTCTGCTCAGCAGGGAACCTGCTTCCCTCTCTCTCTCTGCCTGCCTCTCTGCCTACTTGTGATTTCTGTCTGTGAAATAAATAAATAAAATCTTTGAAAAAAACTTACATATTCAATTTCACATATAAATTATACATAAATATATGCTTTATATTTAATATTTTGTTTAAACCATATATATAACAAAAAAACCTATATCTAGAACATATAACCACACTTCAGGTTAGTACTAAGAAACACAGAACTACTATTTTTATGTTGTACATAAGACTTGAAAATAAATTAAAAAAATATATGTACAAATGCAGGGTTTTAGGGTAGTTCTATTTTTAACTTTTTAAGGAAACTCCCTATGCTTTCTATAGTGGCTCCATCACTTTGCTTTCCCACTGACAGTGGGAGAGTGTTGCCCTTTCTCCACACCCTTGCCAACAGGCCTTATTTGTTGTATTGTTGATTTTAGCCATTCTGACATGTGTGATGTGATATCTTTTTTTTTTTCTTTTTTTCTTTTTTCTTTTTTTTTTTGTTTTTTTTTTGTTTGTTTGTTTTCAACGTAACAGTATTCATTGTTTTTGCACCACACCCAGTGCTCCATGCAATACGTGCCCTCCTTAATACCCACCACCTGGCTCCCCCAATCTTCCATCCCCCGCCCCTTCAAAACCCTCAGGTTGTTTTTCAGAGTCCATAGTCTCTCATGGTTCACCTCCCCTTCCAATTTCCCTCAACTCCCTTCTCTCCATCTCCCCATGTCCTCCATGTTATTTGTTATGCTCCACAAATAAGTGAAACCATCTGATAACTGTCTCTCTCTGCTTGACTTATTTCACTCAGCATAATGTCTTCCAGTCCCATCCATGTTGCTACAAAAGTTGGGTATTCATCCTTTCTGATGGAGGCATAATACTCTATAGTGTATATGGACCACATCTTCCTTATCCATTCATCCATTGAAGGGCATCTTGGTTCTTTCCACAGTTTGGCGACCGTGGTCATTGTTGCTATAAACATTGGGGTACAGATGGCCCTTCTTTTCACTGCATCTGTCAAACAAAACAAAGAGGCAACCCACAGAATGGGAGAAGATATTTGCAAATGACAGTACAGACAAAAAGGTCGATATCCAGGATCTATAAAGAACTCCTCAAAGTCAACACATAACAAAACAGATAATCATATCAAAAAATGGGCAGAAGATATGAACAGACACTTCTCCAATAAAGACATACAAATGGCTACCAGACACATGGAAAAATGTTCATCATCACTAGCCATCAGGATGATTCACATTAAAAGCTTTATTTTTAATGCAAGCACTGTTATGAGGTATTTTCAACAACCAAAGGGGATATTTTAAAAAGGTAAGTAATCCACCTAACTTTGATTCCAAGAATGCAATTTCCATACCCTGAGGACACAAATATTATGCTATCCCCATGCTCCCTTAAATAAAACTAATGGATATGAGTCAATGTGTGTGTGTGTGTGTGTGTGTGTGTATGTGTGTAATATATATTATTCTGTACATAATCAAAATATTGCCATCCTCAGCATACAGTTCAGAATTCTATCACTTTTCAGCATATTTTAGAAAGCATTGCATATATATCCACTTCCTTTTTTTTATGATCACATAAAATACCATCCCTAATTCATTAAGCTTCCTTCTTATGAGCATTGTTGTGGTCTCTGACCTTTTGCCAACATGGAAAGGACTGCTATGATGATCTTTGTGCCTCTGAGTGAGATTACTTGCAGTAAATGGAAACGCTAGACCTGTGTCTACATGACATTGAAGTATCAATGCTGAAAATCACTCCCTGAGAGATTGCATCCTCTTAAACTCGTACCAAGAATGGGTGGGATCAATTGTTTCCTACATCATTTTTATCTGTGTTTGTTAAAAATACATGTATCAAAAAGGCCACTTTATTAATATGATAGGTGGAAGGATATAGAATTGGAATTTAAATCGAATGCATTTGTCTACGAATGAAATTGATAATCTTGCCAAACTATATTTAATAAGGAAATATTCTTTTGGAATCAGCTCTTTGGTCCATTTTCATTTTCATTTCTTTTTAAGATGTGTCAATTTATTTAGAGAGAAAGAGAGATCCTGAACAGGGACAGAAGCAGAGGGAGAGGGTGAGGTAAAATCTTAAGCTGCTTCCATGCCCAGCATGGAGCCCAGTGGTGGATTCAAATACTCAACCCTGAGATCACAACCTGAGTGGAAATCAAGAGTGGGACACAAATAACTGAGATATTCAGGCACCCTATTCATTGTGTTTTAAAAGATTGATCTCTGAAATCCATTTACATTTGACAAAATTTTGCTTTTCTCTGTAATACGTGATGTAAATATACTTAAATGCCTTGGCACGTAAGCATTGTATTGTGGTACCATTTGGAAAATATATGTAAATAGGATGGTGAAAGTTTATTCCGATGTTTAGTATATATAAATAAATATTAGTTCCCTTCTTGTTTCTATCTCCTCTTACTGAAGCCAGGTTATGGGATACTCCAGAAAATAGATTCCAGGAATTCTATTGAAAAGATTCAGCTATGACTTGAAGCTTTCTTAGCTC